>NC_043710.1:59858166-59992419 GCF_006229205.1 Suricata suricatta
CCATTCGTCAGGTGATGGACATTTAGGCTCCTTCCATGTTTTGGCTATTGTTGACATTGCTGCTATGAACATTGGGGTACATGTGCTCCTATGCATCAGCACTTCTGTATCCCTTGGGTAAATCCCCAGCAGTGCTATTGCTGGGTCATAAGGGAGTTCTACTGATAGTTTTTTGAGGAACCTCCACACTGTTTTCCAGAGCGGCTGCACCAGTTTACATTCCCACCAACAGTGTAGGAGGGTGCCCGTCTCTCCACACCCTCGCCAGCATCTATAGTCTCCTGATTTGTTCATTTTAGCCCCTCTGACCGGTGTGAGGTGGTATCTCAGTGTGGTTTTGATTTGTGTGTCCCTGATGCTGAGTGACGCTGAGCATCGTTTTAGGCTCATCGACAAGGACAAAAGTTCTCCTGTATCTTCCTCCTGCCATCTCCCCATGATAACACCCAGCCTTTTCTAAATGAAACTCATTTCCTACCTTGGATCCCTACGCATGATCATCTGTCTTTAAGAGCCAAGTCCATGTCTGATTCGTCTCAGAGCATGGCACTAAGTATAGATTAATAAGGTATAAGTTAGCGGTTCCCAGGCTTTTGCATTTCATAGTAAAGTTTAGAAAAAAAGTCAAAAACAAAAATCACGCGATCGACTCAGCATTGCTTCACTGAAAAAGGGGTATTTCAATAGGAAGGGCAATGTCAGAATAAGAGACAATCCTGAAAAGGCCCTCCATTATTCTGACTGGTACAAGCAGAATCCTTGTGGACAAGCACATGGTCCATCATCGTGGAAGCTCTGTTGTAGCTAAAGAAAGGCATGGCACAGAGATCCCCGGAGGTCACCCTGGGCTTCCTGTGGCTTTGTCAGCTCCACGGTGAGGGGTTTGGGGACTTCTGTAATAAATGTAGCTCCAACCACGCTTGGAAAAGAAGTACTGCTAGTTTTGCCACACAAGACTTTCCCTAGTTTTTAGGGCAGGAACAGAAGTGTTTTGAGCTAATTAAGCACAGAAACTGCATTCAAAGCCAAAAGTCCATTTGGAATTCCCAAGTCTCTCTTCCGGCAATAACACCTTTCCCCAGGCTACGTGGTAAACACATTTCTGAGCACACGCATCTCTCATTCTGGGGGGGGGGGGGGGGGGGATTCCACACGGCTGCAGTGACTTTCTACAAGCCTATAAGAGTAAAGGAAATCACACATTTCCATGGCCTCCTGCCGTTTCCTTTCTCCTTCTCTGCTTCGTCAGCTGGAACGGAGATGAATTTTCCTGCAACATTCAGTCTCCAGAGGAACACTTCTCTCTCCACAGACGGCTGAGCTTTTCACGGGATTTAAGAAGACAGAACGATCTTCCTCCAATGCAGACCTGCTCAGGTCAAGGCTCCTCAATGGCTTGCCACTGCCGGATGGAATTAGGCTCAAACTTCCAGCATGGTCTCCTATGCCCTTCACAAAATGGTCCTGTAGGCTTTTCTAGCTTCTTGCTGGCGAGGAAGGAGTGGGGTAGTGGCCATTTTGTAATGATGTCTTGCTCTCTCGTCCCTTGGTGTCTTTATTCATGGTGTTCTCGGTACGTGGGAAGCCTTTCCCTGCTCAGTCTGCTTGGAGAACTTACATTTATCCTGCACGGATCAGCACGATTCCTGGCTGCTACCTCCTTCACTGCCCCCTCCCCACCCCAAGACAGAATTAATCTCTCTTGCTCTGTTCACAGTTTGTGGGTCGGAGCCCCTTGTCGGGCTCTGTGCTGACAGCTCAGAGCCTGGAGCCTGCTTCGGATTCTCGGTCTCCCTCTCTGTCTGCCCCTCCCCCATTTGTGCTCTGTCATGCTCTGTCTCTCTCTCTTAAAAATAAAAAAAAATAAACATAAGAAATTAATTTTCTTTTGGGTGTGTGCACCAAAAAATGTACGCAGGAGAAAAGTACAAAGGGAAAACCCAGAAATGTATGACAGCCAGAGCATCCACTAATAATTGCTGTTAATATACTCTGGTCTGTTACCAGGTCTTTTCTTACATATACGTAAACATGTACTTATCAAATTAGGCTTATACTAAGATAGCTTTCTATTTCACTTTCTTTCCGCTTTACATGTACAAGAAGGGACTTTCTCTTCTATCTTTAAATGTTATTTGAATACATGATTTTAACAGCTATTTATAGCATCATTATATGGACAGAAGATATGCTATTTACCAATTTTCTACTACTGGACAACCAAGTCATTTTTCAACTTTCTGCTTTTGAATATTTCTTGAGTTGTAAGTTTGGCCAAGGAGTAGACTAAGTCCCAGATTAAGCAGAGGAGTGGTGGTCTGAGCTAGGCAGAGCAGAGGACAAATCCCTCTTTCCTGGAGCTGGTTTAAGAGTCTCTTGGAGGGACTAATAGACATGCACGGATGAGCTCACTCAAGAGGCTGACCTGAGAGTGAGCACCGACTGGTCAGTCTGTCCCTCTACCCCCCTCCATTCTTGGTCCCATTAACATTCCTCCTGGGGGACGGCAGTTCCAAAGGACAAACAGCCATTGTTGGGACTCAAGGGCCCTGAGAATGGGCTCCGTAACCTGAGCCCCACCAGCTTGGATACGGTTGGGCAGGTCACCCTGGGGACGCCCTGGTGACAGACGAAAGTGC
The DNA here is from genome assembly GCF_006229205.1 of Suricata suricatta. Lineage (NCBI taxonomy): Eukaryota > Metazoa > Chordata > Mammalia > Carnivora > Herpestidae > Suricata > Suricata suricatta. The sequence continues at coordinate 59,860,806 of NC_043710.1, forward strand.
ATCTCAGAGCCCTGTATTGTGTTTCCAGGGCACAGGTGTGGGGGGATTATGTTTCTGACAAGCCAAGCACTTACCCCAATCTCTACAGCTGCTTTCTCTTCTCCCTCTGGTCCTAGATCTACCAGAAATAGCACCCTCAAGCCATTCTCTGTTAAAGCCAAGAGCTGTCTCTGCCTGAGTCCCTCTGCCTAAGAGTTACAAAAAGAACCTGACAAAGTGACTCGCTTTGTCAAGGGAACGGGTGAGCACACATCCTGCACTCTGAAAGCCCAGCAGGCATGTCCCCACAAACCAACAGCACCACGAGGCTCTTCCTGGGAGCCCTCGCTAGGTGGGCGCAGAGACCACGAACTCTTGCGCCAGCCACTATGGGCTTGCCACCTGCCTGACCCTGGGCACGCTGCCTGATCTCTCTGAGCCTGGGCTGCCTCACCTGCGAAAAGGAAATAATTACGGGACATGCCAAGGGGCGTGAAAGCACTCACTGGCACCTAGTGGAGATACTGCTGTAGAAAAGGGTGGAACAGAACACAGAAGCTGACACACAGGGGCGGGAGTCTGTCAGGTGGGCCTGCGATGGAAGACCGAGGGGCTGCATAAAGCACATGTAAAACCAGGGGTGCCCAACAGGGTAAGGCTGTTGACTTGAAAGCCACCTAGCCTCAGGGCTGAGAGGCAGGAAGGCAGAGCCCTGGCAGGTGTTAGCTGGGACCCACGGGCAGGTGTTGGGGCAAGGCAGATGGGGGTGGGGAGGCTCGACCACTTGGCTCCTGGTCCCCCCCAGTGTGTTGTGCAATCTGGAGGAGGCTCTCCCTGCAGCCTGAGCTGCCCTGTGTCACCTCACAAAGCTGTATCAGGGGCAGGCAGGGATCACAGACCACATTCCTGGCCTGTCTTTAACAAGATTTCTTTTTTGTAAAATTCAGCATTTTCTGAGCATCTACCATGTGCCAGGCACTGTGCCGGCCGGATGCTCTCACACACGTGACCTCATTGGATCCTGTGACAGCCCTGAGCAGTGGAGAGACTCGGGGTCCTGAGGTCTTTTACACGTAGGGAAACCCAGCGTGAGCCACACTGTGGACAGCCACGGGGTGCCAATTGGTTGGCTTCGTTGAGTGCCAAGTGTGACCTGCCTCCCCCTCTCAGATACCTTATCTGTTTCTGAGGACACGCACTGTGCGCAGCGCACCAGAGTCGGTCCTCTAGGAGCCGCTGGGCTAGAGGACTGACGTGTTCTTGTTTACCACGTACCAGGCCTCCCGCCCATCTTTTCACAAGTACTACCTAACTCAGTCCTGCCAGCTGCCACCCCCCGACCCTTAGACGAGAATTATTATCCCTATTTTGCAAAGGACAAAACTCAGACTCAGAGTGGGGGATAGATGGTTCAGTGCTATATGGCTACAGACTGGAGAAGTGGTGGTCCAAGGCCGGTTCGGGTTCCCTCTGAAGCCTGTGCCCTTTCTCCAGACGGGACGTCTCTCCAAGAGTCCCCACAGGGCTGAAGGTACAGTGGGAATGCTGACCAGACTTGCAAACCTGCTGAAACTCCCCAGAAGCCAGCACAAGATTCTGTGAGGGTCCTTGGGATAGACTCTTTCTTTGAACCCCAGAAATGTGCACCTGCTGCCAGCCCCGGAGAAGGGGGTCCCAGCTAAGGAGGCTTATAGGAGTGTACCTTTCAGCTGTTCCCAGTCCACAGGTGACAGCCCCTGAGCCAGTGCAGAGGCCCCAAAAGAAGGGGGTGACTTCACCCCTCAAGCTTTAGGCAATTTTTCAGTTTTGGAAGACACACATTTTGAAGGACCTTGACTACTGAAAGAAGTGACACAGAAAAGGAAAGGAATGTGGTGTATTGGGAGTGGCCGTGAGCGGCAGAATGCCAGCCCAAGGAATGCATATCCAAGAGATTGGAAATGTTTAACTCCACCTGCAAATGCGCAGGAAGCAAGTCCAGCGCCTTTCTAACCTCATCTGCCCCCTTTTATATATTACTTCCTCTGCTTTAGCAGGAGAAATACACAGTCGGCAAATATACATCATTTAATCGCCTGTCATAAATTTTCACCTGTCCAGAGGAACGGCGACTTTCAAGGCATATTTGAAAATCATTTTTTTTTTCTGGTAGGAAACTATGCCTAGGTCTTTAATGATACCGCAGATGACCTGTTTGAAAGTCCTAACAATCAGGTGTGCTACACAGTCAAGAATCTAGATGCCAAAAGCAGAATAAATTAAGGGTAACGGATGGTAAGTAAATATTAGTATTCTGTCTCCTATCCTTACAATGTTTCCATTTACTAAATATTTTATTTACCAAGTATTTTAGTAGTAACATCCTCTGTTTGCATGCAGCTTTTCAGGAAACCAACCACCTAGTGGGCTCGGCTCACGAGAGGTGCCCGCCTGGCTAGGGAGCGTGCTCCTGGGGCTGCCTGCCGGCCTCTTGGTGCAGCTGATGCTTTCACGTGTGTTAGCTCATAGAAGCCACAGGACAGGCTGGAGGGGCCAGTAGAGCAGGTGGTCATATTCTCCCTTTAGAGATAAGAAGAGTGAGGGCCAAGCGGGTGGGGCGACCTTCCAATGTCACACAGCTCGTAGGGGCTAGTACCTGGGACTGGGGGGGACGTCCTGTGCAGGATAAACTGGCTGACAGTGTGGTGACTCAAATGAAAAGGCCGAACCTTCCATGGAGCAGTTGGGGTTCCTAATCCTGACTCAGACAGAAGAAAGCAAGGAACCTGATTCTGGCCCACTCTTCCCCCCCCCCTCCCTAGCCACGTTTGCCAGATGAACCAGGTGAGGGAAGGTTGTCCCCTTCGCTGGTCCTCAAGTCCAGGTAACCAAGCTCTGAACAAAGCAGCCTGCCGTGGCTGAAGGAGCTCCCTCACTCTGAAATAACACCTGAAGCTCCTCCCCATCCTCAGTGTCCCACAGCCCATCAAACCCCGAGCAGCTTGAAGGGCTAGGCTAAGAGCTTCACGACCACAAATCACAGTGCATTTTCATCATCCACTGGAAGGTCTATAAGGCAGGGCTTTTGATGTCAGCCGGCTGCCCTGGGGCTGTGATTCCTGGTGCCTGAGAACATCTGAGAGACAGGTCAGGATATGAAGACCCTGCCTCGTCTCAAATTCAGTATTAACTGTGGCTCTGTTCATTAAGTGCTTACTAGTTGGTAGGTGCTGGGCCAAGAGCTTTTCCAGTGTGTTGGTTCCTCACTCATCCTAAGTTGGCACTCATATACCTTATATGATAGATGAAATGACCGACCGAGGCTCAAAATGGATTATTAACCTGCCTGGGGCACACTGCAGTAAGTGGCAGAGCCTGGATTTTTAACCCGGGCCTGTGTGACTTCAAAGCCAACCCCACTTTTACCAAAAATTATTTTTTTTAATGTTTTATTCCATTGTTGAGAGAGAGCAAGAGTGAGCATGAGCAGGTGAGGGGCAGAAAGAGAGGGAGACACGGAACCCAAAGCAGGCTCTAGGCTGGGGCTCGAACCCATGAAGTGTTGAGATCATGACCTAAGCTGAAGTTGGGAAGCTTAACCAAGTGAGCCACTCGGGTGCTCTCAATTTTTTTTTAAGTTTATTTACTTATTTTAAGAGAGAGAGTGTGTGTGTGCAAGTGGAGGGGGGGGTTGGAAGAAAAGGAGAGAGAGGAGACAGAGGAGAGAGAGGAGACAGAGGAGAGAGAGGAGACAGAGGAGAGAGAGGAGAATCAAAGAATCCCAAGCAGGCTCTACACACACTGTCACTGCGAAGCTCGACGTGGGACTCAGTCTCACAAACCATGAGATCATGATCTAAACTGCATTCAAGAGTCAGACACTTAACCAACTGAGCCACCTAGGAGCCCCCCGAAACTCTTAACAAGAGGACAAAATCAAATTCTTTCCCTGTGTCCTTTCATGTGATTTTTCTTCTACTAGAAAGAGACCTTTTAGCTAAAAGAAAAGTCATTTTGGATAAGCTTTTCTTCATGATCAAAAAAGGCAAGTGATCTGTACAGACCTCTGTGTATTTGACACACTCAGACATGATCAGTACGACGATGCTTACACAGTGCTGTGGTGTGTCCAGTCTCCAGGCACTCAATGACACACACCTGAATGGGCTGAGTGACTCTGTAATAAACATCACCTATAAATTAGCAAGAGGCTGATGCCCAGAGAGTGAAACCCACTTGCCCAAGGCCACACAGTGTTAGGGCTCAGACTGAGCAGGACTCCCCGGCCACGATGCAACCCTTCTAACCACAGAATGCAGCAGCTTCTGTGTTTGATAGGATTGTGGTCTCAGTTCAAGTTGGAGAGTGGGGTGGGGCTAGGGGTGGGGGCTTTGGGGATTCTGGCCAAGGCTGGAAAAGCAGGAGACGGAAAAGGTTTTGTTCTAAAATGCTGCCTCCCTAGAAAACTTTAAACAGGAAAGTTTACCTTTACAATCTGGAGGAGTTTTTCATGTTTCAGCTCATGCTGAATTGCTTTATGTTTTCACTATAAACCTCTGACAGAGAGGGTGCGGGGGCAAGGCTGGCCCAACTTTAACTATGGCTGTACCGTTGTAAAGCTCCGGTTACAGGGATCACTTCTGGTGCCAAGGCAGTTTAACAAGTATGAATGCACATAATTCATTCCAGTTGTCCTGCCTCAACACAGAAGGGCTATTTCTGGGGTGGGGCTCCAAACACTTCTGCCAATGTGGTTCCCATTACCAGCTCCAGCGCCTGGCCAAGTCCCCTCCACGCCCAGGAAGGGCCTGTTTTATCACAACTGCTAAACTATCCTTTCTCTATAAAGGTTCAAAGGGTTTCTATATTCCGAGCCCCCAAGGGGGTAGGGATGAAGGTGGGATCTCGCTAAGGAAAGTGCCCATACCTCACCCATCCCATGAAACCTTTCCAAAACTCAACTGCTTGGTGCAATCTCTCTCCACCCCAAGCAAAATCTCCCTCACTTTTTATTTTGAAAATGTGCAAGCCTACAGAAAAGTTGAAAGAATAGTTTCAAAACATCTATATGCTTTTCACCAAAATCTGTGAATTGTTAATATGCTGCCGCGTTGCTTTATTTCATTATCTTTCTCATAAAAGTTTTTCCTCACCATTTGAAAAATGGCTGTAGACATCAGGACACCCACCTAACATCAGCATGCATCTTCTGAGAATAAGGACATTCTCCCATAGAATCATAATATTGTCATCATGACTAAGAAGATGAACAATCATTTCATAATAAACCCTAACGTTTATATGTATAGACCGCATCTTAAAACTTGCCCAATTCTTCCCTAAATGTCATCTTTATAGCCTTAAAAAAACCTAAGGATCCCATCAAGATTCAGGTGTTGCCTTTGGTTGCCATACTCTAGTCTCTTTTAACCTAGAAAAACCTAGCATCCTCCCCCTCCGGCACTCCTGATTCCTTTTTGTCATGACATTGACCTTTTGGAAAAGTCCAGGCCAGCTGCCCCGCAAACTGTCCTCCCCACTGGATGGGTCGTGACTGTTTTCTCATGATTACACTCAGGTTAACATTTTGAACAAGCACATCTCACATGCCATGGAATGCGCCTCTTCTTGCTTCATATCACTGGCCACTAAGTGGTCACACAAGTGACTGTTCCTGATCTCCCCACCATAAAGAGCCTTTTCCTGCTATGGTTAGCAATCTGTGATGCCAAGTCCAATCTCTTAGACTCAGTTATCCAAACTATTTCTGCCCTCTCACCTCCTATCCATCCTCCTAGTTTAGCCTCCACACCATGAAGATGGCCTTACCATGGTCACCAATGGCCATCTAGATGCAAAAGCCACTAGGGACTTCTCACATTTGCATTGTTGAACCCTCAGTGACTGGACTGGATGTTAATGTTCAGCCCCTCTTTTTTTTGTTTGTTTGTTTATTTATTTAGAGAGAGAGAATGAGAGAGAAAGAGAAAGGCAGAGAGAAAGGGAGAGAGAGAATCTCAAGCAGACTCTACACTCACACAGGGCTTGAACTCACGAATTGTGAGATCATAACCTGAGGCTAAACCAAGAGCTGGACACTCAACCAACTGAGCCACCCAGGTGCCCCTATGTTTGGCCCCTCCTTGAGGGCAGGATTCATATCAGTACTCCCAGCCCTACCTCAGTGCTTGGCACACAGTAGGTGGTCAAGAAATCTTTATAGTAAGAACAAGTGAGTACACCCATTGAGAGAAAGTCAGGATTCAGAATCAGAAAGCCTGGCTCAAAGTTAGCCTGACCACTCTTCACATAGGGAATATGTTGACTTAAATCAATGGTTTTCATAACTTGGAGGAAAATGTTTAATATTTGAGTGTTTTTCCATTAAGATCTTATGGAGAATCAAATGGAGGAAACCGATAAGAGAAGACTGCTTTGGTTGAAGCAGGTAGTGAAGGTCAATGGTGTGTCTCAGTGGAGTGGGGGCCTGGAGAGGCATCAGAGAGGTTCAAGAAGGAGGGAGGGGGCACCTTCCAGTGGGGCCTGCCCGGCAGCCTGGGAAGTCTGAACTATAATCAGCAGTGTTGGGGTTCAGTAGTGAAAGGCGCGTCGGGAAATCACCGTCACAGGGCACGGTGGGCGTCATATGTCTGGGGAGGGAAAGGAGCAAAGCAGGAAAGCACAGTGCAGAGTCAGTGCGGGGGGGGGGGGGGGCAGCAAGGCAGGGATTATCCCTTGTCCTCTCTCTGTTCACTCCTCTGAAGTCCTTTGTCTCTCTAATGCTCTTTGAGTCCTTCTCTCCCTTTGTACCCAACTGTTCCTCCTGGCCAGGAGGGGCACGGTACATCACTAGATGAAGAGCATGGTTAGCGTGGAGTGGAGGGGCAGAGGCCTCCCCTGCTTGGAGGGGCTCAGCCCATTTGCTGAGTGATTCGGTGACCTGAGAAGCCTGTCCATTGTCCTGGCTTTAAAGGGCTGCTGCCCCTTACCATTACCCAACTCAGGACAAAGGCCATCACCAGCTCAGACAAATAAGCTGCTTAGCCAGACCTCATGCATCATCTTGTCACCCATGCAGGGGCCCAATAGGGGCATCTTGAAAGAGCTGAGCACTGGAGTGCAACTCAGCGGTTTCCATTCAGGAGGACTCTGGCCAGGGGTTGGGGACTGCCACCGTAATGTGCACAAAGCCTCCCCTTCGAAGCAGGCCAGGGGTGGGGGTGGGGGAATCTCTCATCTACTGGGGAGGCTCTCTGAGACCTTTGGCTTCCTGGAGGCTATCAGAACAGGGGACGATGGCTGCTGGAGGAGAAAAGGCAGCCTGCAGGGCTGAGATGAAGTCGGGTTGAGGACCCAGGTACACCTGGGGCAGAAAATGCCACTTACTATCTTTGTGACCTTGGCCAAGCTATTGCTTGGTTTGGTAACACAATAACCAAAATAAGGATAACAATGGCAGCAGCGTCCATTCAAGACTTTATAGTAGCCTTGTACTTTGCTGCATACCTCACATACATTATTTCACACTGAACTCTAACAACACTTATGAAGGGGGTATATTAGCATCCCTATTTTATACATGAGGCAAAAGGGAAGCTCAGAAGTTAAATCAGGTGGTCATGGTAGAGCCAAAATTCAAACCCATGTTCTCAACTCCTCTGCTCTTGAGCCCACCAATCAGACAGATTCACGGGGTGGGAAAGGTGGGACACCCAGCACAGCACCTGGCTCCCTGTAAGGGTGCAGGAAAGGGATTCTGTCTTCTGTTCCATGGTCCCTCCTTGGTTCCTGAGGCTGGCCCTCCCACCTTCTCCTCTCCCAAGGAACTCTGAAACGAGCACTCCCTCTGGAGTCCAGGGTGGTGCATGTGCCCTGGGTCTACACTGCTCACTCCATTTCCATCTGAAACTCTGAGGACATCGAGTCTTCTGGAGAGGATGCCCCATGAGAGGGGGTTGGGGTGGGGGTAGAGATGGGCCCCTGCACACTAGCTCTGTCCTTGAAGAGAGGAGGGTGCCTGGTCTTCCAACACTGCCTCCTGCAGCAAAGCCTGCTGTTCCCTCGCCCGGTCCCTCAGGCACCTGGTTACAGGTGGAGGGTTCAGATGATACTCAGAACTCTCTAGCACAGGACCCCACAGGGAATGCATACCTGGAAATGTCTGCTGAATGAATGAATGCTTGAAGAAATAAACACTTCAAAACCCCACAGTTAGGCTGGGAGCAGCATCGGGAGCATACAAATAACTGACCTGCAAAGTCGGACCATCCAGGCTCCTCCCAACAGCTCCTCCTCATCTGCAAGGGCTACCATGACAAAGTACCAGAGCGTGGGTGGCTTAAACAAAGGACATTTCTTTCTCCTTATTCTGGGGTCTGGAAAAGCCAAGATCAAGGTTCCAACAGGGTCTGGTTTCTGGTGAGAGCTCTCCTCCTGACCTGTACACGGTCACCTTCTTGCTGTGTCACATGGCAGAGAGCAAGTGAGTGCAGCTGTCCCTTTCCCTAAGGATCCTGGTTTCCTTCAGGTCAGGGCTCCACCCTTCTGCCCTCAGATGGCCTTCCTTACTTCCTTAAAGGATCTATCCCCACAATAGTCAGAGGGGGTGTAGGGCTTCAACAGATGACTTCTGGGGGGACACAACTCAGTCGATAGCAGACCTGTACACCCTAAAAGTAAAGCTCATTTCCGGGCAGAACCTGAATGTGTAAGCTTGCCTGTGCTTCTTGGGAGGGAGTTACCCTCTGTCTTGCGGGGAGTCCCCCAAACCTCCCGCTTTGCAGTACACTTCTGGAGCCCCACAGATCCTGGCATACTGGTCTCCCCGTGCCCCTAATGGATGCTTGTTTCAGGGCAGGACTGTGCAGGCATGTGTCTGTCTCCCCAACAACCAGCAGGTGAGCTGCTGCTTTCTTTTCTCCATGGGCCCTGGCATGAAGTAAAGCTTTCATCATAATTTGCTGAACTGAATTGGTGCTGAAGGGCAAACCAGCTTCATTTCTCCCTATATTACTTAAAATCAGAAAGCCCTTCCACTGCTCTCACTCTAAGTTAATGAAGTTTTGTTCTGTTCAGAAGCCTTTGCTCCCAATAATGCCAGATGGTCACCACGGGCCCTGTGTTTGGCATCGGGAATGTCCCCCATCCCCTCAAGAACTGTGTTAGTTTACTGTGGCCAGAGCTCCGTGCTGGGAGGAGAGAAGTAAACAGAGAGAGTGGAGGGCTCCAGGGAAGAAGGGCTTTGGCTGCGGTGCCAGGCTGAGTCGGACCCCGAGCCTATCAGTAGTGGGAACTAGCAGAGGGGCACCAGAGGGGCACCGCAGGGGCCCCGTGATCGGGATCTGGGCTTTGGAGGGACCACCCTGGGACAGTGTGAGGACAGAGGAAAGGCAGAGATGGGGGGCAGGGAGGCCAGTGAGGACACTACCGAAGTGGTCTAGGGGAGGGGACAAAAAGACACAGCAGGAAATGTTTTGGCTCAGGAGAGCAGAATTTGCAAAACTAGAAAATAGATACGTATCATCTCAGCCTGCATTTTTTCTCATTCTCAAGAGGATGACAGACAAGCGATCACAACTTAAATTTTGATCAGATAACTACCTAGAAACATACCCTATTCTTTGTCAGAGGTGAAAATGGGAGACCAGTAAATACTTACAACCCCTTATAATCTCAGTGTTTAAGGTATTACCCCATCTTGCAGTGGAAACTACTCCCAGAGTGCTATTTTTACTCCCATTTTACAGATGGACAACTGGGCAAGAAAAGCCAGCCCGGACGAGGTGACACAGCTAGCGTGGTGGAACCTTGCTTCACCCAGGTGTGTATTCCCCTAGAAGCTCCGCTGTGGCAGCGAGAGAAAGGTCTCTGGAAGTGCAAATACATGTATTACTGTGGTTACTCTGTGCAGCAGCTTCCCAGAGTTATTTATAGAAACACGATCCGTTCAGGAGAGAAGGAGTGAAGCCTAAATGAATTACCAGTCATTTTCCTCTCCTTTCAACTCTGGGGGGGAAGGCCGGCTGACCAGAAGGAAAAGGCATCACAGCATCTCATCTGGTCCCAGATATCAGCACTCAGCTCCTGGAACTAGGGGAACGAAGCAGTGCAGGGAGCCCCAGCAAGGAAGGCTGGGGTTCTGTTTCCCACACCCCCTGCTGTGTTTGTTTAGCTGCCGCCTTGGGCTCACTCCGCTACCTTAAATCTCTGGAAATCACGCAGGAGGGGGAGGAGGATTAAAGCCCTGGACTCCCAAACAAAGCTGTTATTTGTACCTCCTTCAAGCTTGAAGGGGTGGGAATGTAGGAATTTGCCTTCCTTCCAAAGACACGTGGCCCAAACCTTTTGGATCCCAGAAAGGGAAGAGGAAACTAACATCCACTGGGTACTTATTATGTAGCAGTCCTCACACTAGATGCCTTGACCGTATTTTCTCATATACTCAATTCTGCGAAGTGCTATTTGAACCAACGTTCATTTTACAGAGGAGGAAACAGACCCAGAAGAGTTAAGCAACTTGCCTGTGGCCACACAGCACAGTAACTTTCTGTAGGTCTCCATATTTTCCCTGCTATGGCTCTACATTGTGCTGTTTGTTTTTCTTTTCACTTGGGTCCTTTTAGGCCTTTTATAGCAAAGTGAATTTTTTTCTTAGTTGTTCAATCCTAAGCACCTATATAAATAATGGCAGTTCAGAGGTAGAGAGAAGAGGGGGGAAAGGAGAGGAAGGGGAGGGGAGGAAGAAAGCCACGTAGTTTCCTGGTCCAGACTGGGAGCCATTAACCAGTGATGTGGGATCCAGCTGACCTCTGAGCCCCTAGCTCAGACCTGATGACAGGGGCAGAAGGCAGGGGCTCTGAGAGGACGGTGGGAACAGAAGAGAAGTCCACACTTCGGAAAGGCAGGAAGGGTAGGTTCTGAGAGCAGTGAGAGATGTTTGTTCTCCAAGTGAGCAGGCTGCAGGGGGTAGCACTGAAGGCTGAGACAGAGTACTGGAGAAAGCCATGAGGCAAGTTATCCTAAGGATACGATCCTGGTGGTGCATGGCCCAAAGGGACAGTACAGACTCTGGGTCACACGGAGGACAGGTGCTTTCAGCCTTCTAGATGATGTCGGCCAGGAAGTCTCGGCTTAGTGTTTTTAACACCTAACACCTGCCAATGCCCTACTCAACATGGTAGAGTGACTCGCTGCTCTGTCCCTGAGCAGGCATTCTCTCGCCAGAATGGGATAACCGCTCCCCCTATATTTATTTCCACAGCTGCCTTCTACTTATGGCAAGTGAGTTGCAACAGAAACACACAATTTTCTTTTAAAATAAATAAATTCACCTAGGTAAAAAAATAATAATTAAAAAGTTCATTAAATGAGGCAGGAGAGGAGAGTAGTGTAGGTGGGCATGCACCGCTCTAGTACGGACTGTGGCAGCGACACACGCGTGTGTCAGGCTCGGGCAGTGGTGATGTTATCCCGTTCCCTCCGCCGTGCCCCGGACAGGGAAATGGGGGGAGCCCAGGACAAGGCTCCTGCAGGGTCATGCTGCAGGCCAGAGGCAGTGCTAGGCTCAGGACCCAGGTACTGCTGCTCCCTGACACCAGCCTGCTCATAAGCAGGCCCATGATAACTCAGGCGGGTCACGGTGACTCCTCTCCGCAGGAGATTTTTCACCAGCAAGTTGCGCTTATGCAGGTGGTGGTGCGTCTCACAGGGTGGACGGACCCTCTGCAAGCAAATCCAGGCTTGGTTCAAAGCCATGCAGCAAACCAGCATCTCTGTGCCAAGCTGGTCCTCTCTGCCCGTATGTGTCCTCCAGTGTCTGACCGTACTCCCAGCCCTCCTCACTGGGCCAACCTCACAGCAACAGGCTCCGGATCCCACCAGGCGACAGATAGGAATGCCCTCTGGGAATGCGGGGGCCACGCAAGGGTTAGCCGTACTTCTCTCCCTACTCTCCGTGGCCTCCTTCCAGGCGCCTCTTCAACAGTCTGGGCCCCGAAGCGTCAGGAGATGCTCTACGACACGGTCTGGTGTCCACAGGGCTTCATGGAGCAGGCCACTAACATTTCAACGGGGACACAAACCAGGCTTAGTTTCCAGATGGAAAAAGCCCAGACACATGGCTAACGTGCCTTCCTCAGGGGGTGGTCTAGGAATTCCTAGATCTAATCAAGCCATACACCCAAAATGTTATTTTTGTACCTTTTAATGCAACGGTATTTGGGGAAATTAGTGGAGAAGGAGCTGCAAAGAGTCCACAGTTGTGTCATGTGAGTGACTAATTAAAGGGCTCTGGTTCTCCCAGGACATTTGGCTACATTAATTCAAAATGTGACCTGTTTATTTTGCAAGGTCAGGAAGAAGCCTTACCTCCTAGAAAGCCAATGTGGCAATTAAGTTAGAGTCACCAGAGTCTGCCCGAGGTAACGTATGAAAAAGGGCTTTGTAAACTGCACAAAAACAGAAGTCACCTCTGTGTGGTTGCCCCCACTGCCCCCAATTAGGGGGACACCATCGCCGGCCCCTGGTGGGAGGCCACAGGTGAAGGCTTGTTGAGTTGAGGGAGGCACCTGGTAAGGTGGAAAGGCCATGAAGTCTGGGGCCATGATTTGAATCTCGACTTTGCAGCACTTGGGCAAATCCCTTCATCTCTGCAAGCCTCCATGCTTATATGATGCACGTGGCTCATTGCACTATTCTGAGGGCCGTGGTTTTGTGTGTGTGGTGGGGGAGGAGGGCTGGCAGGAAGAGAGGACATCAACTTTTTTCACTTTGGATTGTAGTACCTGCAATCTGGTGCTCAGCAGGGAGGGTACAGCCTCAAAGAAGGCCCACCTCAAGGAACCAACAGCCGAATGTGAAAATCAGACATGGGTAATCAGATCCCCAGACTATTAGGGAGGAGTGGGAACAGAGGCAGGGCATTAAGAAAGAAGGCCCACCCGTCTGAAGGGCTACAGGGAAAGTTCCTTAACTTAAGCAGTCTGGAAAATTGGACACTTGGCCTCTTTCCTCCTGAATTCCTCTGCAGCAAGACAGCCGGCCTGCTGGCCTGGCCTCCTGGACTCCCACATCAACAGCAGCGGGGCCCAGGCCTTTCCAGGTAGTGTTATGGATAAACAGCAGTTTTTTTGTGGAGCTGCCCAGCCAGCGACTTGCACCTGTATCATACCTTCTAGTCATCAAGTTATCTAGTTATCTCTATCACCAGGGGCAAGTTACCAAGCCTTTGAATCCTGGTACTCCTGTTTTTAAAGAGGTGCAATTCAGAATCACCATTCATTAACCAGCAATCTGAAATCTCCAAAACTCTAAGACCAAAAGTTCTATTAAAATTCTTTTCATGGTAAAACTCGAACTAACATGAGCTTCAGAATCTTTTTTTTTTTTTTTTTAAATCCCATGAGTCTAACTATTCACTGCAGAAATATTGATGTGTTTGATTACCAAAGACCTTCTGAGCACTCGGGGAGTGCTATGAAAAATACATCACATGAACTGTATTTTCTTTCTTAAACCTGAAAATTTCTGAATTCTGAAATGAACCTGACTCTAAGGGGTTCATTTAGGAGATTTTGATCCCATTGGTTTAATACCTATTTTATAGGATCTCTCTGCTTAGAATGCTCTTTCCCCCTCCTCTGTCTGGAAAACATCCACAGACACTTCAAATGGCATCATGAATGAATGAATGAATAAAGGAAGAAATCAATTTCTTTTGCTACTAGGAGTTAGGTAACTTAACTTCTTTACATAGCTGGTATAAGAATCTGTTTACCGACAAGAATGAATGGAAATGCAAGAGACAGGAGAGGTGAAGAGAATTGCCTGAAGATTTCACACACCCCAATGTCCTTGACTTTTGGGACTGGGGGAACCTCCAGATCCATGTCCCGGCAGTTGACATGGAATAACTGAAGTAGGTTCCCTGAAATTCACAGCTAAAGGAGACAAAGCCTCACTGGACACTTCTCAACAGTAGGAAACAGGCTCAATCTTGCCTTCTGATTTCACACACTGACTAGAAAAGACCCGGGCAGACTCCCTCAGGGGAATCTGGATAGGTTCTAAATTAAGTTGCATTTTTTGTTTTGTTTTGTTTCGTTTTAAGAAAACACTTTTGGAAGGAGCTGGCATACATAACAGTGTTTCCCATTCAGAAAGAAAAATAAACACTCCTCCACTGGGTTGGAAGTCAAAACAAAATAATCCCAGCTGCTTAAGACCCAAGAAAGTCCATGAAACTGCCAAACAACAGTGATGTTGACCAGTGTGACCAGCCTGAGAAATTTGTGAGGAGCGGTGGGAAGGGCTCAGTGCAGGGGCGGGAGAGGGGTGGGGAAGGGAGTAGAAAAGAAAAGGGAAAAAAAAAAATCATGGATTGCCCAGCATCCAGGGCTATCTCTCATGAAGCAGCATTAAAATGTAGTGTCTAAGTCACTTGTACTTACTTGTCTTTGAAACTTCCATAGTCCTCACAAAAACACAACTGAAAAATTCTACTCTGTGGTATCAGATAGATCTGAGGTTCAAATCAGGTAGAAGCTATGTGATTTAGGGAAGTTACTTAACCTCGTTGGCCCTCTATTGCGTCAAAGAGACTAAAAATCTTCATATCACAGGATAGATATGAAGATTCAATGAGGTTCAATGTGATTCCCTGAGATTCCAAAATTCAATGGATTAAACACCTGTCACACAATGGGTACTTCACAAAGATTTGTGAAGTAATAGGAATCTAACAATTTGTAGTTCTTTTCTTTTTTCTTAAAAGTTTATTTATTTGGAGAGAGAGAGAGAGGGAGAGGAGCAAAGAGAGAGCGGGCAGAGGATCTGAAGCAGGCTCTGTGCTAAGAGCAGACAGCCTGATGCAGGGCTCGGACTCACAAACTGGGAGATCATGACCTGAGCTGAAGAAAGACGCTTAACTGACTGAGCCACCCAGGCGCCCCACTTGTAATTCTTTAAAAAAAATTCTTTTCAAAATCTTTAAGATTTTTTTCTTTGGAGGAATTCCTCTTCTCTTCTGTAGTTTGCTAATAGTCTCCTATACATAGAACTCATGGGACCTGGTATTGGAAACAAAACAGAACAGATGGGGGCCAGGCGGGAGGAAGAAAATAGGAGCTTCTGGAGTGAAGCAGGCTGGGATGTAAAATCTTTAGCATGCCCCTTAGAAGCAGTACAGCTACGGGCAAGTCACCGGCCCTTGCCTGGCAGAAAAACAGAAATAAATGGAAGCTCAAAGAAGTTAATGCATGTAAAGAAAGACTTACACACAGGAGGTGTTCATTACATGTCAATTCTCCCCCTCCACCCACCTCTACCTCACCTTGGCTTTGAGAAAGTGACAGCTTTCTCTGAGTTTGTCTTCCCTGACCCTCTTAAATATTACCCTCCAGGTTTTTAAACACTCTGTAGTTCAGAATTTAGATTATGGCAATTCACAGAACGCTTAATATTTATTCTAAAAAGTTTCTCTGGGGTGCGGACAAATACCTACCCAATCCTAACCACTTCCTTAGCTTTTCAACTGCGACTAGTTGATATTTTAGCGAAATCTTATATATATATATATCAGTGTTTTCTAGATGGTTATCCTTGGGGGCAGATTAGGACTTTGAGGACAGAAAGAGCTCCTTCGCCTGTTTTCTTTCCTGCTGGGACAATGAGCTGTTCTGTAATGCCCAATGTGTTCGCCTTGCACTTTACACGGGGATTTTGGCAGGGTACTCTGAGGCGTCTTGGCCCAGGGACGGCAGCCCCTCGCTGGAGTTGACACAGCTGTAGGCAGAGGGCCTCTGGGGAGCCACAGGAGGGAGCCTCCGGAGTTCCTGGGGAGGGGCGCTGAGTCAGCTCCCACAAAAAGAAGCCGCTTCATTTCCCCATTAGGAGCCCAAAGGACTGCTTTTGTCATTTAAAATGCATTCCGAATGATGTCTCTGGAAAAGTCAGGCTCAGAAGAAGCTAGAGTAATTCATCCCTTAGGGTGGTCTCTAAAGCCTTCCATTGCTGGAAGGGAATGGCGCTGGGGCAACAGGGAAGGGAAAGACAGATGTCTGTCATCTTTACCATTTTTTAAGAGTAGACTTCACGCCCAGCGTGGATCCCAACCTGGGGCTTGAACTCATGACCCTGAGATCAAGACCTGAGCTGAGATCAAGAGTCCCACACTTAACTAGCCTAGCCACCCAGGCGCCCCATCTTTACCATTCTTTAAAAAAAAATTTTTTTTCAACATCTATTTATTTTTAAGAGACAGTATGAGACAGAGCATGAGCGGGGGAGGGGCGGGGGGCACAAAATCCAAAGCAGGCTTCAGGCTCTGGCTCTCAACACAGAGCCCAATGTGGGGCTCAATCTCATGGAGCGTTAGATCAGGACCCAAGCTGAAGTCAGGCGCTTAACTGACAGGCCACCCAGGCGCCCCACCTTTACGATTCTTAAATTCCCTAGCAACATTGGAAGCTTTTCCCCATTTCACAGATGGAGCAACTGATGGTCTGAGAGGTTAGGTATTCTGCCCAGGGTCACATATCTGGGACCTCATTTCAGAAGGTTGGACCCCCTGGACCTTGCTTTCTTGGCTACACTTGGTCCTCACAGAGTTTGTATTGCTTGCTCATTCATTTATTTGCTCATGAAGTTAGCACTACACAAAAAGTGCCTCTAAGGCCATGCACCAAACTGTAAAAAGTGGTTGCCTCTGGGAGGAGGGATTACAAGAGAACTTCGCTTTTTACCATTAGGTATTGTCTGAATGTTAACAAGCTTTGTTACTTTTATAATCAGTAAAACAATAAAGGTAATCCTATTAAAATAATCTCACATTTCTTTCATGAAAACAAACCAAACAAAACCTTAAAAACATAGATTGGGTCCAATCCTTAGCAGAATCCACTCATCTCCACTCACTAGTGCTGGGTTTACTCCAGTGCCAGCAGGTCCTTCTGCTCATAGAAGAGCACTCAGTTTGGGGTGTCAGGGGGGACAGGAAGATAGCAGGCAGGGACCAGCTGTGGAGTGAGACTCACTGACTCATGACCCACCAACCCCAGAGCAACAGGCCACTAAAAACCCAGACTCTTCCTTTGGTCAAGAGACACATTCATAACCAACCTTTAGTGACACACTCAGAGCAAAACCCCAGAGAGGGACTCAGAAGGGTCCCTAGGTCCCCCGAGGAGCAGGGAGAGCACGGAGGAGCGTAAGTGAGCAGACAGCTTGTAGGCCAAAGTTCCCCCATCTTCCCGGTACATCAATAATGCACTAATGCTATCAATTTGCTGCAGAACTTACAACAAAGTGATTGCTCTTGTTCAGTTATTTGGCAAAGGGAGAGATTAAATACTTTAATCTCCTGCCTTTTCTTTTACCTGCAAGGCTTACTTACCCAGAAATGAACAAAGAATATCATTGTACATGGGAGTTTGTGTATTTTTTTTCTTTTTGCAGGTAAGCTTAAGACTAGTGGCTGACACACCGCTGTCAGCACCATCTGACACTCCTATATTCAGAGTACCTTAGAGATTGCTCCTTCACTGGCAAGATGGGAAACTGATGCCTAAAGAGAGAGAGACAGTCATTTGCCGAGGACAAATAGACAGTGAGTCACAGAGCCGGGCCTTGCGCACAGCTTTCCTACCTCCTAGTCCAGGGTTCCTGTTTCTGTGTGTAGTTTAAAACATGATCAGCTAAAACGTATAGAGAAGCAGTGATACCAAACCATCAGGAGGACAATGTCACCCTCAGGCAGCACAAAGGTAATAGGCCCTGGAGGATCATTTGACTTTTGGTTGCAGAGAATGTAGGGCCTGAGATTTTGGCAGAAAAAAACCATCAAGTCCAAAGACCACCTGTCTGATTTTCAAAGAGCATAATGCTGTATATTATCATCTCTCTTGGAGGCTTCTAGTCCTCCTTGCAAAGAAGTACATTGGCCTCTGCTGGACACAGAGAGGGCAAGATCTTGACCCAGGTCACACAGCATCTGATGGTGTGCTAAAATCTGGGCGTGCTAGCTCTAAGTCCACATAGGGCTCTGCCACCACACCCTCCCATACCTTTTCTCTATAAGAGTCAGGGCACAATGTTTATTATGGACAGACTCATGCTTACACACAGTGGCTCTCTCTGCAGCCAGTGTTTAGCCCTGCAGCAGCTTGGGAGTTCAGGGCCCTTCGTCTCCTGGCAGTGTGCAAGTCAAGAACTTTCAAAGCCAGCGCTTGGCTCCAGGTCCTATCCTTCCTCTCGGCTTTCTCATCGTTAATGGGGACACTATAATGCCAGTTTCTTAGGTTGGGTTGTATGGAGAATCCAGCAGAGCAACAAGTGGCGGTAGCTGGCACAGTCCCTGGCATAGAGTAAGGAGTCCATCGGTGCTATTTTTGTTCTAACCTTTCTTCCCTTTTTCTGTTAGGATCTTTGTTTCTGTGCCGCGGTCTCCACCTGACGCTTCTGTGCATCTCAGACCCTGCAGCTCTATCCCCATGTCTGTCACGGGAATGGGGACAGCAATACCCACCCCACCCACACCTCAGTGGCGCAGCGGGGCAGGAGCCGGGCTGCCAGAACTGCGGAACCGCGCCAGGTCCCCGACAACCCCGAGCCCCCCCATGTACCAGGCCCCTCCGCCCCTGAAAGCGCCCCAAGAAGGCAGATTAATCAGCATTGCCAACGAAAGGGAAAAAGCAACAACAACAACAACAACAACAACAACAACAACAACAACAAAAACCCCCACAGAAGTTAGGAAGAGAGAGGGACTTACCGTTCGCTGCGACCCCCAGGCTGGCGGAGCCACTTTTAACTAAGAATGAATTAGGGACAAACTCTTCCTCAGAGTCTGAGTCCGGGGTTGGCTGGGCCACACCGCTGCCTAGCAACCGCCTCTGGCTCTCATTGGCCGGAGGGGAAGGGGGCGGGGAGGGGGACTGCTCAATAGGGGTTGATGAAGCGGATGAACAATGCAAGGGAGCACCTGCGAACCACAAAGACAAACACAGACAGAAAAAAATAATGAAAATTGGTTTCGAGGCACACGGGGAGGGGGGAGGGAGCAAAATAAAACACGCATCAACGGGGGAGGGGGCTCCCAACAGGGGGCGATCTACTGCACACGTGGTCCGGGGGGCGGGGCTGATGCCTCCGTAAAGGTAGGTAGTTCAAACTCCTTCAGCGGCTTGCAAACAGGGCACCCCGCTGAAACGCGCGGGAGCCTTTCTTGCTTTGCCTGTTCTTCGAGAGAGGCCTGAAAACCTGGGGTCTGGTTCTGGGTGGCTGTGCTATCTATCAAACAGCTGCCCCGCTCTGAGCCTCCGTGGACTCCACGGTAAAATGAGCAGCTGCACTGGGTGACCGCGGAGCGCCGGCACGCTGGCCATTCTGTGATGTCACTCAAGTGAAATGATGTTCTTGTTAGTGAGGTTTTGAATCGGACATGCCTGGAAAAGGCTCTGGGTCTCATAAAAGAGACGGAGAGAATGACCTCGGGCTGTCTCCACCTCTGGCATTCTAGGATTTTAACACACTAATCTTTTACTTTTTCTAAGAATCTAACATTTTAAGATTCTTAAATCCTGCTATTCTCTGCAAACTCCCTGAGAGCAAGAGCATTAGCAGTCTTTTTCGCCTCTTTATCCCTAGAGTCTAGCATAGTGCCTGGCATGCAGTAGGCACTAGTGAAATATTTGCTGAAAAGGAGAGTTGCAGGTGTCTAACATGTTAGCATCCTCAAGTTCTAACTGTCCCAGATAAAATAATTCTACAATTTTAGGACACTTAATATTCTGAGTTCCAAGATACACTAAGTCAATATGTTTTGACTCCCAAGTTTCTAAATGTCAGGGTCCTATGATTGTAAAACCCCAGTTTTGTGAGCACACTCCCAATTCTTCAGAAGGAGAAGGTAATGGCCTGGGAAAAGACCTTTGAGATCAGGCAATTTGCAGTTTCACTTGGGGTTGCCTTTCAGACATGTGCAGTACATCGTCCACAAGAGAGGGAACATAAGCACAGACAAATAACAGTATACAGTACAAGACAATGCATCCACTTGACAGCAAGGGCTGCTTCTTTTCTTCTACCTTGACTGAGAGAAGCCTTAACACAGAATCAGATCTACCCAGCTTTGCAAAGAGGCTGAACCTTAGGACACATGACGCAATGAGGACATGTCATCATAAAATCTGGCAGAGCTTTAAGGACGAGGTGGCACAGAGACCGGCGAATTGTTGGGGAGAGCGGAAGCTTTATGTGGTCTATGAAGAGAAGCTCTCTCAGGTCACAGCCACCAAATCCTGCAGGATTCTGTAGTTTTCATGATTCTTACGTCCAACCCCAAGCCTAACCACATGGGATAACATTTTATAGACGTGCTGTAGACCCCATCTGGTTCATGGCAGACATTTAGTAAGAGCAGTTGAGATAGCAGGGATCAATGGCCGTGGCACAACCTCTGAATGGCTCTGCGTTCTGGTTTCTTTACCTAAAAAATCCGGGCTAGGATTCTTTTCAAAATCATCCAAACCAAGGGTTCCCAATTCACCTTGTGAGAACCTTCCCTGACTGCACTTGCTACACAGCATCCTAAGGTGATCGATCCTGTCTCTGAACCAGCCTTGACTTGAGTTCTGGTACCACATTTGCCATATGTATTCGCAGATTCCCACATAAAGGTGTAGGGCATATTCTTGGGGGACAGTACATTCTTGGAGTAGGTTGTGGAGTTCAACAGAACTGGGATTTGCATCATGACCTAGCCTCCTATTAGCTGTATGATCTTGGGAAAATGACTTCCACTTCCTTGTTTGTAAGGTGGGTGCCTCTCCCCTTTCACAGTTGTTGTGAGGACGAAAGATACCATATCTGTGCACACAGTGTGCATGTGCAAGTAGGAACCCAGTGTCAGTGCTCACCAAATGCTTATTCAATTGAATGACCCTCACCCCCCCCACGCCCCACCCCATGCCAAGAACCTCATTCATGATTCTGCTTCCCTTGCAGTTCCAGTTTTGTTTGAAAAGATTTTTGTCTTGTCAACCACACTGCATTTATTAAGCAAATATACATTCATTTCCTCATCTTTTATTAGTCAAAGACATTTTATAATCTCCAATCAGAGCTTCTGATGAGCTTGGGAGAGCCGGTCCCATACCATGCTGAGTTGTTAGAAATTTCAGACAAAAGTTAAGAAACATGATATGTTGTTCTAGGGGGGCTGGTTACAGCCTCTTCCTAAGTACATCTGTCAGGCTTTATGAAATAAATAGTTCCAGAACTAAGTAAATTGTTCTATCACAAACTTAAACTTCAGAGACCCGAGGCTGGGAACAACACGGTGCCCTCCTGAGCCTCATGCCTGTTTCTTCTGCCTTCCATCCAATTTCCGGGCCTCCCTCACATCAGGTCTTGGTGTTGCTCTGAATAATCATAACCTAACACTCAAAGCATCTAACAAAATGCTAGGCCCTTAGTAGGTGCACCATAACTTGTGACGTTTCTGCAAAGTACAGACATTGTTGGAAACATGTTAATTCCCTTTGTCTTATGCATCAGCTGCTTCTAATTTATGTGGTCCCAAAGTAGGGTGCACAGAACCATCCCCTGGGCACAAGGAAATATTAAAAATATTTAATTTTGGGGGGTGCTTGGGTAGCTCATTGGTTAAGGGTCCAACTTCGGCTCAGGTCATGATCTCGGGGTCTGTGGGTTTGAGCCCTGCATCGGGCCCTGTGCTGACAGCTCAAGCCTGGAGCCTGCTTCAGATTCTGTGTCTCCCTCTCTCTCTGCCCCTCCCCAGTTCATGCTCTGTCTCTCTCTCTCTCTCAAAAATAAAATAAACATTAAAAAAATTTACTTTTAATCTCCTTTTCTAATATCTTTTTTGTACATATTTTATAATATATAGTATATTCATGCTTGAAACACATATGATTAAATGCATTGCTGTACAAATTTGGCAACTACAGAAACAAAGCAGGGTGATATTCAGAGTTTGGGCTCTGGAGTCAGATCTTCCATTTGAATTCTAGTTACACTACTTGTGAGCTCAGTAGTAGTGACCTTGGACAAGTCACTTTAGCCTTTGTGCCTCAATTTCCTCATCTATATCAAGGAGATTAAAAGATAAACTAAAAAAGATCACCTATTTCACAGGGTTGTTTTGAGGATTAAAGGAGTTCAAACAAGGAATACATTGAGAACAGTGTGGCAGCCAGTAAGCACCTAATAAGCATTAGATGCTCTATGTATAAATATGTATATATAGAGTGAGGGTCCTAGCCTCTCCGAGGAGCAGTGCAGAATTGCAAAGTAGGGCAAACACTGCTTCCTTCCACAAACCCTTCCTAAATACCCAATGACCAGGCTAGAAGACCAGGGGCATACAAACAGTGAGAGATATGGTGGCAAAGGAGCTGGCAGGAGGGGAAAGAGTCCCGTGGAGTTCTAAGCAGGGCACTCGGGACCTGCCAGAACAGAAGACAGCCCAGTGCACAATCAGGGTCTGCACTTCATCTGAAAGAAAGGTGAAAGGCTTTCTGGAGCTACAGAGAGTTCTGGTGGGAAAAGAAGGAGAGATCGGGGAATGGGAGCCCATGGCAGAGGGAAGAATGGCAGAGGGCTCAGGGCCTCCAGCAGCCAGCCCATCCCCCTTTGCTTCTTAAGTCCTGTGTGCGACCATGAACTTCTCACCGAGTCTGCTGCCGCTTGCAGAGCACTGCTGGTGTGCTCTCATTTCCATGGATGCACACCTCTACCTTTTGCCCAAGTTTGAGGAGTTGCACAACTTCAGGGCATCATTTACAGTGAAGCTGTTTGAATGGAACTGCCTGCAACACAGTTCTGCACGTTCTCTTCCTTCTCCCTGCGCACATGCTTTACTCTTCTCTTCTCCCCATCACTACCACTCTGTGTGTCTCACTAGCTCCCACTCATCCTTGGGGCCTAACATCATGTCACCTCCCCCAGGAAGGCTTTCCTGATGCCACAGGCCTGGGTTTGGCACCCCAGCTGCATCCCCACACAGCTCCCTCTACTTTCTCTGTTGCCACACTTTCTGCCCTCAGTGTTTACTTGCTGTGTCTGCCCAGTCGCCTGCCTGGCTGGCCCACGATCATATTCCCCAGTGCCTAGCACAGTGTCCAGTGCATAGAGAACACCAGTAAAAACCTGTTACATGAAGAGGTGATGAAAGGAAGGTAGGAGGGAAGGAGAGTAACCTGATTACGGCACAAAGGGTCTATGTAAAGAGAACAGTGAGAAAGAAGTCTCTGAATAGTAGGGTCAGGCCTTGCACACAAAGTCAAGGAAGTCAGACCTTAACTGGGAATTACAGAAGGTTTTAAAGCGGGAAGATGACAAGACCAGGGCTGTGCTTTATAAGGATCTGCTCTTTAAATTTAAGGCATCTCCTCAGCCACTTAGATTTCCTTTCTAAATGGCTCAGCTCAGCCAGAATGTTCTAAGTCCATGTGACTGCCTTTGGGGGTGGAGGTGGGGGCCAGATGCAAGTTTATGTAGGCAAATGATACATGCCTGAGGCCAAGGGACGATGGGACTGGGGTGTAGGGTTGTCTTCCCACGTATCCTGATCATCAGCTTGAAGGGAACCTGGTACTGTAGAGTTCCCCACAGTGTTCATGGCAAAATGAGACGGGAGGATTGGCATGAACCTCCTTACACCTCACTCCAGCAATGAAGGGGGCCAGTGAAAGGTGGAGGGGAGTCATCTACGTTTCTTCAGAGAAGGTCTCTGTGAGCCCAGTTCTAGCTTATAGTGGATGAGGAGGGAGAAAGAAAGCCACAAAGTGAGGGAGTGCAGACACCCATATGGCTAGGGTGGGGGTGAGGTGGGGCCAGGAAGAGACATTCGCAGAGCTCCTTCTGGGATCGAGGACCTGGGCTAGATGCTTTATGAGATCTCTTCCTCACATCAAACTTATCACTAGGGAAATTCATGCCCATTTCCGAGATTTAGAGAAGTGAAGTAGTCTGTCTGTGGTCACAGAGCTGGGTAAGAACCCATAGCTGCACTGCTGTTCCCACCGAGTGGCATGAATGAAATTTATCGGCCCCGGTTTGTGGGAGGGAAAGTAAAGCTCTCGTCTATCAACTGAAACACATCTAAAGCAAAAACACCACAGGCTTCCTGTTGTGTAAACCAGGGATCAGAGTCCAGTCTTATAGTGTCTCTGTGACCTTGGGTAAGTCATGTTACTTCTTAGTCTCTGTTTTCTCCTTTGATCGTGGAGTGCTTATACCTACTGCACAGGGTTGCTGGGGAGACTGACGCTATGATGGTTGTAAGGAGCCCCACAGTCTCATGGAAAGGGCTCAGCCAACACTGATTCCTTCTGCCGTTCCGCCCGCTGTAGCCTCTACAGTAAAACAAGGTGGTTATGTGCAATAAATGATAACAGAGTTGCAAGCATGCCAATGACACCTTTATCAATGTGGACTACTTGTGGATGTCAGGAAAAGAGGAAAGTGTTAAGGAGGCAGCCATGATATATGAAAAGAACACAGGACAAGGGAATCCTGAGATCGGCAGAAAGGACAGCTTCAGTTACTCACATCTTTGTGTGAATCATGGTAGCATTTGAAACGTAACCTATAGGTAGGATAAGATGGTTCTCAAGGAAGGTCATTCTAGCATTCTGGATTCTGAGTGTGTCTCTAGAGTATGCTAAAAGATGGAAGTGTGAAGGGCCAGCTGACGGACAAATTTCTTAGTCTAATGAGTAAAAAAAGACCATTAACAAAATGCATGTTTTTACACTTTTCTCAGCAGTCTTGAGAAAGTAAATGAAACACCCAAACAGGGGTGCCTGGGTGGCTTAGTAGGTTGAGCATCCAACTCTTGATTTTGATTCTGGTCATGATCCCAGGGTTATGAGATGGAGCCCTGCACAGGGCTCTGCACTGAGCATGGAGCCTACTTAAGACTGACTCTCTCTCTCTCTCTCTCTCCTCGTCTTCCTCCTTGTCCTTGTCTTCCTCTTCCACCCCTCTCCCCTGCTCATGCTTTCTCTCTTTAAAAAAAAATAAATAAACAAACATCTGAACAGAACCTTATTAACCTAAACTATATCTAGGCTATGACAGGGAAAATTGCAGCTGACTGACAGTGGCGAAGGGTGAGTCCCATGGGAAAAGCCAGAGCACTGGCTGTGTGCCCCAGGGAGGGCACTTTCTCCCCAGGCAGGTCCCGGGATTATTGGGAGAGCCTTCTAATAACCTTTTAACTGGCAGCCCTGCATTGTAGAAGCCTGCATGTAAAACAGTCTAGTGCCCAGGATGAAGCAATTACTCAATAAAGGACACCTAGAGCAAAGTAAAACAAACCCTTAGGACACCTTGTGCAGCCCTGAGCTGACGGATTCATCCCTCCTGTGAAGGTTCCTTTCTAGGAAACTCTAGTCCCTTCCCTTAAAAGCCAAGTGTGTTCCTTCTCTCCTCAGGCTTCAACCTTGCCTCTATGTTCTCTTAACGGGGCTCCAGTTCCGAGCAGAGGCTGGAAACCTGGGATCTCCTTCTGACACAAGGTTTGGGGCTCGTGGAAGACCAGGAATTCCACTGCCAGGCAGCATGTCCTGTGTCCTGGCCTAGATCAGAGTTTCAGCTAAGCACAGAGTTGCAGAACTGGTTCCCATAGTTATTTGAAATGGATTGAAGCTCACTGCTGCGAAGGATTTCAAAGAGCTGGAAACCTGAAGCCAGACAGCTACAGAGACCACACATTCTGTTTGTCAGTGTCAGCCTCGATTTGCATCTGGTATTCTGCATTAATTAACAAGCGTGCCCCACCTCTACTTGAAAAGTTTCTGATTTGGACAGTTAATTAGATGGCCACCCTGTTTCAGGGCACTATGGATTCTGAGTTCCACACCAGAGGCTGGAGTCTGCTGCCTAGACGAAGGGCCAAGAGATCTGGGTGCAGGTCATCAACGTGCCTCTGGACCACGGTCAAGTCCTCTGACAGCTCTGGCCCTCACTTTCCCCAGCAGGGAGGCAGACTAGCACATCTAAGGTTCTTCTGTAGGACTGGCGGCAGTACCTACCTCCAGGGGATGGATGTTCTGACGAGCAAAGGAGACTATAACAAGAATGCAGGATAAGAACGGATCTCAGTTACAATGGCAAGTCAGGCTCCTTCAGCACTGCAAATGCTCATAAAGCATTAACAGGATGAATAAATTTGTATGAATGTATTGGAAAAAGAACTGGCTGAAGAAAACCTTTAACAATGGTTATCAACGATATGGGCAGCATTTTTTAACTATGATTTTACGCCTTCACATTTTTGTACAAGGAGCACATAGAGTCCTTTTTGTACTCCTAAAATTATTTTTAAAACTCCAGGAGAGAGGCGTCTGGGTGGCTCAGTTGGTTGAGCTTCTAACTCTTGATTTTGGCTAAGGGTTGTGGGGTTGGGCCCTGTGTTGGGCTCTGTGCTGAGCATAAAGCCTGCTTGGGATTCTCTCTCTGCCTCCTTCTGCCCTTCTCCCAAGCTCACGGGAGCTCCATCTCTCTCTAAAAATCAAACCAAACAAAACTTATACCAGTTACCTAGCAAGGGCTAAAACAGATGTTGATTTTAAATGCAAATAAGATTTTATTGGTGGCATGATTTTACATAAATCAATTTTAAAATGTGAAAACCTTTGGGGCTCAGTTAACTGTCTAGTTGTTGATTTTGGGTCAGGTCATGATCTCATGGTCATGATCTCACAGTTGTGAGATCAAGCCCCTCGTCGGGCCCCACACAGGGCATGGAGCCTGCTTGGGATTCTCTCTCTTCCTCTCCCTGCTCAGCTCATGCTCTCTTTCTCTCAAAAAAAAAAAAAATAAATAAATAAATAAAAGTAAAAAATGTGAAAACCTTTTAAGTGAGCAGTTACACTTCTAGCAAGTTACCCAAGAACATAATTGTGACTTCCCAAAAGATTTACTAATAAGAACATTTATCACAACATCATTTGGTTTTCTTTGTTTTTGTTTTTTGGTTTTTCTTTTTAATATTTCTTTATTTTTGAGCAACAGAGAGAGACAGCGGGAGCAGGTGAGGGTCAGAGAGAGAGGAAGATGCAGAATCCGAAGCAGGCTCCAGGCTCTGAGCTAGCTGTCAGCATAGAGCCCGACGCGGGGCTCGAACCCACAAACCATGAGATCATGACCTGAGCTGAAGTTGGACACTTAACCAACTGAGCCACCCAGGTGCCCCACAATCATTTGTAATAATGAAAAGCAAAATTTAAAAAATATTAAAAAGGAAAACATTCTTTCATGTTAAAAGTGCCTAATTATGCAAATTAAAGCACAGGAGTACTACGTTAATACATGGACCTTATAAGTCATGTTTGTAAAGAATGCTTAGGGGCATATGAAATTGGATATAAAAAACTATGATGCAAAATTGTATAAAAAGTAATTCTGACATTTGTTTAAATGTGTGTGTTTGTGTGCAATTTGTACAGAAATGTTGACACCTGTCACCTGAAGGCAGGAAAATCATGAATGCATTTTTATTTTTTCTTTATATTTTTCATACTTTCTAATTTTTTTAAAGAGCAAATGTGATGAGACTAAAAAAATAAAAGTTATTTTAAAGAGAAGCAAACACACCAACAGGAGGGTAGCAAAGACCACGCTCCTGGTTCGGGTCCCCAGCGGGTGGAGCGCTGCCCAGCCATAGCCTCCTGGGTCCAGACTCTCCTTCTTTTCCAGCCTATTAAATCTAGTGGGTGTCACTCTCCCCGCTGGGCAGCTCCCACTAAGTCAACTCTCCTCTCTTCTCATCAACAGTGGTTATTTTCAGAAGCAGGTCTGGGGCCATCTGTCTCTGTGACTTATGCTGGGAAAATGGTCTCTGGAAAACAGGACGCAGTAAATTTCTCAGGCTCAGCTCATTTGAACTCCATCCCTCCTCCTCAAAGGTTTCTCAGGGCCATTTTTCTGAAAGCGTTCATCAGGCAAGGAGCTTTGCTCTCACCTGTCTGCATGGGGAGACCCAGTTCCTGGAGTAGCCTCCACCTCGACACTGAGAAGGGAGGCTCTCTGGTCTTCACGCAGGGATGGCTGGCCAGCTACACTGCTTGTTTGATTACAGGTGTATTAAATGAGGACATTCACTGGGACCCTTGCATGGCTCAGTTGGTTGAGCATCCAATTCTTGATCTCAGGTCAGGTCATGATCTCACGGTTTGCGAGTTTAAGCCCTGCACTGGGTCCTGTGCTGGCAGTGCGGAGCCTGTGTGGGATTCTGTCTTTCCCTCTCTCTGCCCCTCCGCTACTTGCTCTCTCTGTCTCTCTCTCAAAATAAATAAATGAGGACATTCATGATTTTTGAGGGGTAATAACAGCTTTACTAAGTTATAGTTCACATACCACACAACTCCCCCATTTAAAGGGCACCATTCAATGATTTTTAATATATTCAAAGAGTAGTGCAACCATCGCCACAGTCCATTTTATGTGTCTATCTATTTTACCACGGTCAATTTTAGAATATTTTCATCACCCTCCTCCCCAAAAACCCCATACGTATCATCAGTCACTCCTCATTTCCCTCCAAACCCCCCCAGCCCTGGACAATCACTAATCTACCTTCTGTCCCTATGGATTCACCTCTTCCGGACATTTTGTATACATGAGCTCTTATGACATGTCCTCTTTTGTGGCTGGCTTCTTGCCACCACAAAATACTGTTTTTGAGGTTCATCCATGTTGCAATATGGATTAGAACGTCATGTCATTTTACTGCTGAATGACACTGCATTGCATGGACTTGCATTTATTCATTCATCAGCTGATGGACACTTGGGTTGCTTCTACTTTCTGGATATTCTGAATAAGCTGCTACAAACATTTGTGTACACGTTTTTGCGTGGACGTGCATTTTCATTTCTCTTGGGTGTGTACCTAGGAGTGGAAATGCTGGATCAAAGTCACTCTGATCAGCCTTTTGAAGAACTGCTGGACTGGTTTTCAGTGGCTCCACCATTTTCCATTCCCACCAGCAGTGTCTGAAAGTTCCAATTCCTACACATCTTTGCCAACACTTTTTATTATGTGTCTTTTTGATGATAGCCATTCTAGTGGGTGTGAAGAGTCAGCTCAGGTGGTTTTGATTTGCATTTCCCAATGGCTAATAACATTGAGCATCCTCTCACGTGCTTATTGGCCATTTGTATATCTTCCTAGAGAAATATCTATTCAGATCCTCATTTTAAAATTGAGATGTTTGTCTTATTATCTACCAGTAGGCATTGATTCTTTCATCATATATTTGTTTTGTGCCTACCCTGTGCAAGGCACTGTTCTAGGCATCAGGCATGGGAGATGAAGTCCTGTCCTCACAAGCTTACATTTCAGTAGAAGAGAAAAATCAGCCAGTAAACAAAGAATCCTACAGAACAGGATCAACTGGTGATAGAAGCTGTGAAGAAAAGTTAAATGCAATGAGAGGTTTGGAGTGACGGGATGGGTGTGCTCCTTTAGGTAGGATAGTCAGAGGTGTCCCTGAGGAGGTGATATTTAAGTAGAGACCTGAAATAAGTGAAGGAGTGAACCACACAAACATCTGGGGGAAGAGCTTTCCAGACCTAGGACCCAGCAACTGAGCGGGCGGCAAGGAAGCAGGTCATCGGTCTCTCGCCCCGCCCCAACGTGAAAGCAGCATGTTCCTCTGAAACCTTTTGTAAGCCAAAATGGCATAAAGGCAAGAAGCAATTATCATTAATTTATATGGAAGAGCTATTGAGCATTCCCAGACCCAAAAACTAACCTCTCTTAGGCTTTTCTGATACTTTAGGACATATCTTGCTAATGGCTGCACAAAATCAATCGAGAGAAAGCACAGATGTTCACAGACACAGTTCAAAGCTCTGGCGGCTCGATGCCGAGCTGCTGTGTGTAGTTTCCGAGGAAGGAGCTTGGCAGCTCTCTCGCTGCTCAGGGTGCACGCTGCCTGTATAATGGCTCCCTGCAAAACAGACTCGGAACACTATTTGGCTTTTAGCCTTTTTTGTAAAAGTGAAAGTCCTCTTCGGATTTTGTTCAGTGAACAAAAACAGGCACTAGTGTAGGTCTTTCATAAAAGCAAAGTGGTATAATGAGAACTCTCGAAAAGTGAGGGATGCCCGTAGAGGTGGAGGGCCATAAGGAGGAAAGTGCTAGGAAGTGAGCCTGGAGAGGCTGCCAGGGGTCAGAAGACAGGTGTGAAAAACAGAAGGCCATTGCACCCATGTGTTTCTTAGTGAGTCCCCCGAGGACAGGACTGGTTTTATTTGTATCCATATGTCCATGGCCCACACAGTGACTTCATCTATCCTCGGTACCCAGAACACACTGGAGTCTATTTTAACTGATTGAGTTCATCAGTTTTTATTAGTAAATAAAAACAATACCTACACACAAATAATATTTACTCTATACTTTACACAGGATTTTCACATCCGTGATTTTCTTTTATCCTTTCTACGTTCAAGTGAGGATAAAAGACCATTGTCCCCATTTTACAGACAGAAAAACTGAGGCTAGGAGAGGTGCTGTGACTTGTGCAGGGCCGTAAGAGGCTAAGTGGGACTCCACCTTCGGGGAGGGGCATCAAGTAAGATCTGGATTTAAAACTGGTTATTGTGATTTGGGGTGGGCTGCTTCATTTTTAGAGTGCTGGGATCTTCAGGATCTGAGCCTAGTCCCAGGGGTCCTATGGAAAGTAAGTGAGGAGAGCATGCGCGTCTGGGGCCTACGATGGGCCTGGTGCACAGCAGATGCTCAACAGTGTGGCTGTCCCCCACCTCCCTTCCGTCACCCACCGCAGACGTACACCGGCGGCCTCTCCACGTATGGCCAGAGCCAGACCAGCCCTTGCTCTAGAAAGAGCCTGGCTGCATGGGTGGAAGAAACCAGAGATACATTATTTCACGCATGGGAGGTAGGGGTGCCAGAGGAGGGGGAGGAGAGGCGAGGGATGTTGGAGGAGGAGGGCAGGGGAAATGGGAGACTTTCTGGAACCCCAACTGTCAGCTGCAACCCCAGGTTTCTCAAAAATTCTCTGAACCTTTCCCAGGAGTTGGTCCCGAGGGGTTTAAGATGGTCCCATTGGCCTCTGGAGGCTCAAGTCAGGCCAGAGCGAGGGGCCCCTTTCTGTGGGATGTGGGGGAGAGGGGAGACACAAGGCAAGCTGGATTATCTAAGCTGCTGGTGAACACGGGCAAGGAGGCACTGAAATTTATGGCCGGCCTTGAGCGATCTGTGGTCACAGAATGCTCTGTTCACCAGACAGGCTCATGCTTTGCACTTTTGCACTGAGATTTGATTAAGAAATGCTTCCAAATAGCTGTTTTCAAAGTCATTTATTACTTCCTGGGCTCAAATATATATATATTTGTACTTTATACACCCATATATACATGTAATTTTCCTCTATGTATTTCCCTCCCCAACTTCATTTACACAGCTGCAAAATTGCAGACCCCAAGACAAAGGCAGAGCACAACCTGACTGTCAAGTTTCACTTTGACTCAAATACAGGGGGAGCGGGTGGCGGTATTCAGTACAGAGGAGAGAGGTCAGAGTTGGGGCGCTATCAAGGAAGAAGGGAGGGAGGGGAGGGAACTAATAGTAATTTGGTACCTACTGTGTGTCCCTCATATCCATCTTCTCAATCCTCACACCCCCCTGCAAAGGCATTAGGTCTCCCCAAGCTCTGAGGCTCCAGAGAGCCTGCTCATGATCCCCTAGCTGGGGGAGTGGGTGTGGGGGGAGGTGGTAAGAGGCTGAATTCTGGACCTTGTTCTGGTGGACCCTAAGCCCACCCTATGCCACTAAAATAATCCACAGGAATACTGATAATAAACACAAGCATGTGCATTTGTAAATCCAGGGGTTTACTTTCCTGATCTCTTAAAGAAGCTAAATGGTGCACTCAAGGCCACAGAGCTAGCGAGTGTGGAACTCTGACGGCTCAGGCCACCTGAGTCCACAGCTAGAATTCTTTCTTAAAGTTCAGTCTGCCTTCCATAGAGACTCAAAGGGGGAGTCAAAATCAATATAAGCAATGAACTGGGCAAAAACTAACCAGGAAGAAAACCCCACCCATATAAAATAAAGCGAGAGCTGTTTACTTATCATTTGCGCAGTTTGCTGGCTATCTACTATGTTTTAACAAAAACATTAAAAACATAACGGAAAATCCTATGCTGTAGGCATAGAGTGAGCACATATTGAGAAGCATTTTCCTTAACCAGTTTCTCCCCATAAATGCCATGGTTCTAAACAGCGTCCCCTGAATGTACTCACCGTGCCAAACCCTCTCCTCCCATTAGATTACTACAAAGCTTTCGGAAACTTTTCTGAAAGCACACACATAGTAAGGGCCAAGCTTTCTGGAAATTCCTCTACTCTCACTCCAGGAAATCTTAAAAAAATCGAGAAAAGCAATCTTAAAAAACCTTGAAAAAAAAATCAATGAGGTGCAGGTGGAAAATGGACAAGTAGAGAAATATCTGCTCAAATCTTGTCCCCAAGTGTCCGGGCCTCCCTCAGATGGAGAATTGCCCCAGAAGTCGGTTCTCAAAACCAGGGGCGCTGTAGGAGGTTTTTAGGCAAAGATGAGAAGAAAGACATGCTTGTTTTCAGCCCCCAACACATTCTGTGCAGAAATGAGCCTTTGGGATGATAAGAGAAGGGGAAGGAATAAACATTTGCCAAATGCCTCCTGTGTGTCAGGCACTGTGCTGAGCACCTTACATAAACTTTCCAACAAAGCTCTTACAGCAAGCACCATAGGCACCCACTCAGGGAATAACTGCGGGACTACGGCACGTCATGCCCCCTGCTGGGTGCTGGGGATACAGGGGCAGCACCACCGGGTGGTAAAGTTCCTGTCTGTATTGGTTTTCTAGGGCCGCCATAACTGAGCACCATGGACTATCTGAAAACAACAGAAATTTATCATCTCATTGTTCTGGAGGCCGGAAGTCCAAACTCAAGGTGTCGGGGGAGGCAGGTAATGGTGCTCCCTCTGAAACCTGTAGAGGAGTCATTCTGTGCTCCTTCCTAGCTTCTGCCAGTTGGCTGGCAGTCCTTGGTGCTCTTTGGCTTGCGGCTGTCCGCTCCTCCAATCTCAGCCTTTGTGGTCACACAGCCTTCTCCCCATGTGTGTCTCTGCCTTCCCAGGGCTGTCTTCTTGTAAGGGCACCAGTCAGATTGGATTAGGGACCCGCTCTACTCCAGCATGACCTCATCTTGACTAATTATGTCTGTAACAACCTCATTCCATATGTGGTCACATTCTGGGGTACGAGGGGTTAGGCCCTGAAACTATCCCTTTTTAGGGGGGGACACAAATCAACCCATAACACTGTCCTTGTGGAGCTTATAATATAGAAGCCCCCTTTTACACATGAATAAGTTGAGGCACAGAGAAGCCAAGTGACGTACTCAATGTCCACAGGTAGTAAATCACAAAGCCAGGTGTGACTCTGGAGCCCATGCTCCATCTGTCATGCCACCCTGTCCTGCCAGCATGGGGTTTCTTCAGCTGCTGGTCATTTACATGAAAGGAGCCTTTGCACGCATCATCACTTCTAGCCCCCATGACACACCCTATGACATAGATACTATTGTTCCCATTTAACTGATAACGAAAATGAGAGCCAGAAAGATTGAGCTTACTCAGTTCTCAAGAGGAGGGACAGGATTGAACCCAAGTGGGTGGACTGTACCCAAATTTTTGCAGCCATGCCAAGATCAGTGGCACTGGGGTAGGCAATTGGACCTCAGAAATGGAACGAGAAATTCATTAAGTAATTAATGAAAAGGTCCCATCTCTAAGGCTACCCACGAAGGCTGGTCACCCTGACTGAGGGCACTGGACTGGAAAAGAAATAAGGGGACTCCAGCCAGCACCCCAGCAGACATATGGAAGGGAATCAGATTGGGTCCTGCCTGCCTTTGAGAAGTTTCCAGAAGAGGCAATTGCCCCCCAGTGCTATGGGAGTAGGGAGCACAAAGAACAGACCTTTAGTTAATGAGACTTTGGGGTATAGTGGCACCTATTCCTACAGGGTGTGATGTTTAAGTAGAGGCCTAAGGACAAACGAGGAACTGGCCAGACAAAAGAGGCATCGTGTGTGGCGTGTGCACGTGTGTGCACAGGTGTGGGCTGGTTTCAGTGTCCTGGGCCTAGAGAACTGCGGGGGCCCAAGGGAGAGTGCTGCAAGTGTTACCAGTCTGGTAGGTCTGGAGGAGAGGTAGTAAAGAGCTGAGCTGGAGAGAGGTTGGGTTCAGACCCTTGACAGGCCTCTGGTAGTATCCAGGGCCTGCCCCTATTCCTGGGGCGGCAGGACCCAGCATCTGTTAGCAACTAGCACGTGCCACCCAAATTAAGTCACGGAGCTTCTCTGGGTCCAACCGAAAATTACAACGGTCACAGAGGTTGCCCCCTAAGCTCTCCTAGAGCTCCAATAATGAAAACTAGCAAGACTGGTTTACGCTGTTCCACTTACTCTTCATATCACCTCACTGAATATCTCCTTATTACGCCCATTTAGTAGATGAGAAGAGGAAAGTTCACAGAAGGTTAAGTGACTACATTCTATCAGTCTACGGTTTTCTGAAACAAATTGCTCTCAGGCTTTCCATCCAAATAGCTGAGTCGTTTGCTCAGGGGAGAAGGATGATTGGTTAATAACGGCAATGATAATAATAGCTGCCATTGTTGAGGACTTTCTCTTTGCCAGACGTTGTACCAAGCTGCATCTAGACATGGGTCATTTTAAGCCTCAGGGTGATCATATGAAGTAGGGACCTTGTTGCCCCCATTAGAGATGAGGAGACTCAGACTTACAGCAGTCAGTCAACCTGGCCAAGGTCACACAGCCTATTGGGAAGGGGAGAGCTAGGCGGCCGCCCCCATGACTGACTCCTGCCTCAGCCTCCGCTCCTAATCACTTCTCTGTGAAGCTTAAAAGGAACAAAGCTCTCCCAGCCCTACCTGTAGGTTTCCACATGAGAAATCTGAGGCCTGGAGAGGTGACAGAATGAGCCTAAGGTCCCAGAATAAGGTGACCACGGAGTTAGTTCTATGCCATTAATATCAACAATAGTAACAGTTGTGAGGGTAGTGGTTGAAACACAGAAACTTTTTAAGAATTGGAACCTTTTTCAAAAAGAATTTTTAAATGCTTATTCATTTTTGAGAGACAGCACACAAGCAGAAGAGGGGCAGAGAGAGAAGGAGACACAGAATCTGAAGTAGGCTCCAGGCTCTGAGCTGTCAGCACAGAGCCTGATGCGGGGCTCGAACTTATGTACCATGAGATGATGCCCTGAACTAAAGTCAGATATTTAATTAACTGAGTCATGCAGGTGCCCCCGCCACCCCTCCCCCACTCTTTTAATTAAAGTAATCTTACACTCAATCTGGAGCTCAAACCCAGGAGACCCTGAAATCAAGAGTCACATGCTCTTCTGACTAAGCCAGCCAGGTGCCCCTAAAGACTGGAAACGTTTTGACCTTTGCTTATCTGGTAGATGTAAAATATCTTGACATTATATTAATATTCATGACTTTATTAGAGTTTGACTATTTTTTAATGTTTATTAGATACTTATATTTAAATATCTATGAATGGCTTATACAGGTGTTTGTACATGTTTTCTTATTTGGTTGTTCATGTTTCCTATTTATTGATTGTAAGACTTTCTGTATGGCAAAAATTAATATGTCTCATATGATGCAAATCTTTACCCAGTTTCCTTTGCCATCGCTTGTATTGTATTTACTTGTCATGCAGAAATGCTTACTTGGCATTTCTGTTGTTTTCTTTATGGCTTCTAGGTTCAGTGAAGATCAGCCAACTTCCTCAATTGTTTCCCTGTCATCAGATTTCCCCCAGGCTCCCTCTGGGTCTGGTGGCCAGCTCAGAGGTGCGGATAGACAAAGTGGGGGCGCCACCCTGGGCTACCCCCCCCCCCCCCCCAGTGCTCGCAGGAGACCTCTGCGTTTGATGTGGAGCCTTTTCTTTCCTTCCAGGTCCCTCGCTTCCCTCCATACTGTAATAGGAAAGGATACAATCCCTTCAGAAAATCTGATTTTCATTTTGGATATGATAAGAGCAATCCCCTCTTTTCTTCTGTCCTCTTCATCCTCTCCGAAAGGAGATGCAGGGATGTCGGGGCAGACAAAATGGAATAAAATTTGTGGTTTCCCAGGAAATTGTAATTTGGCTGTGTAAGGAAGGAATGAATGGAGATTTCTGAGAGTACTTTCAAACTCAAAAAATGTCTCTAACAGTAAAACATAAGTTTGCAGAAGGAGGAAAACAGACATTAATCGAACACTTACATGCCAGACACTGAACAAAGTATTTTTATATCTTATTCTCCTAAAAGTTGTATCCCTCTGTGGTCATAGGTAGGATCTTTCTGTTTTCAAGTGAGGGGGCTATAGCCTTGTGAGCTTACATGGCAAATTGTCACACTGTACGTGGATCAGGGGACTTGGATGCAGGTCCCTGGCTCCTGGCATGGTGGCTAAGGGCTCTGGAGCTGGTGGACAGAATGTACCTCAGCTCTT
Organism: Suricata suricatta; assembly: GCF_006229205.1. Lineage (NCBI taxonomy): Eukaryota > Metazoa > Chordata > Mammalia > Carnivora > Herpestidae > Suricata > Suricata suricatta. The sequence continues at coordinate 59,897,347 of NC_043710.1, forward strand.
TGGATTACTGTCAATTTGATCTTAAGCAAATCACTTAGCCTCTCTGAGCTCAGTATCCTCAACTGTCAAGTGGAGATAAAATTATGTTTCCTCATATGGGTTCTGACGGGGTTAAATCGGAAAAAGGATATAAAACACATTTTAAGGCTTACCCTACAGGAAAGTCTTAATAAATTTTAGGAATAATGATAACAACAGCAGTAACAACAGCTAATTTATTGTTTCCTCTCCATCATGCCTCTATCATCATAAAGCATTCCAGCCGGAATGCCAGATACTTTCATGTTCTTAGCTTCCTCTGTGGTGATAAGAATATACTAACAGTGCTGTTCATAGTAGCTGTGTTCATAGGAGTCCAAAACAATGCAATCCCAGCAACAGGTGAACTGATAAATAAACTGTAGTATATTAATATACTGGGAAGTCCCACAGCAACTAAAAAAACCTACCAGCAAACGCAGCACCATGATGAGGTTCACATATTTTCAGAGATTCATTTCGATAAATAAAAGAAGCCAGATACAAGTATACACCGTTTGATTATTTCTAAAAGGTCAAGAGCAGGCAAGACTAGCCAATATCCACAGAAGCCACCGCAGTAGTAGTTTCAGGGTGCGTAAGTGCACGGGGGACCTCTGGGTTTGATGAGATGTGTTCTATCTTGATCAGGGAAATGGCTACAGTCATGGCTGTCTACTTGAGTGTATTTAAACACTTTAAGTTATGCATGTTAGTCTTCAAAAAAATTATTAAGGGGGGGCAAATAAAAATGCCAGTCTGGAAATATGATAAAGTGAAAATACTCAGAATAGTAAAGATAGTAGTTACTATCACAGACACTGTGTCAAGCACTTCATACACTCAAGTCTTCTATAATCCTTACAGCAGCTCGGTGAAGTAGGCACTATATTTGATAGACAAGGAAACAGGTTATGTTCTTTGGCTCAGGACACTCACCCACATAGGGCCAGGACTTGGCAGGGACTGCCTATTCCAACACTATTCTATTCCCTCTGACAACAGAAGAAAACCCCATGTAAGTTGTGTGAGCCAGCCTCCAACATGGCCCCTGTTGATGTTCGCTTTGTGAGGTTCATGCCTTGGGTGCGTGATTCTCTCCCATGCAGTAAAGCTGACCTGGGATACCAATGGGATATGTGGAAATATAGAATGTGACTTCCCAGGCTAGGTGCTAAAAGACACCGTGGCTTTCTCCTTAGGTTTGCTTAGGTCATTTGCTCCAGAGGAACACCAGCAGTCATTTTGCGAGGACACTCAAGCAGTGATAGAAATATCCTTGTGGTGAGAAACTGAGGTCTCTCACCAACAACTCGGACCAGTTTGGCATCTTGGAAGCATATCCTTCAGCCCCAATCAAGTCTTCAGACGACTGTCACCCTGGCTGAGACACCAAGTCAAGCAACCCAGCAAAGATGCTCATGACTTCTTGACCCACAGAAACTGTGAAATAATAATTGTTGCTTCTGTTTTAGGTGGCTAAATTTGGGCATACTTTGTTACAATTGAGAAGGACCATGCAGATTAAATGACGAGCCGCCCTTACATATGAGTTAAAATCTTGAAGGAATCACAAAGTCAGTACTCTCTGTCCTGCCTGAGGGCTAAAGTTCAGGTGGCTGTTTCTCAACATACAGCCTAGGGTTTAGTTGTTTTCTGGTGTTTACAATTTCTGTTAGCTTTGTTTTTGAAAAAAAATTTTAACATTTTATTCATTTTTGAGAGACAGAGAGAGAGAGAGGCAGAATGTGAGTGGGGGAGGAGCAGAGAGAAGGAGACACAGAATCCGAAGCAGGCTCCAGGCTCTGAGCTGTCAGCACAGAGCCCTACGAGGGGCTCGAACTCATGGACCATGAGATTAGGACCCGAGCCAAAGTTGAACTCTTACCTGACTGAGCCACCCACGTGCCCGTCCCTTTAGCTTTTTATTTGTGTGCTCTGTCCACACAGCTAAAGCTCAGCTCTCAGTCATTACATACGTTAGCTATATTCTCTTAACCTTAGTGCTATAGGCCTGAATAATGCCAAATCTCACAAGGAAGAAATAAAACTTTGTAACTTGTTTATTTATAAATTAGCCCTATTGGACCCCAAAGCACATCAATAGTTCAGTTGTGTTTGACACCAACTCTCTTCATTAGAATGTTAATCATTAGTGTCAAGATTTGTCTGATTCTGTGGACACTGACCAGAGCTCACATTTTTGTCAGAACTCAGCATGTAAAGACTGGAAGAATCACAGGAGAGGGGAGAACACCTGGAAATATTTTTGGCCCAGTCCTAGTCTCTAGGTGATGCTTTAACTATATTCAAATGTATTCAGAGTTAAGGACGCACACAATATTGTTCGGTAGCGACTTCTGCTTTTCTACTTTCTGTTTACTTGTAATCATCAGATAAATCCCTTGCCATCCCACACACATTTCTGCTGCTTTCATCTCAGCTCCTTCTCTTTGGCCTCATCTTCCAAGAACACGAAGAACAAGTGTTAAGAACTCTCTTTAGAGAAGCCCTTCTATGTGTTCACGGAGGGTAATTAAATCACAGCGCAGTCTTCCAGCTGCCGGTTAAAGAGCCCCAGTTCATCTGCACGGACTGCACAGGGGGCTTTCCAGCCTTCTTGTCTCAGGTAGGGCCCTCCCCAAATGCTCCCTCTCTCCTAAGCATCAGTGTTGAATGAATGCAGCCGTGGCCCAGTGGAAAGCCTAAAAATGATGATCTGGCCCTCCCACCTCCATTACTGGATCACAGTATCATTTTTAGAACTTCTTTTTCCAGCTTTAGACTCACAGATATGTCAGAAGTGTAAAAGCTATTTTGTCCCACTCCCTCTTATAGCTGAGGAAACCATGACCCAAAGAGGCCTGCTCAAGGTCACTGAGGGACAGGGGTGGTGCCTGAACTGAGTGTGGGCTTCCCGTCATGTGCCTTTCCAGTCACTCCTGTGCAGTGGCATCCCCTGGGTGTGTCCCCTCGCCTGTGCTGAATCTCTACCCTCTTACTACAGCTGGCGGCAATAGTGCTCTGCAGCCGGTCCTGACAGTAGTCTGCACTGCAGTACTGTTTGTAACAGAGTCAGGCATGGGAAGAACCAGGGCCTCAGTACCATGGAATATTCTGAAGCTGTTAAAAAGAATCAGGGAGATTTAAACGTGCTGCTCGGGAAAGATCTACCAGATATATTATTTAGTGAAAACACAAGGCAACCGCACCTTGTAGAATAGCAAATAGAATGAATCATTCCACTTGTGTTTGAAAATGGTAGACGCACACACGTTTCTGAACAGAAATTTCTAGAAAGATACATATAAAACTGTTAAAGACAGAACGGGGTTGACGGTAAAGACTTACTTTTCATCTTATACCCTTTAGCATTGTTTGAATTTTTAACCATCTGCCTTTATTACTTTTATAATAAAAGTAGTATAAATGTTTAAAATGCTAATGCTGAGGATTTCTTTTTTTTTTTTTTACTGTCACATGTATCTCTCTCTCTCTCTCTCTTTTTTTTTTCTTAAGAGAAAAGGAGCAGGGGAGAGGGCCAGAGAGAGAGAGAGAAAGGAAGAGAGACTCTTAAGTGGGGGCCATGCTCAGCACGGAGCATATTGCTCACAGCACACTGCAATCCCTTGCCAATACTAGTTGCTCAAGGAATGTTTGCAGAATGAATGACTGAAGTACATGAATAAATACAGGTAACGACACAGGTTGGCTATCAAATCCTGCACCTCTGAGCAAACAATCGCTAAATAGCAGTGGGGTCCAGTCATCCTGCAGGAGAATTATGCCTCCCCTTTCAGAATAACAGTATTTAAGACTACACTTAAGTGCTCACTGAATGCATGCTGCTGTGGTCCTTTTTACACACCTAACGACAGCCTTATAGTAAGAAAACCTAGGGGCAAGCTAAGTAAATCACCTCAAGTCACACAGGTAGTGATGCTGTTGCTAGGATTTCCTCTCAAGACTGATTTCAAAAACTGTGCTTTGCCCCGCTTTGTTCTACTCCCTCCTCTCAACCCATTTCCTTATCGTGTATTTTCACACCTCCATGCTTTTGTTATTCCTTCTGTCCATGATATTCTTCTTCCTTTTTTTAAGTTTATTTATTTTGAGTGAGAGAGTATGAGTGGGGGAGAGGCAGAGAGAGAGAGGAAGAGAAGAATCCCATGTCGGCTTTATGCTGCCAGTGCAGAGCCCAACATGGGGCTGGACCTCACGAATCATGAGATCATGACCTGAGCCAAAATCAAGAGTCAGACACTTAACCAACTGAGCCACCCAGGCGCCCTCATGATGTCCGTTTTCTCATCCACGTGATAAAGTCCAGTTTCTGGCCCAGGTCCCTCGCTCACATCCGACATGGACGTTGGCAGGAAATTGAGTTCACATGCCACCGTGAATCCACAAGGCAGAGCCTGCGCGGAGTGCCTGTGCTGTTTTAAGCCATGGGAATACCGACATGAGTGAGATGTGTTTTCTGTCCTGAAAACACACAGTTCCGTTAGAGAAAGAGTCCTGTGACAAGTGAGATCAGTTCAGGAGAGACAGGAACTCTGGGACTTTGAGGGCTCTCAACCAGCCCTGAGTGGTCAGAGAGGCTTCTTGGAGGAGGTGATACCCGAAGTGAGTCTCAAAGATAGGAGGACTGGTCAAAGTATAACATCCTGTAGTAAGACAAAAGTCACTGTGTCTACATTTGAGGACACAGTGGCAGAGAAGCCAGTGTCACTGGGGTGATGGGAAGAAATTGTCTTGGGAGCTACTCATTCTTCCCAGTCTCTCTCTCCAGCAGCTTTTTGCAGGTCTGATTTTCTATTCATTTCTTTCTTCTACGAGATATTTGTATTAACTCTGAGTCCTGCCTACCTCAAGGCATAGGGAGTTAAATCCCTTTTGAATAGATTTCTTTAAAAGTGAGGATCACAATTCTCCAAATTTAGGGAAAATCCATAGCTGTCCCAGCTGTATAACTTGGTATTATTGGATAATCAAACACAACTATTTTCTCGAAATAGAAGAGGCTTTCCCCTGCCCCCTCCTTTGCCCTTCCTGGCTGCCCACATAGGCAGATGGAGGGGGAGCCCGTGTTTTGGCTGGGCCCAGGCCCACACTGCTCTTTTTATTTTAGACTGCATAATTGGCCCTTGCAGACAGAGGTTAATTTCCCACTGTGAATTCCCTACTAAAGTAGCATGCGTCCTGGGGGGAAACCAGAGGAGAAATTGCTTCCAGGTGCCACTTGGTCGCCTCCAGTGGCTGTACATGAGGCCACGTGGGAAGTGCAGGGAGCAAGGGCTTTGGAAGTATACAGACCAGGGTTTGAGCTGAGCCGTTTACCAGCCAGGTGCCCTAGGGCTGATGGTCTGATCACTTTCACTCTACTCATTTGTAAAATAGGGATATACCCCCTATTAACAATGGTGAGAGACGTAACAAGCCTGGCGCAGAGCAAGATGGATTCCCAGCCATCAGAAAGCTCAAAATCTTGTAGGAGAAAGGAGGCATGGACACAGAGTTAAAGAGGAGATGAAGATAAGGTGCCAGGAGAGCCTGGAGGAAGGAGCATTAAAGATGGAGAACCCAGTTCACAGAAAAGGGGAACTTGGATCTTTCTCCAGTTCCTTTTAAAATTTTCTCTTAAAATTGTTTTTCAGCAAATTTATCATGGATCTGTTGATGTCTATTCTTCTTGGGGTGTGTTGAACTTCTGAGATCTTACTGCGGGTTTAAAGTTTATATCAAATTTGAAAAAGAATCATCATTATTTTATCAAATAGTTTAACTCTCTTCATCTCTCCCTTACCGTTCCTACTTTAATCCTAAGAACTTATAATTACATGTTACATGGGCTCTAATCACATGTTAAACCACTTGATATTGTCCCACGGGTCACGGAGGTTCTGCTTATTTTTTCTTCAGCTGTTTATCCTCTCATTTCCCTCTGCTTTAGTCTGGATAATTTGATTGCCCTATATGCACCTGTTTTTCCCCTGTTGCGTCTAATCTGTTGTTAAACCCATCAGTTTTACATGACATTTTCATTGCAGATATTCCATTTTCAATTCAAGTTTCCATTCCTCTGAAATTCTCTATTTGTTCTCTCCTTACGTTCGTATTTTCCCGTATCCCCTTGAATGTAGAGCAGCCATTTGAAAGTCCTTGTCTGCTGATTCCACCATTGCTGTGATTTCTGTTTCTACGGACTTATGTTTCTCTTAGTCATGAGTCCCATTTGTGCCGTCCTTGCAGATGTGGTAAGTTTGTATTGTACGCTGCACAGTATGGATGCTAGGATGTCAGGCATCTGGATTTTTGTTGTCATCTCTTAAACAGTGTCAAGTTTTGGTTTAGGTAAGCAGTTAATTGACTTGCAGAGCAGCTTGCTCCTTTCAAGGCTTGTTTTGACTTCATTACAATAAGCCTAAAGTAGCCTTTATTCTAATGCCAGGTTAACTCAATCCTAAAGCCTGGCCTTTTGGCGGCGGTGGGGGGGTGGGGGTGGGGCGTCTCCACCGAATGCCTGGGAGGTATAGCATGGTTTCCCTACTCTGCAGGGTTGGAACTTAAACATCTCTCGCCTTGTGTGAGTTGCAGCATGCAGCCGGAAGGGAGTTGTTTTCTTCTCTGTTAGCTGTTTGTTTCCCCAGTAGATGTTCTTCGACCCCGCCTTCCGCCCCACTCATGGGGTCTTTCCCTGCACAAGTGAAGCTCAGCATTTGGCTGGAAGCTCAAGAGGATCTCCATGTGGATCTCTGGACCCTTTCCCGTTAGCGCTCTGTCTCACAAATTTCTGATTTGCCAGCTGCCCTCAGCAAGAACGCTGGGCTCCGTCTGACCTTTCCTCCTCTGCAGCTTGATAACGCTCCTCAGAGCCGCGAGCCCGGGCATCCTCCTCCTCACATCGCTTGTTTTCTTTCTCTTGGAGACCATATTTTTATTTTTGTGCCATCTCTGTCCAATATCTGAAAACAGTAATTTCGTATATTTTGTCCATTTTCACAATTGTTTATGGTAGCATGGCGGGTCCAGTTCCAGTTACTCCATCACAGTCAAAAGTGGAAGTGTGGAAAATGGGGAATTGGAAGCGTTTCTTGAAGAATAGGTAGAATCTGGGCATAAAGCAATGAATGAGGAGGCTCATTTCAGGCAGAAGAAACAGCATGAGTAGCAAATATTTATTGAGCCCCTGCTGTATGTTATGCACTGGGGATTCTGTGATGAATAAGACAAATGGAGACTTGCCCTAATGGAGCTTACAGCTTGTTCTGATCTGTGTTCATTATAACCATTCTCTGGATGCAGGCTCTGTGCAAGACAGTGTGCTGGTACAGGAAGTTGATGTTACAGAGAAGAATAAAACACAATTTCTGTCTTCAGGGAGTTCACAGTATTTGGGGGGAGAGAGATAAATAAAGAGTTACTTCTAACATAAAGACGCAAGTGAGATGACAACATTATGCCTAGGGCACTATGGGAGAAGAGAGGCAGACTTTTAGATCTAGCTTCCTTTACGATCTATGCACTGTGTCTCCAAGAGGAGTAAGAATTAACTTGGAGTAGAAGGGGTGGAGGGGCCTTCCAACAATGGCAACAAAAGTGCAGAGACACAGGTACCTACAGGAAGCTTAAGTCTCTCAGCGTGGCAGTATGAGACAAGGCTGGAGAGGTGGATCAGCCCGTGGAGGCCGTGCACACCATGTTAAGAGTTTAGATTCTTATCTTGGTGGCAATGCGGGAGCCATGGAAAGCTTTTAAGTAAGGGAGTGATACCCTGAAAATTCCTATCCTTGACATCTCCCAGCTGGCAGGAAACATAGAATATTCAAGGCAGATTTATGGGACTGGGAATGGCTATTAGAAGTTAACTCTCTTCCACCAGGAATCTGAAGGACCTTTTCATAAGAGCCATTTGGATTAAAAAAAATAGTATGAAACACTTAGAAACGAGTCCTATGGTGTCCAAATTCCATCAACAGAGAGACAGAAAAGGTACAAATACAGCAGGTAAAGATGAGTTCCTTTAGGAAGGTGTTGAGTGGGGAGGAAATATACAATTTTAGAGCTATAATGGTCCTTGAAAATCATCATGTTCTTTCCTAAGTTTTATAATTACAATAGAGGCAATGGAGATCTAGAGAGATTGGAAGCAGAATGGGGGCAGCAAAAAGAGCTTCTGGTTGACCTGAGTTTGAGTCAGGCTGTTAGTAGCCAACTAACTACTAGCCATAGCTTGGCTGTTACTAGCCATGACCATGGGCCAGCCACTTAGGCTGACTGAGTTTTAGTTTCTTTATCCACAAACTAGAGGATAACAAAACCTACCTTGATGGATTGAAGTAAGACATACATGAGATCAGTGAAGTGGCTTCCAGTGAACCTAAGGTGAGCTTGGTTATGTAGTCATCATCAACTCAGTTCCATTGCTCAACTGACTGGCATGGAAGAAGAGAGCCCATAAGAGGAAGAAGTTCCCTTGGGAACAGCCCCAAGCAGTGTGTGTATGTGTGTGTGTGTGTGTGTGTTGATAGTGGATTCAAGATAGCAGCAAAATCTTTGTCACTAACAACATTAGAAGGTGGGCTTTATGTTATGTTCTCTCCCCTTGAATCTTTGCTGGCCCTGTGATCACTTTAACCAAGTGTAGTAACCATCAGAATGGATAGGATACTATGCTAGTTCTGGGCCCAGAGCTTAGGAGAACCAGTGACTTCTGCTTCTTTCCTACTGAATGTTGACTCCATAGATCCAGGTATCATGAAAAGTAGTCCAAGCTGGCCATGTGGCAAGACCACTCGGAGACACAGAGGTGTCAGCCTTCCGTCTGACACCAGCAAGGCACCAGGCATGTGAGGAAAGCCACCTTGGATACTCTAGCCCCAGCTACCATATGACTGTCGCCTCACGAGATATCCTAATCAGGACTCACAGAACTGCCTGGTCAACTCACAGAATCATGGAAAATAACACAGGGCTGCTATTTTAAACCACTGAGTATCGAGTAGTTTATTATATAGCAAAGGGTATCCGGGAGAAATAGGGAGGTTAGTTCTCTTCCTTGGGCCCAGAGTCTGGGAAGTAGAAGGAACCAGCATATTTGGGACCCAAGCAGTGCTGCTTTGGGTTTATGACAGAGTGAAGGCAAGAGTCCTTCTCTCCTTTTTTCTAGGAAACAGAATGCTTATGGGCAGGGTAGATAGGGTGCCAGTTTGAGGGTTTGCAGCTTTGGGAGTATTTGGGGCTAGCTCCTTGGGCAGAAGAACTGGTAGCCTTGTGGACTCCAGCTATAGGGCTGAGGCATGGTGTCACTTTCCCAGTGGCTTGTAGGAAGAGAGAATATTAATAAGGAGTGTTATGTAATGGGGCCACAGTAGATTTCCTGAGCACACGTGAGGTCCCTGAATCTTCCAGAAAACCCTGAGCAAGACTTTGAGTGAGTTGGGGGTCTCATATGAATTGTTGAGGGAGGAACCCTAGAAATCTGGATAATAGCAACCAATGAGACCATAGACTAAGGAGGTCTGGGGACACCCAGGTTTTGTATGGAAAGCTCTTCACATAATGTTTGCTGCATGATAAGTGGTCAGTATGTGACAGCCTGTATCATTAGGGAATTGGCCCTAATATCTGGGGTCATATAGCACATTAACAACAGAGCAGCCTAGCACTTTCTTGCCACGAGATGCCGTCCCCTGCTGATTGCTCTGGGGTTAGTTCAGTGTCAGCAGTAGTCACCTGCGGAATGCAGAGCTCAGACTACTCCTCGGAGACTCAGACAAATCCTGTCGGTTTCCAAAGAACCCGCATATGTAAGTCCTGGCTTCAGCACAAAAGATAAGACTCTGATTTGGAGGGTTAGGAATCATTGATCTTATAGTAAATGTTGTCTTTCTCTACTGGACAGTTTAACAGAGGAGGCTAGAAAAAGCAAATGACAGTTGCGAATTTAAGACAAAATCTGTGCAATAGTTTTAACTCAGCTAAACAAGTGTAGTGTCCCTCAGTAGGGCAGTTGTAGGAGAAAGAAAGTCCCACTACCATCTTTCAACTTAATGGTGGGAAGAGAGAGACCCTGGACTTTCAAGTCTACAGCTGAAGTTTATCCTTTATTTCTTTCCTCCTGAAGCTTGTCTTTGGATGAACATGAGGACCCAGTGAAACTCTCTAGACCTCAAGGCAGTAGGAGAAAGCTCCAGACTAGCTTCTTTTATGGGCTGAATATTCATGTCCTCCCTAAATTCCTATATTGAAGCCCTAACCTTCAATGTGATGGTATTTGATGGTGGGGACTTTGGGTGGTAATTAGGTTGAAGTTAAGACAAAGACAGCTCTCTCTCCCTCTTTCTGCAAATGCACTAAAGAAAGGCCATGTGAATATAGAGTGGGAAGGAGGCTGTTTACATCCCAGGAAGAAGGCCTTTACCAAGAACCAAATATGCTGGAACCCTGATCTTGGACTTCAAGACTCCAAAACTATGAAAAATAAGGATACAAAGTTTAAACCACCCAGTCTATGGTATTTTGCTATAGCATCCAGAGCAAAAGATAGCTTTCTAGCTCATTGCAAGGACATGGACTATCATCCAGTCTCCACGGAATAGTAGAAAAGACACTGGAATCTAGAAAATCAAGATGGAGCCTTATGGCAGTTGGTTTCAAGCTGGATGACACCAAGTAAGTCATGGGACCTCTCTGAGCTTCCTTTTCTTTATCTTTGAAATGGGATAAAGAACACTGCTTTGCCTATCTCACTTAGAAGTTGTTAGGATCAAATGAGACCAGGGATATAAAACAAACTCTAGGAGGTATTTCTGGCTCTGGATGAATGAGGAGGCTGGCAAATCTTCTCCCCTTAAAACCAACTATAAAATTGAATAATACTGATGAAAACAACCATTTCAACACTCTAAAAATTGACCAAAGGCAATATGTGACATTCTCAGAACAATCTCAGAGGGGTTTTATGCTTGGAACACTGCTTGATTCTAGGTAAGAACCCTGGGACTCCATGGTGTTACTGCCTTGGGCTCTTCCCATCCTCCACAGCACAGAGGTTCCAGCATGAAGATTGTCAGGTTGGCTGGTGAGGATAAAGGGGCAGCTGACTGAGAGCAGCACGTGGTACCCGTGGCCAGTGACACTATCAGTAGAAGTGATGCTCCTTGACGGCAGGCAAGTAGAGAGGGCCATTGGCTCTGTCACTGGGGTAAGCGTATTCTTGGCTGAGATGTGAATCAACAGTGGAGATCAGAGAGGGCCCAAGCTGTCCACATACTCCTGGTCATCCCTAAAGTTATGTGCAGGCACAGAGGAGTTGCAAAAGGATCCAGTGGGAAGCAAAGCTGGAACAGACTTAAAAGTGATCTGGATTTTGAATGTGCTCCCTTCCCCTCCCCCATATATGGCTTGATGTGTTTGACCATAATCTGTGTCCAATTACTTCAGTGACTGGCCATGAAGCTCTGCAGATGGCAGCTTAAAACACAATAATGAAAAATAACCAGAGGTAACAGTGGCCACACTGTGGGAAAGAAAGATTTCAGAGATTTAATCTAGGTATTTTCTAAACACAGAAAAAATAACAACAAGAAAAAAAGAGTGGTAACAACAACATCATAACAGAAAGCCAGAACCCAAAATTGTTACAATATAAGAACTAAAATGTCCAATTTTCAACAATAACAGCAGCAACAAAATTACAAGACATACAAAGAAACAGAAGAGTATGACCCAATTAACAGCAGCAAAAGCAGAAAACAGAAACTGAAAGTGACCCTAAATGTTTTCATTAGCAGATAAATTTGCAAAGCAGCCACTAAAATAATGTTCCTTTTCTAAAGGAAATCATGTCTAGGGAATTAAAGGAAAGCATGGCAATGATTAATCAACAAATATGGAATGTCAACAAGGAGAGAGAAATTCTAAAAAGAAACCAAAATGAAATTCTAGAGCAATACAGTACATAACTAAAACAAAAATTCACTATGGAACTCAAGAACAGACTCAAGATGGCTAAAGAAAAGCTCAGTGAACTTGAAGACAGATCAACAGAAATTATTCAGTCTGAAGAACAGGGAGATAAGCATTTGAAGAAGGAATAGAATGTCAGAGATCTGTAGAATAACATGAAGCATACCAGGAAGCATATAATGTGGGCACCAGAAGGAGCAGAGAGGGAAGGGAAAGAAAATATATTGGAGAAATAGTAGATAAAATGACCCCAAAAGGATAAAAGACATTAATCTACACATCTAAGAAACTGAGTGAACCCTGGATAAGATAAATGCCAAGAGATTCATACACAGACATATCATAGTCAAATTGTGAAAGCCAAGGACAAAATCTTAAAAAAAAAGAAGATAAAGAAAAAGAAAATATGACTCATTATGTATGGGAAAGCATCAACATAATTAATGTCTGATTTCTCATTCTTTTTAGTTTGTTTATTTATTTATTTATTTATTTATTTATTTATTTATTTATTGTTCAATAATCTCTATACCCAACATGGGACTCAAACTCATGACCCTGAGATCAAGAGTCACATGTCCTTCAGACCAAGATGGCCAGGCACCCCATGACTTCTCACCTTAAACAACAGAGGACAGAAGAACTGAAAGAAAAATTACTGTCAACCAAAAACTGCACATCCAGCAAAACTCTTCTTAAAAAGAAAAGGCAAAATAAAGACATTCCCAGATCAACTAAAATGAAGAGAATCCATTGCTAGGAGTTCTGCCTTATGAAATCTTTCAAGTTTAAAGAAACTGATGCCAGGATACTCAAATCCAGTCAGACATGAGGAGCACCAGAAATGGAAAACATGTGGGTTAATATAAAAAATCAATAGGGGCGCCTGGGTGGCTCAGTCTATTAAGCGTCTGGCTTCAGCTCAGATCATGATCTCACGGTTCTTGGGTTCGAGCCCTGCATCAGGCTCTGTGCTGACAGCTAGCTCAGAGCCTAGAGCCTGTCTTCAGATTCTGTGTCTTCCTCTCTCTCTCTGACCCTCCCCCACTCACACTGTCTCTCTCTCCCAAAAATAAATAAAAAACATTAAAAACACTTTTAAAAAATCAATAAATACATATTTTCTCATTTCTTCTCTTAATATCTTTTGAAAACATAAGATTGTGTAAAGTAATAATTATAACAATGAGTTTAGGTTTATTATTTACATAATATATTCTCTATCTATCTATCTATGTGTCTATATATCTCAATCATAGCAAAAAGAAGGGAGGAAGGGATTGACAACTTGGAATAAAGTTTCTAAATTTTACTGGAATTCACTTAGTATTAATCTAAAGTGGATTATGATAATTTAAGATTCATATCAAAATCCCTAGAACCACTAAAATATCTTTTAAACTATGGTTAAAACAATAAAAAAATAAAATCTAAAAATATTTATTGAACACACATAAAAAGGCAGTAGAATTGGAGCAAGGAATAAAAAAGACAAGGGACATATAAGAAAACATAGCAACGTGGTAAATATAAATAGAATAAGAGTCATAGTGATAGTAAATGTGCATGGTGAAATAACCCATACAAAAGGTAGATATTGTCAAACCAGATAAAAAAGCAAGATCCAATGATATGCATCTACAGGAGGCATACCTTAGATTGTAAGACACACACAGGCTGGACGTAAAACAAACAACCATAAAACAAAAACCAAAAGAGAGCTGAAGTGGCTACTCTAATATTAAATAGAACAGGGACAAGAATTATCTCTAGAAACAAAGAGGGACATTTTATACTCATAAAAGAGCTGACATATCAGAAAATATGACAATTTTAAAGGGATATATGCTTAACCACAAAGTCTCAAAATTCATGAATTAAAAACTGAGAGAACTGAAAGAAAAAATAGACAATTCAACCATAATAATTGGAGATTTCAATAGCACACTCTCCCCAACTGATAGGAAACTGGGCAGGGAATCAGTGGGGATATGGAGGACTTGAACAACACTGTAAAATCACTGGGCCTACCAGACATTTACAGAACAATCCACCGACAGACTGTTGGACACATCCTTTTCAAGCAAACATGGAATGTTCTCAAGATCCACCATGTGCTGGGCCATTAGACAAACATCAATAAATGTAAAATAATTGAAATCATACAGGGTGTCTCGTTTTATCACATACTGGAAATCAACAACAAGAAGAAATATGAAGCCTCTTCATCTCTCTCCTGGTTTAACAAAGCATGGCCGGCAGTAACCAGATGATGGGGCAGCTGTCTCTCTCCCGAGAAAGGAATGCTTGTGGAGAAAGTCAGAGAGCTGTTCTGGTCCCCTTTTCCCTCCCTTATAAATACCCCTCTTTCTCCATTCAGTCAGAACTTGCAACCCCAAGAAAATGGGTAGTACTGTACCTATTAGAGGCCATTACGTGGGCTGATGTTCAGTGTCAGAAACCACAAAAAAATGCAGTGTTCTTGGCGCCCGGTGGCTCAGCCGGTTAAGCGTCCGGCTTCGGCTCAGGTCATGATCTCATGGTTTGTGGGTCCGAGCCCCGCATCGGGCTCTGTGCTGACAGCTAGCTCAGAGCCTAGAGTCTGTCTTCAGAATCTGTGTCTCCCCCTCTCTCTGACCCTCCCCTGCTCGTGCTGTCTCTTTCATAAATAAATAAAAAACATTAAAAAAAACTTTTTAAAAAATCGAGTGTTCATCTACATGACCCTAAATACTTAGAGGATAGCTACAGTATATGCAGATCTAAGAGTGATCCTCTGAGCAGTATTCAGTAGGTGAAGTCATGCTCAGAGAAGTGCAGGATTACCAAACCTAACCTGGGTCATGTGTTACACAAGGTGCTTTAGTATCTTATCCCTTGAATCTTTACCAAAACTCTATGAGGTAGGCATGATTCTGATTTCACAGATGAGAGAACTGAGGCTCAGAGAGGTTAAGTAAGTTACCCCAAGCTACCCAGGTTGTGTAAGGCCTGTGATATGAATTTACCAAATTTATAAACTTCATTTTCTTTTGTTAATGGAGAATAGGATTACAGAGAATTCAATGCAAAGAAACAATGGAAGAATTTTTCTCTTAGAAACTTAACGATGAGTTCTTAAGTGACATTTGAATGATTTTACTTGAGGGCACTGAAATATTTTATGATAACATTTTTAGTACGATGGGTAGAAAGGATGTGTGCATGGAGTGGCGGGGGGTGGAGGCAGGAGAAGATAGGACTTCATTATTATCATGCTACCAATGAGAAAACCAGAGCTGAGACACAGACCACGGAAGTGCCTTATCCAGTGTGACAAAGCTAAACAGGGAGAACCTAGGCCTCCTGGACCCCAGTGAGTGTGGAAAGCAGCAGCTGTACTGGGTATCAGGGCTCCGTAACTGAAGAAATGCAAGCTGCACGTAGGCAATGAGCTCCTGACCCAAACTGTGGTCATCTGGCCTCTGCTGGAGGGGTGTTGAAACCTACCCCTCAGAGGGCACAGGGGTGTCGAGGAGCCTGTGCATCTGGGGACACACAGGAAGGGGGTGTCCCTATACCCAGTGAGCTGAAGTGCCTGTTAGGGCAGGATGCCCCCACAGCTCACTCCTCCACCTGCATGCCTCACAACCCTCTTTCCCTTCCTAAAGGCTGACCATCATCCCTAACTCCTCTCCGTTGCTCAGCCAAGTCCATTTACCCTGCCTGAAAGAGCAGCAAGAAGGTGCTCCTTGCTGTGACTGTACACTGCAGCGTCTGCACAGGCCCATTTTCTTCCCCTTTTTTACTTGTTCTGCCCGAGATCCAGTCCTGACTTGTTGTGTGGAGTTCTACCAGGCGTCACTTAGCTATGCACCATGCCACTGGGTTTCAAACAGCAGGGGACTCCAGAGTTTTAGGCCCGCAGCTCATGTTCAGTGAATGGGATTTTTATGAGGCCGCTGCAATCAGTCTTGCATACAGGGTGCTAAAAATTTTTATGGCTGGCTGGGATTTGTTGGACGCGCCAAGCTGGAACGTGATGGAGTTCCCCATTAGAGAATGTCCCCAGGAAAGCGGGCTTGCATGGTTCCCTGGTACTTGGAGGTGTCAGAGAGCTGGTTTTATGGAAAGCAATTTCCTCAGTAAAGAAAAAATATGCTACAGAGACGGGGCGATTTCAGCACAGGGGCTCTGCCTCCCTTGGTTTAACGGGCTTCCTTAGCAGGCGGTCCCTGGTGATTGCAAAGACAAATGGGTCCTACCCATTCTGGCTGCTCGCAAACTTTTCTTCCCTTCCGTTCTTTAAAAACACACATTTAAAAAATAAATAATAAAAAGTTTGAAATAAAGAAAATGAGCTATAATGATATCCTCCACTCAATACTATTGTTCACATTGTTATATATGCACATATATTTTTGACATAGTTTGGACACAGCTATGACACAATTTTATAACTTTTCCTTAACGTTTTATGATAAACATTCGAAGTCATGACAACTGCTTTGTAGACCTCATTTTAAGTAACTTTATAATGTTCCATTAGGTAGATAAGCCATAAAGTAATATTATTTTCCATATTGTTGGTTAGGGAGGTGGTTTCTGTTTTTTGGGTTTTTTTTTAAAATAAATAATGGCACCATGAACATCTGGGAACATAAAGTTTTGCTCATATTTGCAATGAGTTCCTTGAAATATAGTTCTTGAAGTAGAATTACTGGATCAAGGATGTCACATTTTAAAGTGTCCTGATCTATATGGCGACTTGCTCTTCCTGAAGGTGCCCTCAGTTCACACTTCCCCTGACCTTACATGAGCATGTGTATATTTCTACACTCTTGTCAATACCAAGACCTTCAGTTTTTACCGTATCTACTACTTTGCAAAATACAAATGTCATCTCATGTAACTTGCATTTTTGAAATTTTTTATTGAGAGAGAGAGAAGACAGAGAGAGAGAATGAATCCCAAGCAGGCTCCATGCTGTCAGCACAAAGCCCGATGCACAGCTTGATCTCATGAACCATGAGATCATGACCTGAGCCAAAATCAAGGACCCAGCATTTAACTGACTGAGCCACCCAGCTGCCCCTTAACTTGCATTTTTGGATTAATAGGAAGGTAGAACATTTTGTTCATATGCGTATCAATTATTTGCATTTCTTTTGTTCTATAGTGTCTTAATGTTTTTCCTCTTTATTATAGAAAGGATTGTCTGCTATATTTGCTACTATATATATAATACACATTATTATATTATTAGTATATATAGTTTTCCTCTAATATTATATATTATTATATTAAATATTATGTATATAAATTTTTTTCTATGTTTTATTTATTTTTGAGAGAGAGAGTGTGGGCAGGGGAGAGTCAGAGAGTGAGGGAGATACAGAATCCGAAGACAGGCTCTAGGCTCTGAGCTAGCTATCAGCACAGAGCCTGATGGGGGCTCGAACCCATGAACCGTGAGATCATGACGTGAGCTGAAGTTGGACACTTAATAGACTGAGCCACCCAGGTATCCCTATATAATTTTTTTCTTACCAATTTGATGTCCTGGCAAACCTCTCAAGCAAAACCCAAAGGGAGACACACATAGGTTTCTAGTTACTCATGTTTAGCTGTACAATCATCGATCCAAGAATGTCCCAGGCCCCAGCTTTGGTAGTGGGGTGCTGGTGTTTAAACTTTGGTTAGGTATACAGGGTACCCAGGCTGGACTCAAATCCAGTTGTAAGCCCCCAACTAAGTACTAGATTCTTCCCATGAGCCTGATCTTGTGTGTCCAAATCCTGGGGAGGTGGAGATAAGTAAGACAGAGGCCCTCAATGAGTCCACAGCTTGCTTGGAAATAAAACAAGTACATCTATGGTTATAGTCCAAGGCAGAAGATATAAATGCCCTTTGTTATAGGTGTGGCTTCAGCACTGAGTTTCAGGTTCTTAAATCCACAGAGCATTACCGTCCATGTTTGAACCCAGGAATCCTGATCTTAGGATCTCACAATGTTGTTGTTGAGGAAAACACAGCAGTCATTTAGTCGAACCTTCTTATTTTACAGATGAGAAAACTGGTGCAGAGACTTGACCAAGATCTTCAGGCAAGTCAGTGGTAGGGCTGGTCTGGAATCCAAGCCTCCTGCTCCCCACATAGGGTTTTTCTTGAACACTTCAGTTTCTTTATGTGCTAGTCTTTCTTGCCCTTATCACCCACCCACCTACCTTTACATGATACTTTTTCATGCTAAGTACTAGGACATGGAGTTAAAAATAGGGCTCCTGCCCCAAAGGAACTCACAGTCAGTGGACAGGGTGTGTATATGTAATCAGAGGCACTTAGAGAAAGCACTTTGGGGCTCTGGGGCTCAGAGGTGTCTTGGAGAGATCAGGGTAGAAGTCCTCGCCTGGCTTAAATTGTCACGAGAAAGTTTCCTCTGGTCTACCAGGTGACAGAAAAGCATGGGAAGGCCAATCAAAGATCTCAGCACAAGGTTCCACTTCAGCACCCTGCCCATGTGGTTTGGAAGAAAGAAGGCAAGCTTTGGAGTCAGGCTCTGTCCCTAACTAGCTGTGGGACCTTGGACAACTTACGTCTCTTCTCTGGGCCTTAGTTTTCTGATCTCTGCAATGGGTCATGCAGTTGTCCATGAGAAATAAAGCACATGGTAGAATGTCTGACACAGAGTAGGGATGTTTCCTTCTTTATTAAACTCATCCTTAGTAAAGATGTGTCCTGCCCTCTTTAAACTCAATTAGAATATTCTTTTTAAAATTTTCTCTCCATGTGAAAGAGACAAACTTCAGTGAGTATCCTATCTTCTGTCCTTTGCTTGAGAGAGTTCACCACAGATACAGGATCTGACCTGCTCTGCTCCTTGGAGGACACTGCACCTGTCCCTGACTGCTCCCTTCGGGCTAACCACTGCTCTGATTCTAGCTCCTGTTAGATCAGCCCCCCGACCCTTCCTTGAATCAGAGTTACAGGGCCAACTGTGTCCTTCCAGGTGTCTTCTTTCTGCTAATAAAGCTCTTACATGGGATTCCCAAACAGCCCCCAAATCTGTTTTGGCCTTGGTATGGTGATGGTTCATATATAGAAAGTGAGAGAGAGTAAGAGAGCATGCGCACCTGCAATCAGGGGAGGTGGAGGGGGAGAGGGAGAGGGAGAGAATCCCAAGCGGGCTCCACACCCAGTGCAGAACCCAACACAGGACCTGATCTCACAACTCTGAAATCATGACCTGAGCCGAAGTCAAGAGTCAGACGCTTAACCAACTGAGCCACCCCGATGCCCAAACTGGTGATGGTTCATTTTATATGTCAACTTGATTGGTTCATGGGGTGCCCAAATATTCAAACATTATTTCTGGGTATGTCTGTGGGGGTACTTCTGGATGAGATTAGCATCTGAAGTCACAGAATGAGTAAAGCAGATTGCCCTCTATAGATGGGCAGGCAGTAGTCACTCCTCCTGAGGGCATGAATAAAACAAACATGTGGAGGAAGGGAGAATTTGCACCCTCTGCCAAACTGCCCAAGCTGGGACACTGAACTGGGAATGATACCACTCACCTCCTGGTTCTCAGGTCTTTGGACTAAGACGGGAACTATCCTGGCTCTCCTAGGTCTCCAGCGAACAGACAGCAGATCATGGGGCTTCTTAGCTTCCATAATTCCATGAGCCAAATAATTATACTAAATCTATCTATCTATCTATCTATCTATCTATCTATCCATCCATCCATCCATCCATCCATGTATCTCTCTATTTTCCTCCCTCTCTTTCTCTCTCTCTCTCCCTCCCATCAGTCTATCTATCTCCCTTCCTCCCTCCCTCTTTCTCTCTCTTTTCCTCCCTCTTAGTCTGTCTCTCTGTCTGTCTGTCTATCTATCTATCTATCTATCTATCTATCTATCTATCTATCTACCCATGCACCCACCCACCCATCTATCCACCCATCCATCCATCCATCCATCCATCCATCCATCCATCCATCCATCCACCTATCCATCCATCCATCCATCCATCCATCCTATTGGTTCTGTTTCTCTGGAGAACCTAATACAGTCCTATTTCTGGATGTCTGTTAAGGTCACCTGAATAAGACCCCTGTAGGCCTGGGCTGCCTTGCTTCTATGAGACCTTCTTCCAACCTGACCTCCCTGAGATCCTCAACCTATGTGCCTACATTCTGGAGTGTGGAATCTGTGGCCAGATCCTGGCCAGAACCCTGGCTGAAGACTGCATCTTTCTTGCTTGGCAGCCCCTGTCCAGCTTCAGGAAGTCAGTTTTGTGCCCGATGCTAATGCTTCCTCACTGCCCTGATGGTTGGGAGAAACTTATGTTCAGGAACGAATATAATTTAGATGAATATCACAACTAAAATCAATAGCACAGCCACTAAGCATGAAGCCGGACAGACCATTTCCCCAAGAAGGGTACCTTGACTGTCTCTTTTTTATTGCCTTTTCAAAAGCCCAATGACTCCGACTGTTGTTCATAAGTCAGACTCCATCCTGATAGATGAAACCAAATTCTGGTCATTGTTCCTCCCTCAGTTTCCTTCCTTTCAGGGAAACCCCCTTCTGGAGAGGGACCCCAGTGGATTTTCCACTTCATGTATCTTTGTAAAAAAAGTCAGTGGGGCAGCATCCAGATGGCCTGCCACAGCCTTCGTGACAAACAGTCATCGAGCCGCCAGCCCTCAGAGGAGCAGGGAGGAGCAAAGACCCACAGCGTGAAAAGCCAGCTCCTCCGTCCCAGGGAACATGAGGTTGAATTCTATAGCACAGTTTTCAGATCTTTGATTCAGAGAGCCAGAGAGGTCACTGGGAGGGCTGCCTCTGTCTTTAACTCCTGTTGGTTCAGCTTTTCTGTGATGCCCCTGCCTTGGCAGGTAGACTCCCTTCCCTGCAGGAGGACAAGGTTTGTAGAGCCAAGGCCCTAAAGAGGAGAGATGGTTGCTGGCCCATCCCACCTGCCCATAGGATCCCTCCTGGCAAAGCTCGAAGTTAACAGGAGACAGGCACTGGTGCTAACTTCACACCTCCTCCATGCCGGGCAATTCCTCGTTTCATCCCTGTGACAATCCTGCCCTGGAGAGCATTTCCCCTGATTTCCAGAGGAGGAAACTGAGGTGGAGTTTTTCTGCTGTCTGACATAAAATAGGTGCTTAATAGAGGCTTATCAATCTGAATCATCTTCTGGTACTTGAGAAATGATTAAGCCTTCTGAAAACATGGAGAATGATAACTTGTATTGTGAATGTACTTTGCTGTGCTGAATGAGGTTCAGGAGGTACAAGGCAGTGTTCTGGGCATATTCACACAGGAGAGACTCTGACTGTCCCTCACACGTAGGCTCTCCCATCCCGAGTCGGGACTCGTGGCTGCCCAGCTAAGGATTACACTGTCCAGGTTCCCTCTGACCAGGCGGGGCCAAGGCACTGGATCTCACCTAGGGAATGGAACACCTTCTCAGTCCAGGTGGTTAGGAAGTGGGTCTGCTTCTCCCCCTTTCCCCCTATTTTGCAAATAATTCTGAAGCTCCCCGAGATGGAAGAGCCACAAGACAGGAGTCTGGGTCTCTGAATTATCCTCGGCATTAGGAAATGTCGCCTGCCAACCAGGAACACTGCATGGATAAGATACATTTATATAAGCCTCTGAAACTGTGGGGTCTCTTTTCTTCTATAACTGGCATGATCCCAGCATAGCGGATGTGGTTTACATTCCTGTGCCTCTTTGCACGTGGACATTTTCAGGGCATGGCAGACAATCAGGGGACACAGAGCTCTGATTAAGCCCTTCCCTTACTCCTCTCCTATATCCTTCACCAGGAGCAGCCACACCAGACTGTCCCCACCCCTATGGCCTCTCTGCGTCCTCATGATGTCCCCTCAGGCCATTATACTCTTTCACACTGATAACATTCTACCTTGCCTTCACAGTATCCCATAAGTCACCCTCCTGGGGAAGGTGTCCATGACCCCCGCTCTGCCAGGCAGAGTCAATCACCTCGTGTCTTTCCCGTGATTATCGGACTTGTCCTGTTGCTGTTTATTGACCACTTCCCCACTCAGCTCTCCTCCACTTCGCTGTGGGTCCAGGTGCCAGGCCCGATGCCTTTCTCCTTGCCCTGTCAGTGCAGGCCTGGTTCAAACATGGCGGAAAGCAAGTGGAACCCAGCATTTCTGCTGAAGTGCCAACCTGGTGGAACCTGCAGAACTCCTGGAGGGCTGGGTGAGTAAGACCCCAGATCCAAGTCAGGCCCACTGGGAAATGGGGCTGTGATCAGCCTGGGCTGTCTGCCGCGGGTGTAGGTGGAGGCTCCATGCATGCCCTGCATCTGCTGTCTCAGGCAGGCCAGAAGCGAGGGAAGACTCCGATACACCAAAGCCTCCTCACCTCAATCCTAGCCGCAGCCTCAGCCCCTACAGTGGCCTCAGGGTCCTAGCTGCTCTGTGACCTCTGCCCCACTGGCCTCCTGGCTGTTCACCTTTCCACGCTCCTGCCACAGGGTCACTGCATTGGTGTGTCCCCCACTGGGGAAATTCCTCTCCTGGATGACTGACCCCCTTACCACCTTCAGTTCTTTGCTCAAATGTACCCCTAGGTTACTTTACTAAGCACTCTGCTTAAAGTTGAGACTGCCCTCCCCACTGACCTTCCTACCTGCTGGTCCAGACTCCTCCTTCCTATTTTGTGTTGTCCTAAAGTCTCTTCTACCGCCCAGCACACTCTATGACAATCTTATATTATTTATCTGTCCGTGAGGGCAGGGTTTTGCTGCTTGTATCCCTGGTTGCCTACCACAGGCCCCGCACACAGCAGATGGCCCATAAATATTTGTTGGAAGAACTGATGGCGAAGAAGTGGGCAAGTCTAGGACTCATGCTCGGGCCATTTCCACTGTTATGAAGAGCTATCCCTTTGCTCAGCAGCTAACTTAAGTGTTAACTATAGGATGCCCAAGCCAACAGAGCCTTAAGAACCCTGGCCCAGGTACCTGGTCTCTCTTCCCCACAGCTCTCCAGCAATGTGAGAGGGGCCTCTCTCTGCTGGTCCCCTGCCTGTCCCCTGAACTTTGCAATCCATTTGTCTATTAATTTATTATCCAATTAAGGCCCACTAGGATTGTGCTTTTCCAAACTGCCCTCAAACTAAGCCAATGCAGCACATGCGCATTCTAATCAATGGAAATTGTTCTCCTTACTGACTGCCATCAGCAGTCAGAAACTGCTGCAGGCCCAGGGCAGGAACGTGCCTGCTCACTTCACGAGGCCCCAAGTGGCCTAAACGCACAGTGGCCACCAGGGCTCTGCCTAGACAACGAGAGGCAGCTCTTTCAGAGTCCTGGGTGATGAGCGAGCAGGACTCTTTGCAGAGAGAACCGCCTTTTGTCATTTGCAAACTGAGCTATAACCACAGAGGAAGCAGGCTCTGGGAGAAAAGAAGGTGGGCCAAGGTGGGCAAGACAGCCACAGTGAAGCCTTGGTCAAGTGCCACAACTTTACAACCAGGAGGCTAAGGGTCACGGGTCTACAGACAGCTGTCCCCGGGGTTCGTGGCCCCTCACTGGGCTTCAACCACACTCTGACTTACCAACATGCTCTGACACACTCACACATATGCTGACATACAGACATACACATGCTCTGACATATGGATTTAAAGCCATTCTCTCAACATGCTCTGACACACATGTATATATGTCCACACTCACAGCTACTCTGAAATTCTGTCATACTCCGAAATGCAGACATATATGGATATGCTCACACATACTCTAACATATACTCTGACATACATAGTAGCATACGTGTTCACACTCTGACATATGAACATACTGACATAGTCGCACATACTCTGCATACTTAATACATGCACACACTCCGACATACTGACTACTTGTACACACACACACATACTCCCACGTACGCCGTCGTGTGGACATACCGATACACTCACGCGTACGCTGCCATATGGGTATTCTGACATATATGCTGACGTGTGGACATACACCGCACACCCTCTGACATATAGGCACACTCACACATACTCTGACGTATGGATGCGTGCACACGCTTGCCCCCATGCTGGCACACTCAGGCATCTCTGCTGCTGCACTTATTTCACTGCCTCACTCTACAGTAGTAGACACAGGAAACATTTGTTGAGCTGAACCGAAATTAAAATACCTCATTAGACTGTAGGGAGAAAATAGACGTCAGAAGCTCAGCACATGATAATGATTCCCGAGTCTGCGGTCTCAGCCGCCACAACTGCAAACACTCTTGTTGCACTGAGTGGTGCCAGGAACCACTGTAATCCTCCCAGCTGCACTGCCTCCACAGGTGTGAGGAATACTGGGGTTCACCTCCTCCCGTCGCATTTGTGTGTCACCCACGTGTGGGGGAAAGCTCCCCCCATGATTCCGTATGAAAAAAGCCAGTTACTTTGTATGCGTGTGTGTATTCTAAGAAACACCTTTATTGTTCAACTCCCCCATGGTGCAAAACCTATTCAATTAAACAACACACGGTAAAAATTATACTGCAGCTTTCTAGTACTGTCTTTTATGGTAAAGAGCCAAACAAAAGAGGGGAAACAATCTCATAGCCTTTGAATTTGCTAGGTATCTAGCGCCATACTTACAGGTGGAGATTCCACACTGAATGAAAGAGACACAGTTCCTGCCCTCATGGAGCTCATAGTGTGGTGAGGAGACATGCAATACATGGAAACCCAGCAGACAAGCAAAAATAAAATGGCCATACGTGCTATGATGCACATACGGAAACAAGTCAACTTGAGAGAGAATACCAGGACGTTCGTTCAGCTCATGTTGTCAGAGAAGTTCTGAGATGGCAGTTGGGTTGAGGCCTAAAGAATGAGAGGGGCACAGACGGCCACGGCCACAAGGAGCTGGAAGAGCATTCCAGGGAGGGAGCAGCATGTGTCCCAGTGACTGGGAGTGTGGCTAGGGTGGGGCACGGAGCTGGGCAGGAGGCAAGCCAGATGAACCTGCAGACCCCGGGAGCCTCCTGGGCTACGGGAAACCTCTGGGTTTTATTTTAGGAATGAAGGGAAGCCATAAAAGGGTTTTAAGCAGGACTATAACAATGTTCCAGTTTCTATCTTTCAAAGATCTCTTGCATAGGAGACAGAGTGGAAATTGGGAGCAGAGGAAACAGGATATCCCAGTCATTCAGATGAAAGACCATGGAGACTTCAATTAGGGCTGTGAGTAGAGATACACTGAAAGGTGGATTTGGGATAGTTGTTTTTTTTTTTTTGGAGGTGGAGCTAATAGGACTTGGCATTGATTTGGACACGGAAGCTTAAAAAAATGGCAGGAATCAAAGGTGTCATAGGTTTTTGACTTAGGCAAACAGGCAGATGGTTTTGTTTGCTGAGATGGGGAAGAATCTGGGGAGATATAGGGCTTGAGATCATGATCATGAGTTAAGTTTGAGAGGCTTGTGACACATCCAACTAAAGATGTCAGGAGATGACTGGAGATAGAAGTGTGGAGTTTAGGGGAGAGGTGGGGGCTGAAGATATAAATCTGATTGGTATTTAAAGTATAGAAATGGATGAGATCACTTTGAGAGTCAAGGTGGGAACTGATCAGTGACAGGAGAGATAATAAAATACACAGTACTCCCCATGCCCAGGAAAACCTAGCTGAATGAAATCCCATAGTTAATATCATACATGTGAGTGAGTCTCTTGGGGGAGCATTCAGCTGCCAGCCCCTTACTGGAGTCACTGAGACCCCAAGGTGAATGCAAGAGGGGGTGTGACTGTGGACTGGTCAAGAATAGGATCTGGGTCTGGATCTTTCCTTTCACATTTACCTGCTGAGCTTTGGATGCTCTATCTGTAAAGGGGTAATTATAAGATCCACCTCACAGAGTCATCATGTGCACATGGTTTCTGGCACATAGTAAGTTTCCATGGGAGCTATTGTTACCGTGAAGCTGCATCCGCAGGCGTGGGTGGCTAGAAGGATGGGGGAGATCAATTTCTCTCTCTACTTCGAGCATGACAGACTGTCCCTGGTAGATCGGTTGGCCCATTCTGGGCCCCACAGACTCAGAAAGTCATGGACAAACAAGAGTGACCTAGGCCCCCGACCCTGTGAGGGGAGGCTGAAGGAACAGTCTGGATAAAAGAAGCTGCAGCTCAGAGACGAGAAGTGGGTAAAGAATTAGCTTCTGTTTTCATATATATGAAGGGTTTTACCACAGAGGAAGAACCGGCCTCATTTTGTGGGGTTCCACAGGGGAATCGGTGGGAGCAACTATAATAAAGCAAACCACCACTGGATACCACGCAGAATGTTCTAACACAAGTGTGGAAGGTCTACTTAATATGCAAACTTTAGATTTTTAAAAACGGGAGAAAGGTGAAAATACATATTTATGTCTCCTAAAGAAATCCTGGAAGGATACACAGAAACCCAGAAGGAGTTACCTATGGGGGAAGATAAGAGCTGCTGGGAACTGAGCAGGAAGGAGGGGAACGGGTGGAAATAAAACTTTTCATCATGTTCCATTTTATCTTGTTTGAATTTCGAACCGTGTGCACATATTTCATACTCAAGAAATTAAACTAGAAATATAACTGTAGCAAGCACTCAAGCCTGCTGTATCGCAGGAAGGAGAAAAGTCCCTCGTGAATACAGGTTTCATGGGGAGCAGGGCTGGCTTCCTGAACTTGGGGTGCAATACAGGACCCCGGCTCCGAAGGTTCACACGTGACTTAGTACTCTGTGCTGCTGTCTCAAGAGTCTTAATAATCTTCCAACATGGAGCCCTGCATTTTCATTTTGTACTGGCTTCCACAAATTATGCAGCAGGTCCCGCATGTGGTGGTGGTGGACACAGTCGTCCTCGTCCTCAGAGGACTGGGAGCCAGGTCTAGGAAGCCACTTGGCTGAATGCCATGGGACAGCCCCAGGCACAGGCAGAAGATGAACTGGGTAACCCTGGAATACAGGAAGCTCCTAATGTTAGGTATTTCTTACGCCAGAGCCCTACATGATGATTTCATGTTCCAGCTGGCCCAGGATGGTTCTGGTCTATGCCCGTTGCAATAGTGTAATTGTTAATGGTGGCCCCGTTTACTCCGAGAAGTGTCCCAGGTTGGACACCAAAGAGAGCCACCTAACCTAAGGCTTTCCTGTCAACAGCCACACACTTCATGTGGTGGGCCAGGGCACACCTCACTTGCTTGGGTTGCTTAAGGATCAAGGCTGCTGCCTAGACCCTGTCTGCCACCCCCAGACACACCAGGCACAAGTGTGAGTGCACATATGCATGCCTGGCCTAGCTCACCAGGAAGCTGATTATTTACAATGTGGCAGAAGATAGTTTTAAGATAAGGAAATGGAACACAGGCCTGATTGAAACAACATGCTCATCTCTGTCTGGAGAGGAAAGAGTGGCCAGAGAGAGATTGCTCAGAATGGGTTTGCTTGTTCCTGGAGACCTCCCCTCCCCTTATTTTCAGAATGAGTTTAATATGTGACATGAGGTTTGAGCAGCGCCGGGGGCGAGGCATGGTGGTGATTCACTCCAACCAAGCTAATCCACATGTTCTTTGCTGGCTTTTTTTAAAGCCAGACTTTCAAACTGACAGTCTTAGAATGACAGGGCTGGCAGGACTCTGGAGGGGACTTAGTCCACCTCTCTTAACAGAGAGAAGAGCTGAGGCCCAAACAGGGGACGGGGCTTGCCCAGGGTCCTACAACCTGGAATGCAGACTCCTACACTCATCCGCCAGCACTTGGATTTCTTCTGGGGGGACTTCTGATCCAGCAGCAGTAGTTGGGAGGTGACTCATGGGAAAGCGAAGGAAAGCTTCTACAAAAAAGATCCAGATGCATTTTCTGGAGCGCCTACTTTCCCCACACACTTCCATGCCTCTGTGTAAGCGGCTGGCTCCAAGTCCAATGCCTGGTTGTCCTGAAGACAGCAAATGCATCCAAGGGCTAGACCCTTCACTAGGACCCAGGGCCTAGACCAGAGCCTGGTAGAGGAAGACAGAAGGCAAGGAGCATGGATGGAAGTCAGTGCAAGACTCAGGACACAATGACCTGAGCACCATCCTGAAACTCCATTCTCTCACTTTTTCAGGGATGGGGGACAAAAAGGACTTCCAATGGAAGTCACAGAGAGAACAGCTCACCCCCTCTGAAGCCCTTGCACCTCAAAAACCACCCAGGGCACTATTTCTCCTTGGCCAGCCATGATAGCTGATCTGCTAGAAAAGGTCTTCTTCATATTTCAAGTTCCTGCTCAAATGTCACCTCTTCCAGAAAGCCTCGAAGAGGAAGTTCTCCCTACTTTGTTCATAAAGCACATGCCCCCCTCCCATTTCTTTATGACTTCAGTGACTATTTATTGATAACCTTCTATGTACTGTGCTCTGTACTAAGTACAGGTTCTAAGGCAGGTGCTGCAAAATTCGGAGGCAAATAAGATATGGTCACTGTGCTCAAGTTCCCAGTCCTGGGAGAGGGGATTGAGGAAGGTGAAAACACAGACAGCACACCATTAAAATGTGGGATTAGAAAGAAGTGCCCTCCCCTAAACCAGCCTTTTGAGGTTCAAGAGAATTCTTAGCAGTGAGACATGAGTGGCCTCTTGAAAGGTAAGCCTGCAGAGGTGAGGGGGTGGGGAAGAAAGGTGAAAGGTAGTGACTGTGTGGGGGCCTCCGACCTCCTGGCATCTTGATATCTGGCCACTCTGTCAGCCTTTCAGCTTCGTGGAGTCTGCCAGACCTGCTCATCTCTTCGTGCCCTTGTATTCTTTATCCCTTTCTCAGAACTCACTTCTTCGTCAAACAGATCAACAGTGGCCCTCACTTAGGGCAAAACACTCCTTATCTTTCAGGCACAGACAAAACCAGGCTACCTTACGGATCCAGGAGGTTCAAAAAGCCCCTTGCCAGAGAGTTGGGCAGCTGGGACTAGCCTCTTGTGTAACCTCAGCCAACAATTAACGCTACAGTAAGACAGACACTGAGCACTAATTTTGCAGGCATAGAAAGTACTATTAGAATTTCCTTCCAAATGTTGAGTTCATGTTGCTAATTCTGTTTTAATATTAACTATCCCATTTGGCAATTATATTTCAATAATGAAAAGGTTATCTGTGGTGTAAGATAAATAATGAGAAAGATTCACTGGCTTTGGCTTGATCGTTGGAATTTATGTGTCATTGGAGCTGTATTCTCAATTACGACCCAACAAACTGATTAAATATCAGCCAAGCATGAACAATAGCTTGTAGCTGATTCCTCCACCCCACCCCACCTCTCACTGCTTCAAAACCTTGGAATATAAATGTGAATTTTTCCTGGCATTAACAAAGACCCAAACTTTCTATTTTTGACCTGTTATCTGCTATGACTGACAATGTTCAAACCACTTGGCCTCAAGATCGATGGTGCAAGGGGAATGGTGTTTTGCAGGTGGGCAAAGGAGTCATGTGGTCAGAGGCCTCTTCCTCCCACATTGATCTGCACAGTTCACTTCAACCAACATCAACTGAGCACCTACTCTATGCGAAGCTCTGAGCTAGACCTATGCCCATAGAGATCATTCAATAGAGGGAAAAAACTGGTGCTGAGTGCATGTCTTACTCCTCTGAGCTCCCAAGACACCATCTGCAATGGCACACCTCCACCAAAGACAGATCACACAGTGTCCAAAGACCTTTCCTGCCCCTGTCCCCTCCAATATATGGCATGTGGTCTCAAGGACAGAGGATGCATCTTATTCCTCTTTGCATCCCTGCTGGGCCAGCCCAGAGCCTAGCACACAGCAGACACTCAACAAATGTTTGCTGAAGATTAGTGAATGCTTGACATTTTATATACATTATTGACCCCTCACAGTGACCCAGAAAGAAATCTTTTCTTCTACATAGCCCTCATCACACTAAACTTGAGTGCTTCCCAGCCTCTTTCCCAAGAATAGAAGTATCTGAAGGCGGGCCACTTTGTTATTCCTTCAGTGACCTTCCGTGGCTGAGTGAATAGCCATGTCTCCTTCAGTGTTTTCTCTTGTATCTGGGGCTAGTGTCCTAGTGTTTAAGTTCTCTCAGGAGCAAATTCTGAAGAAAAAAAAGGGATCCAAGTGAAAGTAGAGAATATATAGGTGAA
This sequence comes from Suricata suricatta, assembly GCF_006229205.1. Classification (NCBI taxonomy): domain Eukaryota; kingdom Metazoa; phylum Chordata; class Mammalia; order Carnivora; family Herpestidae; genus Suricata; species Suricata suricatta. Next base: position 59,927,496 of record NC_043710.1, read on the forward strand.
GGAGTGGGGGTTTGACACAGGAAAGGGAAGGAGGCCCAAACAGATACCTTCTCTGAAGTATCCCACCTGAGAAGTGACACAACTGGGTGGCATTCATCTGCCAGCACCCATCAGCCATGGGTAGAGGGGTGTTCCAGAGGATGGCAACTGCTTGTCACTTCTGACCTCCTTCACGCATGGGCAAAGCAGGTTTCAGAGGCCAGAGAAAGTCCCAAGGTGGGGGCGGGGGAAACACAGTTGAAAGTTGGGCTGTCTCTACTGCAATGATCAGAGAGTAGGAAAGGGGTACCCACAAAGTAGCCACAGATAAGGAATTATGATCACATGATGACGAGGCACCCCTGGGGGCATCCAAGAGGGAGTGTGGGATTTGGACATTCATGGTGTATCTGGAGGTTGGGACTGGAGGACAATCTGAGGCTCTCTGGAGCTCTCATCTCCTAGAGTACCACGACTGCATGTGCCACTTCGGCTTTCAAAGTACAAGCCATCTTCAGAAGAAAATCCCTTTGTCTTTGGATTGAATGAGTAAAAGAGGTACATGTGGGACAGGAGGGTGCTGGGACCACCTGGCTGGTTTGGCTCAACTGTTCTTACATGAGAGGTATTGAGAATCAAGGGCGCTGATGCTGAGATAGCCCCCAGGGAGGGGGAGAGGGTGGAAGGTGGGCTAGAACCCTAACAGGACATGTAAGGGAGGCCCAGTAACCTTGCTGGCCTCCCCCAAGTCACCTGACATCTTATCAACCACCTATGTTGGGCTGGCCACCCTGAAAGAGCTTATAAAAATACCATTTTGCAGGTAAAGAAACTGAGGCTCAGAGAGGCCCAGTGGTACGAGCAAACCCAAGGTGGGAATGTGAATCTGTTCCTCATTTTGTGACCCCAGGGTGCCGTTCTCTACAGCTGTCCATCCACAGCCTTCAAAGGAGGTACCACTGAGCTCAGCCAAGCAGTCAACAGCCCCAGTAAAGGATCTTGGTGCTGATTTGTGATTAAAAGCAAACATGATAATCAGTCCCAGGACCTGGGGGTCGGGGGGGGGGCGGTGGAGAGCTGTCCACACCCTCATGCATTCCTCCATTTTCACGGCCCTAGAAACCTTTCAACGTGACAGTAGCCACATCAGTTACTCTGCAGACTGCGGGATAAAGGGTCCTGTCTGGAAATGCAATTATTTCAAACTAAAAGGTTTCTAAAAGACACACAAAAATGACAGCATTTTGTTTTTCTGAAACTGATACTCCCAATAAGGGCGAAGATTAACTTTGATCAAAGTCTGTAGAGCTCTGGGAAAAATGAGGACCATGATAAGGACCATGAAGACGACGGTGATGATGATGATGGATGGAGAGGAGAGTGATAATGAGGACGGATCTATCGAGACGGTGATTATAATGAGGATGATGGCGACGATGATGATGGCAGTGACGATCAGGGCTGGAGTTATAAATCCAAATCCTGCGCTGTAACCACAACTGATTTGCTTCGTTCATTTACTTTTCCATTTGCTAAACTATTTAAAAAAATTCATCCACCTCTTCAAAATATTTACTGAGTCCCAGGTATACCTAAGATAGCTGCTAGACCCTTCTAATTCCCAATTTGTCAAGAAAATGCCTCCATCCTCACATTAGGGATAAATGAAAATGAGGGTGAATTGCATTCAAATAGAGATTTATCACAATGAATGTTCCCAAAACTGGTGTGAAAAGAACTATTAATGATTTTTCAGCTCCTATAAGCTAATGTCAATGATCTGCTTCATTGTTAATTAATGTGGCAGTAAAAAGCTGCTCGGTGATTGCGTAAGAGGGGGGTTGCCTTGCTTTTCACTGAAGCCTGGGCTCCAGGCCTGGCCGACCGGGAAGAGCTCTTAAAGGCCCACAAGGCAAGGTCGACATCTATGGGGACAAACCTAGCTAGAGATCTGGGCAGCACTTACTGCACCGCTAGTGCCTGTGGGGGCTCAATGGGCAGCAGCGGGCCTCATTCTCTGGCATTTGTTGGGTGCCGCTGCCAGACACTTAGTCTGCACAATGGGACCACGGAAAGAAGCCCTGAACATGATCGTAACAACCCTACACCTCAGAGAAGTTAAATGACCTCTCGAGGTCATTCACTTGGTAAGTGGGGGGATTGAGATTTGATTGTATCTGCCCATGAGGTTTTTAAGTTTACCTAAGAGAGGCCTCAAATAGAAATGCCCTCCCTCCGCCCTCTCACTTTCTATGGTGGGAATGAGAGCAATAATGAAGGACGGAGAGAAGCCCTAGATGAGGTCTGGCAGTTGGGCCTCTGGGTTCTAGGTCCTCGCACCCACTCTGTCACTGAGTCAGACTGAACCTCCCTGCAGCACCTCTGTTCTCTGTGCTGCAGAATCTCTGTCTACACAGAAAAATGATTGGTCTGTGGGGGTTCTCAGGTCCCTTCTTCCTCCCCAGACCTTCTCAGACTCTGGTTTACAGATTGCTCACCTAGTCCTTATTTCATCTGCTCGAAAGAAAAGCCATAGGACAGAGGAAGGGGTGGTGGTCTATGCAGTTTATATGGAAAGACTCAGGATACTATAAAGTTATTTACATCTGGAAAACACATCTCTGGAGTATATTGGTAACTCAGTGGAAAAGTCACATTCAATATGAAGAAAACTACTTTACGTCCTGAACTAGATTTCTGTCTTTATATTCTCTCATTGCCTGCCTAGGTCATCTGTGAAAGTTTTGTCCCCAAGAAGGTGAGCAGCCTGAGGGCAAGGATTACCCCATGTGATTTTTTTTTTTTTTTTTTTTTTTGCGTCCCTCATAGATGCTAGCACAACTCTGGGCATGGAAAGGGGTTGATGAATATTTCCGCCTCAATAAAGTTTCAGCACATGTGTATATTGCTTTGGGTATTACCCCAGAGGTCCCCGTGACCAGAACTTACCTTCCCATCTTTTACAGATGAAGCCCAGGGCTCAGAGAAGCCAAACAGCTTGGTCAATGGCCACTTAACCAGAAAGCAGGTTTCTTGATTCCCAGGCTAAGGCTCTTATTGCTAGTCTCTGACAGAACGTACAATTCTTCTCTGAGGCGAGGGATGAGGATGTTAAGAATTGCCTCTCTTAAAGACAGAGGCACCCCCTGGAAACACCTGGTAGAGGCAGCATTTAGAGAACTGTCATGGATTCTCTGGGAACCCCAAGAAGATACAGGAGTGAGAAAAGTGAGTGCTTGGTTCCTTTACTTTCTCCAGTACATGGATCCTCACTCCCTGAACTAGGGCTTGGTTATTTAAGTGCCTCTCTGTCTCTCACATTAGACCGAGAGCCCCTGGGCCAGGGCCCGGGTCATAGTCATGTGGATTTCCTGCTCCCTCCCAAACCCAGGAGGGTCTGGCACAACATTGGAATGAATGAATGAATGAATGAGTGAGTGACTCAGTCAATACAGTGGGGAGGATCTAGATGCTTTCAAATAGCATGTATAGTTCCACTGTCCCTAAAAGCAGTCTCTGCTTTTTAATGAATGATAATAACTATTATTATAATCAACATCTCTTTAACTCTATGAAGTTTTGCAAACACTTCTGCAGGGCAAGAGCTACCATCTCAATTTGGGAGATTTGTCCAAGGTCACAGAGACATTATAAGTAGCTGCCATTTACTGAGCTTGTGTCAAGTCCTTTGTTGTTAGTAGCTCATTTAATGCTTAGCAAAACCCTTCTGTGTTGGATACTATTATTATAATACCCATTGTTCAGATGAGAAGACTAAAACCCCAGAAGGTGACCTGCCTAAGATCACCATGGCAGTAATTTAATTAAAGCCAAACTGATGTGACTCTAAAGCCTCAGCATTTTCTACTTAGGCCAAGCTGCAAGATCAACATTCCTGAAGTGTGGGTTTAGATGTCCTAAAGAGACACTGTCAGACTGATGGCCCTCTCAGCCGAATGGAAACTAATAGAGAATGTTTACAGGGGCAAAAAAAACAAACCTATCTCTTTTTTTTTTAATTTTTAAATGTTTTTATTTATTATTGAGACAGAGAGAAAGAGAGTATGAGTGGGGGAGGGGCAGAGAGAGAGGGAGACACAGAATCTGAAGCAGGCTCCAGGCTCAGCTGTCAACACAGAGCCTGATGCGGGGTTCGAACCCATGAACTGTGAGATCATGACCTGAGCTGAAGTTGGCCGCTTAACTGACTGAGCCACCCAGGTGCCCCAACAAACCTCTCTCTTAATAACATGGAACGAGAGTCTGCACGTAGCGTCAAGGCTGACTCTGGGTGGGGTGCATGATGCTTACGAGTGTGTCGTGGTGGGAGGACTTGTGTGCCTACTTGTCTTCACTGAGCTTCCCTTCGGAGCTCATCTCTTAAATGCTCCTCGTGCTGAAGCCTTCTATTCCCTCTGTGTCAGCAATAAGGTAACAGGTGTCAGTGATCACAGTGTCTATGAGCAGGATTCAAGGACAGTGCTTGGCCAGGTGTGAACTTGGGGGCAAGTGTCTAGTGCTGAGAGGAACATAGTTTATTTAGTTTTTAAATGAAAATTGTATATACTTAAGGTATATGATGAATTTGATATCCACACATATAATGGAATTATTACCATAGTTTCGCTAGTTAACATATTTCCTCCCATAGTTACCTTTTGTGTGGGTACTTGAGTGTGTGTGATGAGAACATCTGAAATCCACTCTCCTGATTTCTATTTTGTTTAACATTCATGAAGGGGACTCTCCCAGCCTTGCATCACTCTGGCTGTGAGGCCAGAGACAGTTAAAAAGTAACAGTGGCCACAGTAAAACCAACTCAATGATGCTGCCCTGCCATCAGGCACTGTCATCTCGGGGAAGAACTAGAGCAAATATCTGCAGATAGGATTCAAGGCAGGCTCTTGCTGACAGTAGTCAGACCACAGGGAACTAAAGATTACCACCCAAGGAAGCGAGTAGAAGGAAGGGTTATATAGAGACACAGACACAGGCATAGGGCTGTGTTCCACCAATGAAATCAACCGGAGAAAGGAGTTGAGCAGTTAGGACATCTCCAAACTCTCCTAGATGAAGGAAAGTTGAGCCCTCCTGGAACCCCAACAACAGCATTACAGGAAAGGTACCTTACTGCTTTGTATAACACTTACTTTGGGTCAGGCATTGTTGGGTACTTCCTATGAATCATCTCATCTTATCCTCACAACAAACCCAACAGGGTGAGGGTTATTATTCCAGCTTTACAGAGAGGAGAATTCAATTAGTTGTTGTTACGTTGACCAAAAGCTGGGCAGTCTGATCCCTAAACCCTACAGAGTGGCTGTTGACCTCCCTGGACAAAACAGATCACTCTAGATGATCGTGCAGGAGAAGGGACCGAACTTCCTGGACTTGGATAAAAGAGCAGTGCTGACGGGATTTCTTGGGGGCCTTCCATTCAAACAACCCTGCACAGATCTGGCCACACTGTGTTGACCCTGGTACTATTCTGTGTAGGAGTGGAGGTGGCCGGACTGGGGAGAGAAGGCTGGTGTGGCAGCGAGATCAGTAAATCAGAATTCTGGGTCTTCTGGTTGGATGTATCATCTTGAAGCTTCTTCCCTCTACCATTCTTTGTTTTTAATATGACACAGAACGAGGAAGAAGAATTGAGACAGGAATGAATGCCTTGTTCTCAAAGATGCTCAAAGACAAACACTTTCATGTGTAATACAAGAGGGCAAATGGCCAGGGAGGAGGCAGAGAAGGGGTTAAAGTGGGCTAAATGGGAGGCTTCAAGGTGGAGTTATCCAGACAGAAAGGCTCTAAAAGGGAACCTTGGGCAATTCTGGGGAAGTTAGGCAATAAAATACTTCTAATAGTAGGTTTGTGGTTTCCTTCTGCAAACCACAGAGGGCTAACAATTCTCCCCCAATTAAGGTGAGGCCCAGAGACTCATGCAGTCACCAAGGTATGGAGTTAGGAAGGTCTTGGAGACCATGAGTCCTGATTTCCATTTCCACTTCCAATTCAGGCCGAGATTAGGGAATGCTGACTTTCCCTGGGTCACCTAGCTCTTAGGGACAGAGCTGGGGTAAGACACTCTACAGTCAAAGCCTCCTAGTTTTTGGTGAGGATTTTGTGGGTTAGGGGGTCACAGGGCCTGGATCCCACCAGAACACCCTGAATCTTCCATGTCACTGCTCCTGTAAAGACCTAGAATTCTCAGCCGCATCTTTAGCTTCTCGGATTGATGTTCCTGCCTTCTCCAAATTTACAGATTTGTGCATTGGGGTAGCTCATCTCTCCCTTGCCTCAGTCTTGTTCCCCATACTCATCTCCTCTTAACCCCACCCCTCTCATTTCCTTAGTCATTTGTTGGCAGATATTTTTAAACCTCGACCATCTCAGGGCTCCCTGCAGCAGAGCCCCCTTCCTGCATGAATCCCTTGACAAGTAAGTATTTGCTGGGTGTCTGTCAAGGCCCATCTCTTCACCTGCTGAGCCCCAAGCATGTGTCAGGTACTTTATGCAGACTGAGCCCCAGTTCAGCCACCTTCTAGTCCTGCAGGGTAGGCACAACAAACCGCCATTTACAGATGAGGAAACCAAAGCCCAGCTGGGTTCACTTGCATGAAGATCACATAGCTCACAAAGGGAAGAGCTTGATTTGACCCCTGGAAGGGGTAAAGTGGAGGGGGTAAGCGTCTGTCAGAGCCAGGATGTCTAGATTTGAATCCCAGCTCTGCCACTTGGTAGCTATGTGACCCTGAACACACGGTCTAACATTTCCCTGCCTCCGTTTCTCACTTGTGAAACCGAGGTAAGAGGGCTGTGGTAAAGATCTAGGGAGAAAAGAAATATAAAGCACTCAGAACATGGTAAGACCCCAACAAATATTAGTTACTGTTGTTGCTATATTATTATTATTCTATATCAGGTTATTGAATTCTCAAGACTATGTGCTTTCCATTGCCTGCTGTTTCTCAAACAGCCTGTCTTGGGTCAGGTTCTCTGGGAAACAGAGCCTGAGATGGAGGTGTGTTGGCTGGAGGCTGCTTGCTGTAAGGAGCACCCCCCCCCCCCTCGTAAGGGAGTGACAGAAGCAGGACTGGACAGAGAACCTTGCAATGCCACCTCTGCCCTTCTCATGAAGAGCTCTGGAGGTGAGATGGCCTTTCCAAGTTGCCTCAAATGAGACCTAGTCTGAGCCGTTCTAGAATTCTCACTCCCATCCCCTTTCCCCAAGGAGTCACCAATCAGGCTGCCTCCAGGGTTAACCTGGGCGGGGTAAGGTAGCTGCCTCAGAGGAAGACCATCTCCCGAGAAGGTAGTAGCTGGTACTTCCTGGCATCTGGGAAAACAAGCACCTCATATTGGGGGTGCACCTGGGTGAGGCACCATACCATTTACTCCAAGCTGGAATAGCAGAAGGGGAAGGATCCCTCCCTTCAGCACGGGATTCCTGATAGTGGGATTGCATCTGTATTGCCTGGGCAATAGTTAATGCACTGCCAAGTCCCGCCCTAGACCACTGTCAATCATAATCTCTGGGAAGGGGCCCAGGATTCTTCACATTTAAGCAGCACCCCGGATGATATGTGTGCACTCTAAAGTTTGAGAACCCGAAAAATTCTTGAGGAACTGGCCTGGAGTGGTCACTTGCTTGTTTGACATTTCATTAAATTTTCATATTTTATCTTAAGAATTCACTCTAGGGGCATCTGGATGGTTAAGCGTCTGACTTCAGCTCAGGTCACAATCTCACAGTTTGTGGGTTTGAACCCCATGTCAGGCTCTGTGCTGACAGCTCAGAGCCTGGAGCCTGCTTTGAAGTCTGTGTCTCCCCCTCTCTCTGCCCCTCCCCCACTTGTGCTCTGTCTCTGTCTGTCTGTCTGTCTGTCTCTCTCTGTCACTCTCTCCAAAAATAAACATTAAGGGGCACCTGGGTGGCTCAGTCGGTTAAGCAGCCAACTTCAGCTCAGGTCATGATCTCACGGTTCGTGAGTTCGAGCCCTGCATTAGGCTTTGTGCTGGCAGCTCAGAGTCTGAAGCCTGTTTCAAATTGTGTGTCTCCTTCTCTCTCTGCCCCTTTCCTGTTCATGCTCTGTCCCTCTGTCTCTCAAAAATAAATAAACATTAAAATTTTTTTTAAATAAATAAACATTAAAAGAAGAATTCAACTAATTTCTCATCCTCTTTTACGATATATTCATATTTGCTTTAATACAAGAACATCTTTCCTTCATATCTTCAGAAATACAGGATATCATCACCTTCCCTGATAACCTCCACACAGGCCAAGGACACGCACCCCTCAAGGTGAGAAGCCCAACTGCTTCTTTGTATCTTCACTACCTGCTAGAGATGCAAATATACTAAGACCCAGCCCCCTCCCTCAAAGGAGCTCCAAGTTCAGCAGAGAGGTGAGACACAATGTATCTTCCAGAGCTTTAATCTCTGCCTCCCGCCTTCTCTGCCTGCTTCTGCCTTTTCTGCCTGCTAGATTCACCTGCTTTCTGAGAGCCAGTAACCAATGCTGCTACGGAGTTAGCAGACTTATTTTAGCAAACTTAATGCTGGTTACTTAAGTTAGCAAACTTACTCCTCCCCACCCCCACCCCCTCAATCAATTTCTTTCCCTCTGAGGGCAGTTATGGCTGGTGTAGTTTCTCCTCTATCCACGTTCTCTACTTTCTGGATCATTAAATTGTTCTCGTCCAAGTTCAGCAATCTACTTCATCTTCGAGGTCTGGCTTGTCTTGGAAACCCAAGACCCCCTGAGGGAATGGAAGACCCGGGAGAATGGAATGATTTAGAATGCCTCAAAACCAGGCCTCGACATTTCTCAGTCCCGTTCCCAGAGGGGCCTTTGCAGTTGGAATCTCAGTTCAGAAAGTACTTTCAAAGTTGGAAAGCAAGGGGGAAGGCAGAAGGGCGTGAAACGGGACAGGCATGGTTTGGTATTTGTGAGGAGGTGCTTTCTCTATCCAGGTGGGCCCTTTTCCAGGAAGGCCGATGAATAACACTATTCACTGTGGTAACAGCTTTCATTCTGAGAAATCCCTAGGTCCTTTATGGGGAGAAACCATATCACCTGACAATGAACTTGATCTCCTGAACACAGTAAAGTTAACAGCTGTTAAACAGCTGCATTACTCTAGTAAGAGAAAAAGAGGTTGGGGGCCTCGGAAGAAGTTAAGGCAAGGAAAGAGAGCCTCAGCTCCTCTCGTGGGAGGTGCTCTGAATGCATCCAGGGTTTAGAGCAAGACTTTTGCCCCCTCTGCACCAATTGGGCATGTAATTACAGGAAGGAACTGGGAGAGAGACGTGGGGGCCAGCACTGGCATTTGCTGAGCATTTATGTGCCAGGTACTGTGCTCAGCCACTGACAAGCATTATTTAATAAGACTCCTCACACCGATTGGATGATGTGTCTTCTAACCTGACTCCCACTTTCCAGAAGCCTCAAAGAAGTGAAGAGACCGAAGCAGGCTTACCCCGCGAATGTATGGAGGCCAGCCTGGGTTTCTGAGTCACTCTACATCAGGCAGGCTCAGAAACTCTTTCTCTACCTGACATGGAGGGCTTGGAGCAACTGTGGCCTGAAAATGGGAAGGGGGTACATATTTCAAAAGCTAAAGAACCTTCTCAGCTGGTCATGCCAGCACCCAAACTCCCAGAGTCTCCCCTTTTAGCAGAGAGGGGAGAGAATCCCACATGGGGCATCTGCAGCCTGTCCCTCTTGGGGTTCTGGCCCTCAATGCCTCTCCACGTCTAGGAACTTTCCCCAGTGGTACACAGAGCACAGTGGAGCCATGTGCTGCTTGGGCCTGGCTCTCAGTGGATGATTTATGGGTCTCATATCCTACCATCTTTAGGAAGGAGTGATTCTTCTTACTTATAGCCCAGCCGGGTTGACTCCTGTCAAACAGCCTTGCAGACCTCCCTTAAATGACAGTAATTCTCCCACCAGGAGGAATCCAAGGTGGCAGGTATCTGAATAAGATCCAGCACCGCTTGGGAAGATTCTTAGCTGATCCCAGTAAAGGATGCTGCTGGATATGAACAGGGATGAAAGATGGAGTGAGGCAGAGAGAAAGCAGGAAGACAAAGACAGAGGAGACGCAGAGGTGGATAAAAGACATTTATGTGAGTAATTGCTTGTGTGATGGAAGCTTGCCCCTCCTACCACGCTAGGGACCATGTCTGGTTTCATTCAGTGTTGTATCTCAGCAGCCAACATGGTGTTTGCCACACAGGAGATGTTCCTGAGTACTCACTAAATGAAATTAAAAGTAAAGAGAGATAGGAGTACAGAGAACACAAGTCCTCACCCAGAAGACTAAGGAAATCCCTGTTGACTGACTACATACACACCTATGGACAGAGTATTTTGGAGGGAAAGGGATGGGGGACCCAGACTTCAGAACAGGTGCCCAGCGGGTCTGCCAAGGGAAGAAAACATTGAGGGCTGAGGGCCTGGGGCTGTACCCCGCCAGAGGGGACGAGGATCGGGCCTGTGCCTACTCCCGGGGGCTTCTGAGTCAGGGTGGAGAATCAGAAGGGAAAAGAGCCTTCTGAGAAGTCCCAGAAAGCCAGCAGCAGGTGTTCAGGGTCTGGAATAGATGAGGTGCAGGGAGTCAGTGGCCGGGTCAGGAGCTCATTACTAGTTTCTCAGAATCCAGCATAAGTCCAGACATGCAGGGGGCACTCAACAGACATCTGCTCAATGAGTGAACAAGAAAGAACAAGACTTGGGGATAGAAGGTCAAGGCGACAGGGATTAGGACTGTGTCTATGAAATGACAATGTGACCTGTGAGGTGGGCTCACAGGCTGAAGGGGGCAGGCTGGGCCACACTGACCCTGGCTTGAGACTTGGTGCCCCTGGGCACATGTGAGTGAACATTGCTTCTACTTTGACTGTAGAGCAGTGGTTCTTATTGGGGGCAACTCTAATCCCCAGAAGACATTTGGCAATGTCTGCCAACATTTTTGGCTGCCACGAACGAAGAGGGCTGCTACTGGCATCTAGTGGGTAGAGCCTGGAATTTTGGAAGACACCCTCCAATGTGTAGGGTAGACCCCATGGTGAAGAATCACCTGGGCCAAATGTGACAGCTGTGAACCCCTTGCTCTAGAGCCCTATGGGAACACCATGGGCCCCACCCCTGCTCCTGAATCCAAACCCTCATTTTGAAGTAGTTTAGTTACTATCCTTAGGATCACTACCATCACTAAAAATTTACTGGGACTTGATATGCAAAAGCAGTTACATGTCTTCTTGCCTTTCCTCCCTAAAACAGATGACGATGGTCTGGGACTCAGAGGACACCAATGTGAACACGAGCGAGTGTATGGCACAGTCAGAGACCCAAGTCACCATGGCCACAGCCACTGGGGAGCTCTGTGCTGGGGACTTCTCTGTATCTTTCTGGAATTTATAAACTTGGTCTTTAGAACAGGAAGGCATCATAGGAGCATATGGTCTCATGGCGCCCTTTTACAAAGAAGCTGACGTCCTAAGAGGGAAATGATAAATGGCTTGCCCAGGGTCACATGGCAAATGAGTGGCAGAACCAGAACTGGAAGCTGGAACCCAGATCTCCTGATGCCAGCCTGCCTAGTGCTTTCTCTATGAGAAAGCATCTAGTGACCTAAGTTTCTAAAAAGTGCTTCCTACAATACTGCGCAGTTTGTGTGATACATGTAAATGAAGATTTGAGAGACTTTCAAATGTCCAGGTGGTCAGGTACAGCTCACCTGAGGCTGACTGTTACTCAGAGAAGGAAGGTTCTAGTGAGGCTTTGATGTGTAATTTACTTTGATAGAAAGGTAATTGCTTGAAGATGTCTTTAAGCATTCATGGGGGAGCTCCAAAGACCAAAAGCAAGATGACTTTATAAATAATTAGGATGTTTCCCTCCTGTTGTCCCAAGGAAAGGTAGTATTAGGAAATAAAAAGAGGGGGGCACCCAGTGGCTCAGGAGGTTAAGCATCTGACTCTTGATTTCAGCTCAGGTCATGATCTCACAGTTTGTGGGTTCGAGCCCCACATCAGCTCTGAGCTAACAACATGGAGCCTGCTTGGGATTCTCTCCCTCTCTCTCTGCCCCTCACCCTACTCATGCTCATATTCTTTCTCTCTCTCTCTCAAATAAATCAACTTAAAAATTATAAAAAGGAAATAAAAAGATGGGCACCAAAATTAATATTTCTTCACCAAACCCCAGGCCTTTGAGACTTATTTTGATGACAAAATTTCCCCAAGAAGAACACACCAGTGACTAACTCACTTAAAGTGGGAATTAAAGAGCACAGACACAGCCAGAGAGGTGGGGTCAGGGAGCAGTACAATGCCCTCTGCCCTCCACCCTCCATCCATCTTCTCATCTTTGAAGACTCTGTGCCTGCACTCCCCACCCTCGGAAACATTTCTGACCCCCTTCCACAAGGAAGGACTAAGTCTGCACCACTTAATGACCTGCTGACCCTTACAACCCAGCCCTTGACAGGTAGTTGTCTATTGTCCATCTCTTCCACTAGACTGTGGGGTCTGTCCCAAGGGCCTGGCATGGGGGTAACCAAACAACATGTGCTCGACAAATACTTGTGGATTTGCTGAAGTAAAATAAGGAGAAGTGGCACCCCAGGGGAGAAGGTACATACCAGAGAAGGGATGGGGGGTATATATTTGGGGATGGAGAATTAAGTGCTATTTTGCTTTCAGATTCTACCAAAGAAAAGATCCTACAATTTCCTGCTCTCTTGCTATGCACAAAACACTGTGGTCACTGGTGTAGTCCTCCTGACAAGCCTATAAGCAAAGTATCATCATCTCCACTTCCTTGATAAGGAAATGAATACTCTGAGAGCCAGGATGAAATGGGGCCAAAGCACAAGCTTTCTTGATCCACCATGCTGTCACACGCCACAGAAGTCCTATCGTTCCTGTGCTTCTATAAAACCCTCACGGTGCCTACTTAGACTGGCAGGGCTTCTCACATCAGAGCTGCTGCTCAGGTTCCCTTTCCTTTCCCTTCCTGTCCCTTCCCCTTCCCCCTTCCCCTTCCCTTTTCCCTTTCCCCTTCCCTTTTCTTTTCTTTCTTTCTTTCCTTCCTTCCTTCCTTCCTTCCTTCCTTCCTTCCTTCCTTCCTTCCCCCCCCTCCTCCTCCCTCTCCTTCTCCTTCTTCTTCTTCTTCTTTTTGAGAGAGAGAGTGCATGTGTTCCTGTGCCCATGAGCAACTAAGCAGGGTGGGGGCAGAGGAAGAGGGAGAGAGAATCTCAAGCAGGCTCCGTGCCCAGTGCAAAGCCCAACCCAGGGCTCCATCCCATGGACTGTGAGATTACGACATGAACATAAATCAAGGGTCAGATGCTTCACTGACGGAGCCACCCAGGCATCCCATGTGCTTATGTGTTCACATCTAACACACGCATTTAAGAAAAGTAGCTATTTTCACTATCAGAACACAAGAAGCTTCTTCATAAGTTTGAATAAATACATAAACAACTAAATCAGTAAACAAACTGATTTAACCTGTGTACTTAAGCTTTATGAAGTTCTTTATTTGAAAAGTCCTGCAAAGACAGAAATAAACTACATTCTGCTAAGCACTTAATGAATCGACTTTAATTTTAGTGCCCGAAATCAGATCTACTCCAGAAGATCTAGGGTTTTGTCATAATCATTGATAATGGGGGGTGACAAGAGAGTGAGTGAAAGGGACAGGTAGGGTCACATGCTGGCACTACTCATGGAGTTTTAGTTCTCTTATCTGTCAAATGGGAATAGTAACACCTGGCTTTATCAGGCCTGTTTTGAGGACACAACTTAAAAGCAGTTTTGTAAACTGCAATGCAACATAGAGGCATTAGTTATTATGGTTTTTGAGGAAAGTTTGGCATTTTATACCCACTTGTGAGCCCTTGATTTCAAAGATGCTTTAATTATGTATGTCGAAAAAGTTAAAAATACCCTGAACAGAGTACCATGGTGGAACTACTTCTAATGTGCTTCTGAGTTCAACGTCTTTCCTTTCCCACTGCCCGTCAGGGTTGAGAGGACCTTGTAATTTGTAGCATAGTTAGTGTAACTCCAGATGCTTGTCGTGTGCCTCATGAAGGCATAATCCTTGTTAACCTCCAGCCCTCAGAGGCGCATACTGGAGATCCTGCTCTCCTTGTGGGTATAATTAGAGACATTTTTAGCTCTCTAGAAGTTTCTTCAAAGAACAAAATGTTCTCAAGAAATCCTAAACCACTATACAGAAAATATTGTGGAAATTTAATTAAAAATTTTTTTAAAGTTAGCTCTTTATGGGGCCTAACAAACCATCGCAAAATATAGGGGAAGGGAAGGGGAAATAAGATACAAACAGAGAGGGAAGCAACCCATAAATCTAGAGAACAAACTAAGGGTCAGTGGGGATGGGTATGTGTAGGGAAAATGGGTGACGGGCATTAAGGATGAGCACTGGGTGTTATATGTAAGTGATAAGTCACTGGGTTCTCCTCCTGAAGCCAAGACTATACCGTATGGTAACGAACTTGAGAATAAAAAGAAAAGACCTATAAACATACACATATATTTATATATAAAAATTAAAAAATAACCATAAATAAAGTTAGGTATTTATGGTACCTGAAAACCCATCTCGAAAACTGGTTGTTTTGGAACACGATGTCTTTGAGATGTTAGCAGGCATTCCACAAAAAGTTGTCCGTGGTCAAACAGGCCAGGAAAAGGCCCAGATGACAAGGTTAACTAACCCACGACCACAGGACCCGTCCGGGCGTGTGCTGTGCTGGCGCGTGCAGCACCTCTGTATGAGCAGGCCCAGCAGACAGAGGTTTTTATGTATATTGAGAAGCTTTCATTTTTCAGGGAATCTGGGAGACTAGTTTTGCACAGAACAAACTTCCAGAACTCTGCTCTAAATCTGGTTGTCACACTGTGCCTAGCAGAATCCCAAAGGCTCTCAGAGGAGGTTACAAGAGCTACAGAGGGCTAGAGCTAAGGCCCTGCCGCGGTCTGAACGTCTAGGTCCCTTGCAAATTCATGTGGAAACCCTAATGCACAACGTGACGACATTAGAAGGGAGAAGGCTTCTGTGAGCTGCCAGGGCCACAAGCATGGAGCTCACATGACTGGGATTAGTATTCTTATTAAAGAGACCCTACAGATCTCCCTCACCTCTGCTGCCATGTGAGGACACCGAGAGAAAGCACAGGCTGTTAGCCGGGAAGAGGGCTCTCACCAGAACCTGACCATGCCAGTGCCTTGATCTTAGACTTCCAGCCTCCAGAATTGTGAGCAGGAAGTTTCTGCTGCCTATAGACCACCTCGTCTCTGGTGTTTTGTTATAGCAGCCTGAAAAGATGAAGACAGCCCCTTTGTTTTGGCAGACCATCTCCCCTAAAACCTGCAACACCGCTGCTCTATAGAACAGATCAGGACACGAGACCCTTCAGACGGCCCACACCTTTGTGTCTGTCAACCTTCAGACTACAACACTGCCTTCACTGTCTGAACCAAGGGGTTCAGAGTACAGAATGACAAGATGAGGTACGGATGCCACTTCATTCCTCCCTTGACCTCAGAACATGTGCTTGACTTCACCCGAGCCCTTCCCCTCAGCTGTATAAGGCCAACGGTGCTCATCTTGCAGACTATGCACTGGCATATGACCGGCACACAGCGGAGGCTCTAGAAACAACACAGCTACATCTGAAACTTCCTTTTGTTGTTGTTATCTTTTATATTAAGTAAAAATTCTCAGCTCACCCTCAGGTATAGCCATTTGCACCCCATACTCTGTGTCACTCTGTTGAGCCCACGTTAGCATTATGTCTGTCTATCCTGCTTTGGGATTTCCTCCTTAAAACATTTTTGGTCAATTTATCTTATTACATAGCGATATACAGTCAGTGCAGAAGACTATAAACATTCAGAAGAGAAGAGAGAAAAGAAAACAAAACAAAAAAAAACCCCACCCCGAATTCCACCATTGGAATTATGCGATTAATGTGTTCCTTTTTCATTTCAGCTCATCTGAGAAATGCCTCTGTAGCTTCTTTGCTGTGTTGCCAAACTTACCTTTACCCAAATCACACATCCTTCTTCTTCTTTTGTATTAGTTAATTTGCATACTTTTTATCTCCAGAACAATACTAACATATATTTACATATTTGAATTCAAGCAACACAGACACAAGGTGAACACAAATGCAAGTCTTCCTTCCCTCCTTCTCCTCCCACCCTACTTGTCTCCTGAGGAAACCGCTGTTAAATGTTGTATTTGGCACGTTTTCCAATTTATTTTCTTATTATGGTAGTTGGTGTTTAAAAACATAAAAGGTGGCCTCATACCTACTGTTTCATTTTTCAACCCTCTTGAATCATCTTTTCAAAGATGTCTTAAAACGAAACCTAGTATTTTCTCTGAAGTTTCTGAAATCAACTTTCTTAAAATTCTAGGGCAGTGATTCTCAATTGTGTGTGCATGTAAATCACTTGGATATCTTGTTAGAAAAGCAGATTCGGATTGCATATGTCTGGAGTGGGGCTGAGATTCTGTGTTTCTGACCAGCTCACATTCTAGGTCCACTTTGGGGAGCAAGCTCCAGGGCACATATCTGCTTCTGCTCTGCATTCTTTGCCTTGCTTATATGAACTCCAAGATGGCCGCCTTCTCCCATGTATCCCACACCCCTGCTTCACCAGCCTTACCCAACTGGTCAGAATTAAGCCCAATGCACAACCCTCCCTCAAGATGCAGGGTACCTGGTGGTGTGGAGTTCCTGGGGATCTAGGTCCCACAGTGGAAGACACCTCAGTGTTGAGGTCTCTTCTGCAGGGAAGAGACATCCAGAGGAGAAGATATAATAGGCATAGTGCCAAACTTCTGAACTTCAGGACATGAATGCTTGACCAAAGAACATCCAAAGGGAGTAGAAATGAGGTGGTTTTAACCTCACTGGGAGAGGAAAAACTCAAAGAGGTACAGTGAGATGTAGATACCCAAGCTTAAGTGAAGTGGTCAAGTACTTTTTGGCAACTGAGCTGTCTGGGTGGTGAACACAGTATGAGGAATGGAGATGGGAGAGTTAGTGAAAGCGTGCTGTCTGTGCCCTGTTCTCAGGTATGGCCCTTCAGGAGGCTCTCCTGCCATCAACCGCTGTACAGAAGGGAGCCTTCCACCACATGGCCAGTTCCACCCAGGGTGGTTCTTAGACAGCCCCCTTGCCCCCATAATGCCCCCAGCACTGGGTTTAGTGGAGAAAGGCACCTTCGAAGCTAATCAGATGGTCAGGCTTCTCATCAGTCTGGGAGGTCTGAGACGTTTCCCTCCAGCCACTGCTCTCTTAGAGTCAAAGAGCAAGGGTTTCTGCTTGGTTAATGACAGTACAACAGAACCCAGTAAATGCATTCCTTACAGTTTCTACAGTTAAGCACACATCACAGTTCATTTTGCTTCGTCTTTGAAGCTACTGGCTACTGGCTACTGGCTACTAGAAAACCCTTCTAGGAAAAGCCCTTCCCTAATTGACTACCATATCTCAAGTTTTCCTTGCTGATGTGAGAGATTTTTCTCTGTGATGTGTATATTATACAAATATATATGTAAATATCATTCCTCCCAAATAACTGAAACCTGCCCAGGAAAGCAGTGGACACTTATTTGCAATTTTCATACAAATCTACCAGGTTATCCACAGCAAAGAATGCAAGGGGTAAGGGAACTAAATATATATATATCTAATAAACTTTTCATGAATTTGACCTACATGAGAATCATCAGAAAGACTTGGTTTTTTCTTA
Organism: Suricata suricatta; assembly: GCF_006229205.1. Taxonomy (NCBI): domain Eukaryota; kingdom Metazoa; phylum Chordata; class Mammalia; order Carnivora; family Herpestidae; genus Suricata; species Suricata suricatta. The sequence continues at coordinate 59,945,280 of NC_043710.1, forward strand.
ATCAAATCAGAACAGTGGTACTAGAAAATGACTTCCAGCATGGAACAAAGAAGCAGGGCTTGTGCAGAATGGCTGGATTGAGAACCAGTGTGTGACCGTCAGCCTCAACTCCATAATGCCCTCTTTTTACAGGGAATCACCAAGAAAAACATGGCAGGGACATATGGCCAGATCATCTCAATCAGAGGTCCTGCAAGGCCCAAAGCTGGGCAAAAGGAGTCAGGGAGCACCATCACTCTGTTTTGCTGATCACTGTATGCCCAGCACTGAGCACCAAGCCTTCCTAGGAGTAGGTACTGAATACGTTTCCCTGGAATGAATGAGCGAAGGGATACATGGATGAGAGAGTGAATGATCACTTTTAAATCTTTTAAATCAGTGTCTCCAGGACCCTTTACTCAGCTCCAGGTGTTTAGTAATTATCGCTACTTAGCTGTCTCCCAGGTGTTTCCAATTCATCATATCTCAAATTCCAACCCATCAGGCACCACTCCATCCCTGTAAACTGCTCCTTGGGGGCTCTGGAATTCTGACACCTCCTCTGACTGTCTGGGCTGTTTGTTTTCACCTTCTGCATCTACAAAACTCCCAGTGCAAATGTTATGTCTGTCCTCTCTGATGCTTTCCCTGGGCACTGCTCACCCGCTCTTCCTCACTGGCCTTTCTTATTTAAATATTGATTAGAGTCTGAGACGGTGTCCCTCAAAGGCTTTATGCAGACCGAGAAAGGAAGGCTGAGCCAAACACCAGGCAGCTGAGCTCTCTCTTGGCTGAAACAAAGAAAACGCTTTTTTGCTCATTCATCTCATTTCCCTCTCTTGTGTCTGTAACTGTGGTGAAACAGAACCCTATACTGGGGAAGCAGAGATGGCCAAGAGCTCTGGCCACTAACTACAGATGTCATACGTTCAAATCCTGACCTGTGCGGGAGTTTTAACTTAGCAGTTAGGTTGCAGGAAGCCCAGCCTCCTAGAGAGAAAGACCCAGGAAAGGGGAGAAGCTTTTACTGGGACCATTCTGTGTCCATGCACGCCCATGCAAAAGCGAGACTTAAAACTTCCAATGAAGTTCCCTGACTGCCCAAAGATGACCAGAATGACATTTGTAGTCCTAACACAGGTGTATTCAGCTTGTTGCCAAAAGGGTGGCTGCACCCTAGGGTTAGCTCAGGCTTGGGAGGGGCCTCTTACAGGGTTTACACTCATGGAGGATGATTTTAAAGAGAAATCAAGGAACCAGGGGCAGGTTCTGGAGTGGACGCTCTCAAGAGGCAGGGACAGTGAAATGAGTGGTCATTTCTATTTCAGGGTGGGAGGGTTAAAGCAAGAGGTAAAGAAGGAGCATTTACTCCGATGAGGGCGATGGCGGTCAGAGGTGGATGTTCCATCACTTTTGTGGTCATGCACTGGGCACATTTACGCCCTGAACATGGTCCTGGAGGGGTGGGCCTATGTCTTGTTCACAGCATTGTTTCTCTTTGTCAGGAATGTCACAGTATTGTCAGCAGGCCTGTTTTCCATTTCCTTTGTCATTTCTATGAAGCTACTACTTATCTCGTGCCAGGCACGATCCCAGCCACTCAGATGTCAACTCGCTTCAAAATATGACTTTATGAGAGAGGTAGGTACTGCAACCATTTCACTGATGAGAACCACTTAAAGATGTCAGTAACATTCCCACGCTCACAGAGATAAGGTGATATGAGAGCCAGAATTTGAATTCCAGTCAGACCCACTCTAAAGCCTGTGCCCTGACCTTCTACATTCTCCTGTGTCCATGTCATCACTACCGGTGTCTCTTCCATTTATTCAGTTAATACTATTGGGCCCCAGGTAGTCACTGGCCTAGGCATTGGGGGTATGAGTACAAGATATGTGCCCTGCCTTCCTAGAGCTGTAAAAGAACTCTTGATTCTAGAGCTGTGCTATCCAATATGGTACCCGCGAACTACATACGGTTATTTAAACTTAGATTTATAATTAACTAAACAGAGTAAAAAAAACAAAACAACAAAACATTTCCTCAGGAAGGCACTTGTTGGGATGAGCACTGGGTATTGTATGGAAACCAATCTGACAATGAACTACATTAAAAAAACCATTTTCTCAGTTGTAGTAGCTACGGTTCAAGTGTTGGATCACCACATGTGGCTAATGGCTGGTGTCTAGGACAGTGCAGATACAGAACATTTCCTTCTTCTCAGAAAGTTATCCTGGACAGTATAGTTCCAGAGGAAATGGGTGCCCTGTTCCCCCTCGAATCTAGCTTAAAAAGGTATACCTGCTTTTGCTCTACTTTCTAGCTAGCCCAAGAAATAACTACTAAAACCTATTAAGAGCCAAAACGTTTTCCTGGTTCCCAGTGTCTGTTCTCACTTTGCTGAGTCATGCCCACTTGTCTTGCAGTCACCGAAGGTTTTTGGAGCTGTGATGGCAGCAGAGTGAATGCCACTGAAACTTGGACAGACCCCAGCCCTACATTTCCCACACGTCAACAGAACTGTCAGCCCGCCTCAGATTCCAGAACCTTTATTGCTCAGGAAGCTGTGAGAAGCAAAAAGAAGCCAGCCTGAGTTTAAGATGAGAAAACATCTTTTGACTTGTAAACGGAACAAATTTGGATGTGGACGTCATCCCTGGCAGAGCTCCTTCTCAGCAAAGAACTCTGCTTACCCGCGGATAGGCAGGGCTCTCTCAGAGGTAGACGTGGGCACTTAACCTAACCTTTAGTTAGGCTGTTTCTGTAAAAAGTTCACAGCCAGGTGGAGCAAACAGAACATCTTTATTCCTTCTGTTTTTCCTCCTAACCCCAAAACCTTTCCTGAGGACTCCGTGCAGGCCCAGAGGGAGGGGACAGAAAGACAGAAAAGACAAAATCTTTATTCTTCTGGAAGGAAACGTCTAGATGGCGCTGTTTGTGCTAGCCTGCCTGAGGCCCCTCCAGGTGCAGAAAGCCCACCCAGGGCTACTGCTGAGGGGTGGGCCTAGGCTGCCAGGCTGTACACACCACAGGACTCTGCCCTGCCTTACTCCATCCACTTTTCTTTAACCAATGGCTTGACGTGAAAAGATGGGCTCAGCCAATCAGATTCTAGCTCTGAGATTGAATCCGGAAGCAGGAAATGCCCCACCAAGAAGCAAGAAGCCACCAAAGCATGCACCGTACCCTAGAGGCAAGGCAGTCAGGTGAAGACCGTTACCTCCAGCCTCAAATCCAGGACTTCCAAGCCATTTCCAGCCAGTCCAAACCACGCTGGTTTGGCACCTGTTCTTGATTTCCATGCCAGCTTCATCGTTAGGCATATCCACCTTCTATAAACTCCGCTCCTTGTGCAAGCTTAAATGCACCCCTGTCCATGTGTAACTCAGTGATGTTTTAGATATGAAAAAGGTATCACTCATTCTGTGACAGGAAGTGGTTTAGGTAAACGTGGAGGTAAAAGGGCAATAATGTCCCAAGTGCCTACTCTGTGTCAAGCAGTAGCTGAAGTGATCCCACATAAGAGAGGAGATTCAGGACGCACCAGAGCCCTGCCACCTAGGCACAGGCACCATCCTATTTCATAGGTGAGGTGTCAGCTTCCTCCTGACCAGCTCTCACTGTGCCCCAGTGGTCCTCAGCACCTGCTGGAAAGAAGCTCTATCTACTCTAACTGCCTGGAGAAAGGAAAGATAACAGAAAGTGAGGAGGAAGTAAGGCTTCCTGGAGACGCTGAAAGTTGGGAAGTGACTTTCTGAACCTCAGTGTCTTTTTCCATAAAATGGGAACAAAACTATTGGACCAAAGGAGTAGTGTGGAATTGGTGAGATGAAGAATGGAGAACACTGAGCATTATGCTGAACATATACAAAAGGTGCTCGACCTCAACCAGAAGTCACCTCTCCTTCTTTATCTATGGCTTTTGTCCAGCCTCCAGGAGCTGCCAGACTCTGGCCCCCTGCCTCCTTCCTGCACCAGCCCGGGAACCTTAGTCACACTCTGGATCCGGTCCCAGTCTACTTGGCTGAGGCCTGGTGTTCACTGCATTTATTATTCCAGGCACCCTGTGATTTACTTTTCTAGTGAGTTAATTGCAAAATCCATATGGAGCAGAGAGAAAACATCAACCCAAGCTTGCCATGCAAAGCAGGGGAACAGAGGAAGCCTTCTGTCTCAGCCAGGGCAGCCCAGAGAAGCAGGGAGGGAGGCAGTTGCTGTGTCACTTACTGCACAGAGGGCCAGATCTGCCAAGCTCAGTGGAGGGCGCGTGGTGCTCAGAGCCTACTTATTCCCCACATTGGTTTTTAAGCTCGTCCCTTTAGAAAAGAACCTAAGCTTTAGAAACCTGCTATGGGGTATAGACAGAGTGTCGGCTATCAAATCTCAGTGTGCATAAAAATACGGAGCACCTGGGAGGTTTATTTAAAATGCAGACTCCCCAGCGTCTCTCTCCAGAGTTTAGTGCACTAAGGCTGGGAGGGGGCCCCGGGATTTGGTGTGTGTGTGTGATGCAGGTGCATGCCTGAGGCAGGTGACCTATGAGCCAGAGCGGAGAAACAACGCTGCCAAGGAAAGCTCAGTGGTTCTAGAGTTAGAAGAATTTAAGTTTGGTTCTTGGTTCTCCCTCTTGCCAGCTGTGTGTCCCTGGGCAAATCATTTTCTCTCTCTGGCCTCAGTGTTGCTCTCTCTAAAGTGATAATGAGAGTACTTACTTCACATGTCCATTGGGAGATAAAGGTAATAGATACTGAAAGCCCTTAACACAAATCCTGGCACGTGGAAGGCACTCAAAATAAAAAAAATCAAAGAAACAATTTGCCCCCCTCCCCGTTTTTAAAGCCAGAGAAGGTTCTCTTTAAAACGAGCCTGAGCGTCTTCACTTCTGAATGTTAATACATTTCTGTATCTGTTTACAGTCTACAACTTCTAAAGAGGGGCCTTTGGGGGAGACCAGTTCTTGTTTTGAAAGCACTTTGAAGATGAAAAGGTGTCAAATCCTCTGGAGACCTGGTTGGTAGAAGGTAAAACAAATGTTTATTTTAATTTGGTGAGTTATAATTTTTTAAAGGCTTTTGGAAAATGGAAGTACGATTTATATTTTCACAAGGGACCTCACAGTTTTGAATAGTTTAATTTATTCATTTGTTCAAGGAACATTAACCGAGTCCCCAGGTGCCTGGCCGGATGAACAAGTGCCAGCCCTCTGGGGGACTCAGGGTCTGGACAATGACGGCGACTTGGTAGGGACCACAATCTGGGCTGCAGACGGCCGGGAACAGTGACTTCTCAGCCTAAGGAGCTGGGTCTTGGGAAGCAGATCAGCAGGACGTGATTCTATTTTGAAAGCACTAAGATTGAAACAATTTAAAAAGCAATTCTGTTACCAATAGATGTATAATTTGAGATCCCTGGAGGAAAGAACTATTCTCAGCATAGGTTACTCCCACCTTTCATTTATTAGATACTCCAGAGGGGTATGAACAGTACCTAAGTACTGAGTTCTAAGAGTCCTAGCCTCTCCCAAGCATCAGGCCCTAATATCCAAGTGTTCTGTGGACATCTTGACTTGGAGTTTCCAAAGGCACTTCGAACTCAGTAATATCTAATACTCAGCTTATCTTTCCATCTTTCCCCACAAGCGTCCTCCGGTATTTCCTACTGCATCCACAGCTACACCAATCAAAAGTGGGGTCACCAGCCTGGATCCAGGTCCTCTCCCACAGCCTACATTTACTTAGTCACCAAATTTCATCAGTTCTTCCACCTAAGTACCTCTCGTATCTGTCCCCATGCCCACTACCCTGATGTTATGTGCCACCATCTGTCGCTCACTCTCCTTCCTCACGTGGAAGCCAGGGTGATCTTTCCAAAACACAAAGAGGGTGGGTCATGTCCTTGCTTAGTTAAAGCCCTCTGATGGCTTTCCTTCGCTTACAGAAGAAGGTTCAAATATCTACAGGGGCTGCCCAGGGCCCTGCGCATCTAGACTCACCTCTTGCTACACAAGCCTATACACTCCAGGAGTCACACCATACATGCACAAGGGAACATGCCACAGTGTCTTATGGCCAGAGTGCCAGCACCCCCTAGCTCCATTCTGGAAGATTCTAGTGAATGCCCCCGCCCCCGATCTTATATCACAACACCGTTTCCCCTCTGCAGCATACTCGTGACACCCTCCAGCTCTTAGATCTGTCCACTTGTCTCTTCCATTAGATGGAACCGTCTCACAGGCAGGTATTCAATTGTGTTCATACCCCAGCCCTTTTCGTGCTAAGTTGTACAGTGGCTTCTGTTTCTGGGCACACAGGAGGAGCACACATTCCTGCTCCCTGGCTGTTAGGTGAGGCCATATGACTATGTCAAGCCCGTGGGCTGTGAGAAGCAGCCAAGAAGGCCAATTGCTCCAGTTAGCACAGCTATAGATGGTGGAGCCTTGATAGGCCTGGGTTTTGAGAGACTGTGTGAAGAAACCCTTCCTCCCACCCCCCTGAAGCATGATGAGTACATGACATGAGAAATAAACTCTGTTAAGTTATAGAAATATGAGGGTTACTTGTTACTGCAACATAAATTGACCTAAACTGACTACTATAGAAATCTTATTTCTGCCAATGATCATTAAAACAGGGCCTGGAAATGTCAGGTTCTCCATACACATTTGATGAACAAATGAATGCAAGAATGGATGAATGGGCAAAGAAGCCTAGAAAAAGGAACGCAAGTTCCAGAGTCAAAAGAAAATAGTTTATAATAACCATTCCATAGCCCTCTCCCCCCCACCCCACCAGTAGACTGCTCTATATTTTTTTTTAATCTCTATTTGATTCCAGAGGCAGGATTTAACCTTTGATTCCTCTCTCTGAAGTATCTCTGTACTGATGCCAACCAAAACTACTGCAGATCCTGGCTTATGCCTCAGTGTCTGGAGGAAAGACACTGATGACATATTTTTGCCAGTTTCCACCAATCCATAATCCTACTGTCTTTCAACTTCATGCTGCCAGGGTTATGTCTGGATTTGGCCCCAAAGATGGGGTTCCTAAGCTTCCTAAACTAAGAGCTTCTGACACCCAGTTCCCCATGAGCCCCATACCTCAACCAGATTAAAGAATGACTTCATTTGACCAAATATCTTTTTCTGTGTGGGGGAGATAGTAATTATCCCTTAAGCCTTTCAACACATTTCAGTTAAGCACCAAAGGAGAGGCTGTGAGATGTGGATTGATTCTACATATTTTAAAAAGTAAACAAAAACAAAGAATGTCATTCCAAAGTCACTGTCCTGAAATTACTGCTTAGCAAGGAGGTCAGGGCACTGATAGAAACATCTCCAAGGAGCACGTAGCTAATCAGATTAGAAAGATCAGCAAATCCTTGTACCCATTAAGTGGTCACTACCTTTCCCAACTCCTATGGGGAAGTCTATGGCAGTTTTAGCTAAATTCAATGCCTTAAAACATTGCTGGTGAATGTTACTTGGTGACAAAGTTGGCAGGGATGGCTCAAGCAAGAATTTATTTCCTGAGTACCCATGCCATGCTCACCTCTGTGTGAGACACAGGTAGACATAGCAGGCATGTGCAAGGCAGTGCAAGAGGCTGTAACCAGGCAGTGCTTGAATTAGAAGCTGAGGCAATGCACAACGGTAAGAGGCCAACAAGGTCAGCAGGGGTCCCATGGGATGGGGGGAGCGGGTTCTGATGTAGAGGAACTTGGACTTGAATCAAAGAATGGGGGCTCAGCCCTCTCTCTTGCCTAGTGCATCCTGGGGACACTGATGGACGGGGATCTGGGAGATATTCAGCTCCTTCTCATCTGACTCATCTGTAGTAGTGGGACGGCCCTCGCCTGGCTGTGATTGAGCTCCAGCTACAGAGAAGCCTGGCTTGGAGGCAGGCAGCCATGGACAGTTAATGAGTGATTTATTGGTGCTGCTGCACAGGCAGCTTCCCTGGGACCTGTTCCTAATTAACAACCACTAACTGGATCATGCCTCTCTCTCTCTCTCTCTCTCTCTCTTTCTTTTTCAAAATTAAAAAAAAGGCCCCCAAAGCCTTTCTTCTCCATCTTTATAGAGGAAGATTTCACCTTTGGCTGCTGCCTGATTCTAAACCACCTGATTTCTGGCAGAAAGCCCACCACTCCCTCGCGCATGCGCAGACGTGCACAGACACACCCTCACGTGCAGTCAAACCCGTCTGCGGGCGTTCACCTGTTCCCCACAGCCGGCTGCACATTAATTCCTCTGCTAATGTAACTACACTGACGTTACCACATGCTTGCACTCACACACCATTGAGTGGATCTGTACTTTTTATTTGCAATCCCACATATACATATGTTCCTACCCCCCATACACTCAAACCAGATGCCCTGCCGAGTCCTTGCACACACCCCCCCTGCTGTTAACGGCAAAGCCCCACAGTCTCCCACATGGTCTCAGGCGGGAATCTTCTCTGTGGCACCCACATCTCCAATGAAGAGGCTCCCCAGCTTAGAGAAGGCCTCAAATTTGGTGTCCTGACCCAGCTGGTTTGGCCGTGAGGTGGGGTATGCCAGGGAGAGGGAAAGGAAGCTGCAGCCAGTCCAGTGTGGAGAGCTGCAACTGCCATATCACTCAGACAGAAGTGGGTGCTCCTGTTTATCATGCCGAGGGCATTAAGAAGCTCCAAATTCACTTAAGAGTCTGGTGGCTACATGGTGGTGGGGTCAAAGTACCTGGTACCTAATACACATTGGTTATGGACTGAATTATTCTCCTCCCCCCCCAAAAACCAAGTTAAAGCCTGCTACAGACTGTTTATGTCCCCCCAAATTCATATGTTGGAGTTCTAACCCCCAGTGTGATCATTTAAAGGGGTGGTGCCTTTGGAAGGCAATCAGGCCATGAGTAATCCTGAATGGGATTAATACCCTTATAAAATCGACTCCAGAGAGCTTCCTCAGCCTTCTGCCGTGTGAGGACACAGCAAGACGGCAGCCATCTATGGATTAGGAAACCGTCTCTAACAAGACACCGATCTTGATCTTGGTCTTGGACTTCCCAGTCTCCAGTAATGTGTGAAATAAATGTTTATTGTATAAGCCATCAGTCAGTGGTATTTTGCTATTGCAGTGTGAGTAAACTAAGACAAAGTCCTAACTCCAATCACCTCAGTATGTGACCTTATTTGGAAATAGGGTCATTACAGACGTAATGAGTTATGATGAGACCCAAGGCTAGCTTAGGATGGCCTCTAATTCAACAAGACTGGGATTCTTATATGAAGACAGAGACATACGAGAGAACACCACATATTATGGAAGACAGAGATTGCAATCCTGTAGCTGAAGCCAAAGAATGCCCATGACTGCCAGCAACCCATCAGAAACTCGGAAGAGATGAGGGAAGATTCCCTCACACATGGCTGTGCCAGTGCCCCGATTTCATGATTCCAACCTCAGAAGCTGTGAGGCAAATAGTTTCTGTTGTTTGAAGCCACCCGGTTAGCGACACTTTGTAAAGGATCTCGAGAAAACTAGTAGAGCATCCAGTAAGTATTCAAGCCTTCTCCTGTCTGCTTCCCTGGGCCTCCGTCTAGTACCCTGAGATGCGGCGTGCTCCTTCACAGAATGCCGTAAGAACCCCATTTACAGAAGCTCATGTGTCAGGTCCTGATTCTTCTGAAATAGATAAATGAACCATGGTCTGGCCTAGAGCTGCACACATCTGTGAAAAGGCTTCTAGATAAATACAAAACAGTCCCCTGAAAGATAAGTAACGCCTCCAGCCTACGCACCAACTGAAACAGGGCTTCGCATTCTTCTGCGTTCCCCAGCTAAACAATGCAGAACCTCTGAAGGGGACGGCAAGGTTAGCCATCACTCCGACTTAAAAGTCCCACCCGAGCGTTTGAGCTGTAGACACTGAGATTCATTAAGACATTGTCGTCATGGAATACAAAGTTAATCAATAATGGGCAGCTCTTTTTCATATTAATTAGTCAACTGTGCAAGGATAAAAAAATAGATCCAGCTCCCTCTCCCTCTCGGGGGATGCCAGGATGAGCTCACTTGTTGGAGTCACGACAGCAGCTCCCAGGAATCACTACATTCTGCCAGGGTCTGGGCGTAGGCGACCTGTGCCATTTTGTGGTCTCAACCACAACCCCCGCCTCCGGTTGCCCTGCCTGAATGGGACCACACCTTGGGTTAATCCCAGAGCTGAACAGTCTGGGCCACAGCTCACGGCTTGGCATGTCATTACTGTCAGGGCCCTGTAGGAGCCACATGACAAAGACGCCTGGGGCAGGGGACAAGCATGGGTTTTCGAGCTGGGCAGGTCCATGTTTGAATTCCCCTCCCCCTACCTCTTATATACGTGGGCCTGGGAAGTCACGTGACCTGTCCCTAGTTCCTTATCTGCCGAAAACAAAACAGCAATCTTGCAAAGATATTAAGTGGATGAAATGAAATTATGTAAAGAGGCTCATGCGGTACCTGACCTATCATAACTATTCAGTAAATAGCTTGCATTATTTGAGCACATATTGTTAAATAATTATTTAATAGTACTTACTTAATATAACAGTGCTTATTATTAAGTAAGTAATTTTCATTATTATCGTCCTGGGACACTGAGATCTATCACGGGCACAGGTCACTGAAGGCTCTCCAAGCAAGCTGTCAGCCTGAGACAGGGGGTCTGTTCCCGTGTCTTTTGGTTTGGGATAAGAAAGAGCAAAGCAGTCCTTGACAGCCAAGAACTGGCCTGGCATTCACAGCTGGGTGGTCGCTTTCTCCTATTGAATATAAACAATTTCACCAACTTCAGAGGAGGGGGTTCTGACTGTAATGGATCGAGACAAAAGCCAGGACACTCTGCAAACAGAACATTGTCCAAATGGCAAAATGAATGCACGTCCCCATGTCATGGGTAATGAGTGACAAGTGCTTCTTTTCCAGTTATGACTTTCACCTCACTTCATTCTTCCTGGCTTCTACCTAAGATTTAAGACACCCAGGCACAGGGGTGGCTCAGTCGGTTAAGTGCCTGATGTCATTTCAGGTCGTGATCTTGCAGTCCCTATGTTGGGCTCTGTGCTGACAGCTCAGAGCCTGAAGCCTGCTTCACATTCTGTCTCCCTCTCTCTCTCTCTGTTCTTCCTCTGCTCACACACACACACTCTCTCTCAAAAATAAGTAAACATTTTTTTAGTGGCTTGACCATGCCTAGACTGTGTGTACAAATAAGGAGTGCTTTCTTCCTGAGAGTCTAAAATTGTGGCATGAGTTAGACAGAAGGCACCTGTGTGTCCATCCTTCTGATGAAATCTTTGGGCACAGGGCCTCTTTCGAGCTTCCTGGTAGACAGCACTTTGCAGGTCATTACCACTCACTGCTGGGGGAATCAGGCCCATCCCCAGTGACTCTGCTGGGAGAGACTCTTGGAAGCTTGTGCCTGGCTTCCTCCAGACTTCACCCTCCGCACCTTTTCCCTTTGTCCTTTTGCTTTGTGTCCTTTTGCTGTAATAAATCCTAGCCATGCATCCCACTATATATGCTGAGCCCTCTGAGTCTATTTAGGACTCACTTAGACTTGGGCACTCCCCCTGCACACTAGCATGGGCTCCGAGTTCAAAGGTCCACTGACAGGGTTCAAAGTCAGGGTGTAGGCTCAGGTGCCCTAGACCGGGGAGTTAATGTGATAATTTATGAAATGCTGGGTATTAAAGGACATTGAGCACTATATTACGCACTCCCCAAATGTGAGTAACAATGGCCCTGTGCCACAGCTGACTTTTGAAGAGCTTTTTAAATCTAGCTGAGGGGAAAAATGTGACACGATATTTTCTCCAAATAAAATGCATCTCTTAGCACTGCTAACAGTAGTGCAGAGCTAATAAATTATCAGAAGTTGTAGATGTTTGTAGAAAGAAGGGTAAATCCTTTGGACTTGAGCAGTTTCTCTCTTTCTCTCTCTTTTTTTTCCTAACCTACCATGTAAGGCTACAGGACTTGCGAGATGCCCGCGGTGCCTCACTTCTAATGAGTTGTCTACCTTCTGACTTAGCCCATTTGGTTCCTATTGAAGAGTTTCCTCCGCATTTTCACAGCCCACTTCACACCCACCACGGCCCGCTCTCCTCCCTCTCCCATCCTTACAAGCAGCTGGAATGGCAAACAATCTCCCTTTGTTTATACCACACTTCAACCCTGGTTTGTTCCATATGATTATTTCCTTTTTGGAGGCACATTCAGAAAAGTAATTTGTTTTGTTGCTAAGGTCCTACAAAGCTGAGCACAGAAAACTCATTTAGGAGCTGGGCTGCTGAGTGGCAGTGGAAAGAAAAGTCCTCTTCGGCGCTTGGAACATAAAGGGTTCGGCTCTTTATTTGAAAGGAACTTCCTTCCTGAACAAAGAGGCACAGACTGAGATCCTTCTCAGAGTGCGGACTGGGAGAAACGGGCCTGAGCAAAATCAGGCCCTGGTAGCTGGGGACTCATCTCTGGCGGAAAGAGCCAGGCTGGCCAACCGCCAGTTACAGTTATGGACGGCAGCGTGTGGGTGTGGGGTCAGAGGGACCTGGGGTCGAATTCCATCCCCACCACTTCCCAGCCGTGTAATCTCAGAGCACCTCCAAAACCACGAAGACCCAGATATCTGCCTCCAAGGCTGCTGCGAATGTTGAACAGAATGTGAAAACACTTTGTAAATCACCATGTGCTGTACAATGAATAGTAACAATAGCCTGGGCTTATATGGCACTTCCTATGCTCCCGGCACTCTTCTAAGTGCTTTAACTCTCTGAGCTCATTTCATTCTTAAGAAGTAGTCAGGAGAATTATTCCCATTGTACTGGCAAGGAAACTGAGGCATGGAGAGATTCGGAAACCCGCTGGTTTAACACAGGGTGACCTAGCTAATACATTGAAGAGCTGGTGTTCAAACCTCGTAGTCTAGTGAGTCTGTGGGTAAAGGTGTGAATTACCAAGCATTTGGTTCTTGTTTTGTTCTTCAGAGGGCATGGTCTCGAATGTTGGCACCTTTTTCACTCACAAAATCATTGGCAGTCACCCACTCAGACAGTTCTGCATTCCCTTCTCCATGAGGCAATGTGCGCAGGGGTGAGAGCTTCGGGAAAGACAGCCCTGTGTCAGGTGTCAGCTTTGGGACTTCCTGGTTGGCAAGTTACTTAGGCTTTTAGTCAGCCTGGGCTGCCCCAGCAAAAGCCCACAGCCTGGCTTCAACAACAGAAATACATGTTCTCACAGCTCTGGAGCGTGCCGTCATGGTGAGGATCTGGCGAGGCCTCTCTTCCTGGCTTACAGACGGCCGCCTTCCTGCCACATGCTCACACGGGCCTTCCTCCTTGCACATGCCTGGAGACAACACTGTCTCCCTCTTCCTGGTCCTACAACAGCACTAATCCTATCACGAGGGTCCCATCTTCACGAACTCATCTAAACCTAATTACCTACCATAAAATTAGGGGCGGGAGCTTCAACATGTGAACTTAGGACCCCGTTCCATTGTTCCATCCACGGTGGTGTAGGTGGCAATCTGATCACCACAGAATGGAAAACACACACTCTGTCTTACTGGTTGATGTCCTCACCTGGATCAGGGAAAGCATTTGCCCCCTCTGACCTCTCCCTGCTTAAACCTTTTTTTGTGGTTCCTTATGACATTCCGGGAAAGGCTGAGCTCCTGAGCCAGCAGTTCTGAACTGTCCTCTGCCATGGTGGAGTCCAGTTTTTCTCTCTTAATCCCCGCCGGCTCAGCCAGGACAAGCCGTTTGCTATTTCCCGAATGGTGCACAGAGCCGGGTGTCAGACTTGAGGCTTTTGTCTGCTAGTTTAATGTTCCTTTTCTTCACCATTGCTGGTCCCCATCATCAGAAGTCGGGCCTGCCACTTTGGGAAGAGTGTAGGGGAGGGTCTGGCCTTCTCTGAGATCTCGCCTGAAGGGGTATGTTGTGGGGTTTGCACAGGGTCTGGACCCACATCGTGTAAGTAACCACTGTTAACCTCTCTGCACTCTGTGTCATGCATCAGACTCCCGTGAACTCCCAGGAGCCCTTCCTCACACTTTGTTCCACATGCTTCTCTCCAGCCCAAAGTCAAAGGAAAGAGAGCCATTTCTATACTGTGGTCAATCTGTTTGGCTTGATTAGTGTGGAATTAAATTTGTAATGAGGACCCATGAGTCGGGGGAAGGCAGATTTCCTCAACATGCTAGTTGCAGGTGGTGCTCACGTACACGTGCCCAAGTTCCTCTCCAGCTGCCTTTGTGCCAACTGGAGCGATTCGTCTGGTTACGTGAACCCAGGGACGGCTCTTCCAGCCCCCTGGAGCTTCCCGAGTCAGCTCTTCCTGTCTGGGGTGCCTTTCCTGCTGTCTTCACAGCTCACAGCTACCCTAGGGCGTGTTAGTCACCCCACTGGCCATTCTCATAGGAGAGACGGCTGCGTTCCACAAACCAGGGATGCCAGCTCTATCATCATACATGCCCTGTGACGCTGGGCAAGTCGATCTGGTCCCAGAGCCCAGCCTCCTTCTACTGAATCGTGAGGCCCTGCCAAATCTATACTCATTCACAGTAAAGCGGTCTTAGAGGTGCGATGTCCAACAGTTTTGGGACAAGATGATGACCTCATGTATTGTGGAATCTTCAAGGTAAAGGGTTCTTGAAGGGAAGGAATTGGCACACACAGAGTCCTGCTATGTACCAGGTACCCCATTTTTAGTTTTAAACTTTTTTCAAACTTTTTTTAAATTTATAGTTTATTGTCAAGTTGGTTTCCATATAATATCTAGTGCTCTCCCCGACGAGTGCCCTCCTCCATTACCATCACTCCCCTTCCCCTTTCCCCCTCCCTCTTCAGCCCTCCGTTTGTTTTCAGTATTCAAGAGTCTCTCATGATTTGCCTCCCTCCCTCTCCCTAACTATTTTTCTCCCTTCCCCTCCCCATGGTCCCCTGTTATGTTTCTCCTGTTAGACCTATGAGTGAAAACATATGGTATGTCCTCTGCCTGACTTATCTCGCTTAGCATGACACCCTCGAGGTCCATCCACGTTGTTACAAATGGCCAGATTTCATTCTTTCTCATTGCCATGTAGTACTCCATTGTATATATAAACCACATCTTCTTGATCCATTCATCAGGTGATGGGCCTTTAGGCTCTTCCCATGATTTGGCTATTTTTAACTTTTTTTTTTTCTAAATGAACTCCTCGGTAAGAAATACATTACAGGTAATGACCTAGTGAAGGTGCTGCATGTAAAGGATGATTAAAATAAAAATTCACACACTGACTTACTTTACTGTGTGTTATGAACTCTATTCTGCTCCTCCTGGTTCTCTTTGCTAATGTTATTATAAATGACTGTGCTGGGCCACAGCCTCTATCTCAGGATCAGTCATGACCCAGTTTGGAAAGCACAGTACTGACTCCTTCAGTCACCTTTCAGCCTCGTTACAACTTGAGGAGGTAGGCACACGCTCATTTCCAGGATGCAGATGAAGAAACCACGGCTCAGTGAGATTCAGTAGGTTGCACAAAATCACCCAATCCCTGGGAGGCTAAGCTGGGGTTCTCCCCAAAGCCCATTCTCCTTCTAAGTCATCTTGCTGCCCAATATTCCAATAACCCCATCTGGCTGATGGGAAAACTAATGCCTGGAGAAAGAAGTGATTTGCTCAGGGTCACACTGGGACTGGTGACAGAGCCTAAAATTGAAGCCAGGTTTATCCCTGGATTTCACATACCCTGCCACAGGAATGAGGCTCCTGTGGGTAAGGGAGCTCTTTCCCCACCACCAGTCACTCCTTTTCCCCCTGAAGTCATTCCGGATCCACTCTCCCGGGACAGAGCTGGGCTTACTGATGGGAAAAGAAGATGCCTGGAAAACACCTTCCGGTAGGAAGTTTGTCATTGTGCACATCATTGCTTCCAATGAATTGAAAATCGTGTTGGCTCAAATTGAAAGCAAAACTGCGATTCACTGTACCTCTCAGCACACAGCAGGTCCTAACCTAGTTTCGAGAATGCAATCCATCTTAATTTGGCAGAGCTTTGAATCTCCCCCTCTCTTTTCCTCTTCCCAGTTCGGAAGGAAGGTGCTCTTGTGTTGGCGTGCTCTGCCCACCAGGGAGAGCAACAGAGCTCGCCAGTGCCTGTTGACTGGGGAGCATCTAAACTGGGCCAGGACTCCTTAAAATCCTCTGACAAAGAAATTCCAAGAGCAACAATGTTAGTGGCTGTCAGACACTGGCTTCCAGGTCCTAGGCAATCCTAGCATATGGGAAGCTATGGTGAGGAGGCCTGGTGTCCCACTTCACCAGGGCATTTTGAGGGAACCAGGTGGAAGGAAGGGTTTTATGGAATTATGGCTGAAGGGAAGCCAAGATAGTAACAAAACAAGATGGTGCCAAGAGTCTCATGTGGGAGGTAAGGAAAGACGGGAAGTGAGAATCAGGCAGCGAGGTCAGCAGCAGGTTGGAGTGTGGGATGACGGATGAGCAGGAGGTTTGGCTCAAAACCAAGGCCATGAGAGAGCATGGGCTGCGACATGGGATAGGCCAGCACTCAAGGACTCTGCCACTGGGCTGAAGGTCAAATGTGCCCCTCCCCTGAAAGTACCTGGGAGCCCTTCTTGGTCCAAGAACCTGAGTATGGAGGTCTTCCTCGCTACTGCAAGGCCCTGGAGGGGTCAGGGAAGAGGTGGCTTGTTCCCTTCCCCAGGCCCATCCTCAGGGCCTCCATGCTTCCTCGTTGTTTAGTCCCCATCCTCTTTCTCTGGATTATAGCAATAGCTTCCTACATTGACATGGCCCACTAGAGTCTACTCGCAACAGAGCTTCCAGAATGCTCCTGTCCTAGCGTTAGTCAGAGCTGGTCCCTCCTCTGCTCAGGACGCTCCCATGACTGCTCATGCAACGGCCTGCCCCACATCACCTCTTTGACCTCTCCTCCTGGCTATACTGGTCTCGTTGCTGCTTTTCAAACAAGCCAGACACGCTTCTGCCTCACAGCTTTTGAACCTGTTCACCCTTCCGCCAGGATCACTTTTTGTCCAGACCTCCTCAGCACTCACTCCCAGGCCTACCTCAAACATGACCTTCTCAGTGAAGCCTTCTTTGGCCACCATATTTAGAAGCACAACCTTGCTCTCATTCTGGAATTCCCTACCCCCTTTCTGATAACATTCCGCATCATTTAGTTTCTATACTTATTTGTCATCAAGTCTCTGCATTGCGAAGTGGGTAGTTTGATCTGTATTGATCATGATGGAACCCCAAGACCTAAAACAGTAAATGACACATGGTAGGTGCTCAATAAATAGTTGTTAAATGACAGAATCCTGCTTATTCTCCAACCTTCCCTCCAAACACATCCCTTCCCTCTATTCTCAGTTATACTCCTATCTTCTAATTCCAGGGGCACACCTGCTATTTGTCTACCTTCACACCTTGTCTACACAAGGTGTCTACACAAGGTGTCCGATCCCCCTTTTTACCTGTTAGTCTCTCCCATCCCTCAAAGCCCAGTGGCCAGCACTTCTTCCATAAAACTTCTCAGATACCTTCTGGTTGGAATTTCTCTCTTAAACCTCTATGATCCCTACTTTAAACGTCTTTTGCCCAGTATGTCACAATCTGAGAGTGGCCTGGGAAGATCTCTAGCTCCACATCAACTCTAACAGGATGTGGGTCTGGTTTCTTTTCTGCAAGCTTCTAATCCTGACAAAGAACACTATGTTCTGGAAACAGCCAGTGTCACCTCCTAGATTATATATATTGTACATGTTGAACTGATAGACACGTTTCTATAAAACAGAACAAACTGTGGAGTGCAGTGGCCAAGAAAGATCATTGGCACTGAGGAGAGGCAGATGTGGACTCAGACTCTGGTTCTGTCATTTACTAGCTGTGCAACCTTCAGCAAGTTGCCCAGCCTCTCTGAATCTCAGTTTTCTTGGCTGGAAAGGTCAAGAGTTAATGGGCTTGTTGTCTCTAAAATCCTTCTAGCTCCCAGATTCTCAGATCCCAGGTTCTCTAGTAGGTTGTTTCTAATGCTTCTTTGGAACTTGGGGCTTCACAGCACTCATGGTACACAGATCACACTGCCCAGGTGGAGAATCTAACTCACTAATTCCTCCATGTTCCAGAGAGGGAATATAGGCCAGCTCACGAGGCAGAAGAGTAGTCAAACACAGGCGTCCAACTTCTACTCAGGCTGAGGGAGCCCGGCTTCCTGTCTCAGAAGACGGAGGCTTGTGTACTCAGTGGCTGGGTAGCTGCACTTTCTGGCCACTCAGGGAATTAATGATAGAGATTCTTATAGATTTTTTTAAACCAAGTCTCATGAGCATGGGGCCAGGGAGGGTAGAGGATAAATTGAGTTAAATCGGTAATGAGCTTCTTTCTCACTGTGCTTTGGAGATGCTCACCTAATCTTCTGACTCTGAATAAGCAATTTGGCTGCCTAATTAAGTTAACCAATAATTTCCCGTTTGACACCCAGGCTGCCTGATAATTTGGGGGTAACTGTGAATCTGTTCATCATTTCTTTTCAAAATGCATTTCTCAGTTTGCCTCTGGGATTCAAGCACAGAGTCCATTCTCTCTATTCCTCAGACTCCCGTGCCTCTTCACACACCTCTAAGCCTTGCCTTGTACAATTTTCTCTACTGGGAATGCCTCTCTCAGATCCCTGATGCTCAGTGAAATCCTACTTGGCCTTCAAGCCCAGGCGCAAAACATGAGTGAAATGAAGAAATGAGCCTTTGCACCCCCAGGGTAAAGCCAATGGCTACTTTTACCATCATTCCACAGCTCCTTAAAAAATTCGTACTGATAGCCATCCTCCATTAAGGACCAACAGAGACTGCATGCTTCACAAATGTAGCATAGGCTCATAGCAACACGACAAGGAAAGAAGATGACACACTGTTTCTGTGTTAATTACTGTGGTAAAACATACATAACCCTTTAAACCAGGGCTAAGTGTACGCTTCAGCGGCGTTAAGTAATTCATATTGTTGTGCGACCGTCACCTGCTCATCTGCAGAACTTTTACAGCATCCCTACCTGAAAGTCAGCATCCATTAAACCCTAACTCCCCACTCCCCTCTCTCCCAGCCCCAGGTGTCCACCGCCATGTTGTCTTAGAAGTGAGGAAGTCGCGGCTTGCGGAGGTGAGGGGACTCGCCCAAGGTTTCACAGCTGGACGGGGCACCGTCAGGAGAAGAGGTCTCCTCCTTAGACTCCAGAACTGCTTCTCTTTCGATCCTGCAACAGTGCCTGCTCTACCCCGACTGTAGACAGAGACACAAGGTCGTCATATCTCCACTTCTTGGCGATTCATCTAGACTCCTGATTCCAGAATAATGCCCAGCACACTGAGGGAGCTTGGGATAGACACAGAACAAATTACAATATGCATCTACAACTGACACATTGTTGCCAGCCTGACCCAGAAGTTGGAAACCGAGCTCAAATAGCAGCCTTGGCTTTCTAAAAACATTTATTGAATGCCAACTGTGTGCCTGGCCTCATGCCAACTTCTCCTTGCTGTCCCCTAGCCTGCTGGCCCCACTCAACAGAGGAGGCCTGAGGGCTGGCTTTGCCTGACGACCATGAGGCAGAAAATTTGTGTTTACATTACCCAGTCAATTCTGTATTTATTTTGGATATTAAGCAGTGACATAAAAGCTGCTGACATTAACCTTCAGGGGCAGAATTGGCTTTAATGGACCCCATAAAAGTTATTATTGATGGCAGCTGCACGCTGCATCGCTGTGACCTCAGCAAAAGTCTCCACCACTATCAATACTGTTGACAATTACTATTGACTAATGCGAGGCTGGGTGGGGAGGCAGAGTTGATGTTCCTTCCTGTGGCTAGAAGTTGCTGGGGTTACTTTGCATTTCACATTTGGTAAAGATCTCTGAGAACGTGGTCACATATTCTGGGTGGCCTCAACTGAGAGTCTAACACTTGCTGATTCAAATGGAGGTGGGCAAAGGGCTCACACTATAGGATTGGAGAGATGGGAGTTCTAACCCAAGCTCTGGTGACCTGCTGACTTACCATCTCCATAGTCTCTGCCAGGAGACTTTTTGGAGCCTCTGTTTTCTCATCTGAGAAATGGGAATGCCATGGCATTGTCATGAGGATTAAAGGCAATCACGCATGAAGAGGGCCCTCTGTGGGCCCTCTGTGGGCCCTCCATGTGGCTCCCCTGTACTTCTGAAAAGTGGTTACACTCTGAGGTACTGGCTAATGTACCCAGTGTGATAGAGCCCCGTTCTAGAGGTAAGACACAAGTTCTCATCAAGGAAGGAGAACTGGGGGAGGGCATGAATGTGGGACAAAGAGAGGAGGGCAGAGGAGGGGGCTGGAGATGGGTGGGGGCTGGAGATGGGAGGGGGCTGGAGAGGGGAGGGGGCTGGAGATGGGAGGGCAGGGAGAGATAAGGAGAACAGCCAGGACAGACCCAGATTCCTCTGGAGGGTGTGGTGTCAGCTCTTCCCTCCCCTTTACCTCCCAGAGCCCGGGTCCTCAACTGTAAGTTGGGGGACAAAACAATGTGCCAAGAGCGCTGTCAACATCATCAGGAGACAAAAGGGAGCCATTCCTACGGTTTGTGCACTGTCAGTATGATTCACGGTCACTATTTAGACCAGAGCAGAACAAAGCTATTACTGTAGCTTTCCACCCAGGGGCACATGGACAAGCACGTGGGCAGCTGTGGGTGTGTGGGCTTGGGGAGCCCAGGCCTGGAAGGGCTGCAGAGCCCGGGGGATCTTTGTTAGAGCCACCTGTCCACCTCCTTCGCCTGCCTGTCTTCCTCAAGAACAGCAAGCCTTAAGTGCTGCAGCCAGTGTTGAAACAGATGATCAGAAAAGAAGGAAGAGGTGGCCCGGCCACAGGAAGCAGGCAGCCGGTTCCCGTCCCTGTTATCAAAGGCTGAAGCTCTTGAGGCTCCTCAACCATGTCATTATCTCCCAACGAAGGCTTAATTCAGCTCTAATTCAGCTCTCAGGGAATATATAATAATGTGGGTGGCGTGTACCTCACTAAGTCATGACTTTATAGAAAAATGATCATTTGTCACCATGGCAAGAAGCCTTCAAAGGAACAAACAACTTAAGTATTTTGCTGTGGAGGAAATTCACTATCACTAGGGCCACAAGAATGAAGATCTTAGAGTCATGTAGGCCTGAGTTCAAATCCTGTCTTGCTAGCCATGTGACTTTTGTAGGTGTCTTGACTTCTCAGAGCCTTAGTTTCCTTATTCTGAGCAATGAGCATGTTAACCCATCTCAAAGGGTTCCTGGTAGGAAATGGGCATGTTAACCCATCTCAATGGGCATGTTAACCCATCTCAAAGGGTTCCTGGTAGGAAATGAGATCCTAGAACTAAAGCATTAGCACTGTGCTTGGGGGCTGCTGACTAGCAGCAGCTACTAATTGCTAATGTTGCTATTATCATTTTCTTCTTGTGCACCTTCATCCTAATGCAAACACTTCAAATTACAGAATCCCAGATCTAGAAGGGCCTGTATGTCACTCAGCTCAGCTCTTCCCCGAAAGTGTTCACTGGAACACCAAACCCATCAGACGCTCTGAGAATGAAGTGTTCCATGCCCAAATCAATTTGGGGAATGCTGCATGTGTCTCTCCTTGGTGGTTTACCCATTAGCATGCATGTTAATAAATTAAAGGCTCTGAGAAGTCCTGCAGTAAAGAACTTGGTTTAAAATAACATGGCGTGTTCTACATTATTTGGCCACCAAGCACTTTCCTGCTGTCATCCCCACCCCAACCTAAGAACTATTAACATTCTTAGATATGGGAAATGCTGATTCTGTTTAAACTACTTATTTTACAGGAGAGAAAACACAGGTCCAGAGAAAGGATCCAACTTATCTAGTGCCCCACCCCAGGTCAGTGATGGAACTGAGGCTCCCTGCCTCCCCACCAGAGACCATTTTCTTTGTAGAGGCCTTACATACCAAATCTGTGCTCTGCTTCAGTGTATGGTGGGGGTGGGGGGGGATCCCTTGACCTGGGCCTTGGTGGGAAGGTGGATAAAGGAGTGTGGATGGTTTGCCACTGCAGAGAAGGGGATCTCCCCCTGGTGCTGAGGTCATCGACCTCCTCCTAGGGCTGGCTGGAGGTCAAGGGAGGGTGTCAAGGCCAAGCCAGTATCTAGGCACTGCTGTTCCCTTCCCCCTCAGACAGGTGCACAGGCTCCCATAGGAAAACCTCCGAGCTCTCTGGGACGGGTGGTGGAGTGGATATTTGGAACTCTGCTGCACCTGACTCTTTAAGAAAATAAATTTCCTACCTGACCCTGACCTTACCTGGTCTCTGCCTGACTCCAAATCTGGGACTCTGCTGTGTATAAGCTAGCTAGAGCATCCTTTCCAGAGATTAACCTGCCTAAGCCTTCACCTCTGACCTGGTCTCCTCCCTCCCCACCCCCCACCCATCCCTCTGCTGAGGAAGCCTGGACAGGAATTAGGAGGATCCTGTATTTGGGGCCTGAAACCAGTAGGGGGCACTGGTGCCTGACTCAGCCTTTTCGGTTTTCACTCACGTCGCCCCTCCCACTCTGGCTTGGGAGCACTAGCACACCCCATTATGGACCTCTCAGAAACAACCCTCCCCCCTTCCCTGGGCAGAGGGGCTATCTCTGGTCTCTACTCCGCTCCCCAAGGCTGTGCAACAGGCTCAGCAGGGGCCTCCTCAGTTCTGACCTGGGTTCTCAAAGCTGCCCAGAGAGTAGCTGGGCACAAAGCACCCAAGCAGGGAGACCCCCTGAGCAACGCCCTGTAGGGCTGCAACTAACCCAGAGCCCCTCAGGCATCTGCCTACAAGGTCCCAAAGCAGGGAGGGAAATTCTGAAACCGGTTCCGGCTCCTCCACCATACAAAGGAGGCGTGTGAACTAGCTGCTCTCTTTTTCTCCCACGGCATCTCCTGGGCCTTGGAAGAAGGAAGGGGTGCAGAGGGGAGGGTGCGATCGAGACCAGAGCCTGCATGTCGCCAGATCTGAACGTGAGATCGGAGGAAAGCGGGAGCAAACCCTCAGGCTTTCAGTTACCCCAACACGATGGTTTTTGTTAAAGGGCATTCTCTGACCAGCCTAAGACACTGGGGGAGGGTGCCCCAGTGGTGACCCCCCCCGCCCCTCGCTTTGCTGAGCACCTGGAGGCTGAAGACTGAGTGGGACTCAGGCAGGACCAGATACAGCTGATGCAACAGAAAGATGCTGGGGACCCATTACCACTGCTCCCCCCGCCCCCGCCACCTTGCAAGTAATAACCCTGTGCCTTAGGCACCCCCATCTGAAAACTCGAAAACGAAGAGCAGTGACCCAATCTCTGGTGTGTCACCAGTGGGTGGGTGTTTCGTGTGACCGTGCAAGAGGCTCTGACTTCTGACCACTGAGAGTAAGGCAATTTTTCACCAACTTTCCCGGAGTCCCAAGCAATGGAGCCGGAAATCGATATTGTAATTAAACCCTGGCCCCGATGCCCAGGCGCCCAGCACAGGCCAGGCGGGCCACTCACCGGTCTCGGTGTTCTCGTGCTCTGTGTCGGTGAGCGTGAGGTTGGAGTTGGCCCGGCTGGACAGGCAGGAGCTGCGCCCCGACCGCGTGCTCCGGCCCCACAGCCGCACGGGGTGCTCAGGGGACAGCACGGTGTCCGCCTCCACGTCGGCATCAGAGCTGGCCCCCATGGAGTAGCCGCAGTGCGGGAGGCCTATGTCTGTCCGGTACAGGGTGCCGTGAGGGGGCGTCACCTCTCCCAGCCCCAGCTCGCGCAGGGTGAAGTTGGCTCCTGGGAGGAAATGCAGGAGAGCTCAGTTAGGGTCTCCTGAGAAGGGGTCTCCCCGCCAGAAACCAGGCCCCTTACCCCAGGATTCACCGTTGTCTGCCAAGCTTGCATGGTGTTCTGCCCGCATGCCCCTCTGCCGAAATGGCTCCTTTTGCCCCTCCCCCATCAGCCCAGCTCCTCCACATCCTTTAAGGCCCAACGCACACGGCACCTCCTTTGTGAGGTCTCCCCTGATGCCTACACCCTGTGCGAGAGTCACTACTTCTTGCTGTATCCAGGCTCCTCCTTAGAGTCCTTGGCCTGGGTCATCCTGCGCAGTAGATCAAGGGCCTGACCCTTCTGCAGGTGATGACCTCAGTGGGGGCAGGGACCCTGTCGTGCTCATTGATAAATCCCTGCGCCTAGAACAAAATGTGGGGCTCAGCAGGGGCTCAGTAGATATCTGTTACATTGAGCCTTCGGTCTCCTCTTCTGATCCAGAAAGGAGCACTCCTGAGCAGAGAAGATGCCTAGGTGATGCAATGCAGATGGCTGCCCTGGGACCAGAAGGTCCTTTCTGAAGTCAGGGAAGCCTGGAGCATGGCAGGAAGAAGGCGATGGGCAGAGAAAAGTGGGCCCCACCAAACCAGTGGGCGTGGCCTTCAGCTTCTGCATGCTAGGGCCAGGCGGTGGAGGGAATATGCAGGCTTTGGAGTAAGCCAGGGAGCCAAGCACACAGCCAGGGCTGGACTGCTTAGAGGTCCTGAGGGCTTGGAAAGGCCTGGAAACATCCAGGACTGAGGCCTGTGAAGACGTGGGTGAGGGGCGTCCCCTGGGGGATTGGTGTGTAACAAAGGGAAGGCTGACTTCCACGGAAAACAGCCTCCATGTTACACCTGAATGTTCACTCAACGTCTGTTCAAGGACGGCTTCCTCCATATTTCTACTATTCCCCTGAGTGTTTGGGGGATGAAAAACAGGGGGTGGACAGAGGCATTAAGAGTCCTATCCCAGTCAAACCACTTCTCTGGGAAATGGCTTTCTAATCAGGTAGCTCCCACTTTTAAGCCAATTCCAACTGGCCATGGGCCTTTGCGGACACACAGCAATGCGTAGGGCATGGCGCCCGGCTGTACAGTCAAGTGGTGGAGATCCACCTGGATGCATGATTACAGGTGGAAGTCCAAAGTGGGGAGATCCACGAAGAATGCTCTGGGAACACACAGGCAGAGGGTAGGAGCTCAGAGGACAGGTTTGCAGATGAGAGTGACCTTGGAGAACAGAGTCAAGACGGGAGGAGAGATGCCTGAGTGTTGAAGGATTCCTACAGCCAGGGCCAGGGCTGGCCGGGAACGCCTGCGGAGGCCGGCACCTGCTGGAGGCGAGGAGGGCAGCCAGCAGGGAGAGCCCCTACCACACGCGTGTGCATCACTCTGCAAAGAAGCCCCATACCCCCAAGCATCCCAGTCAGCTCTGCACTGGCGCAGGGTGTTCAGTAAACATTTTAAGAGAATGGGCAGACCCTCTGGCAGTACTTTGGAGGGTGGATAAAGGGAGGGAAGGAGCGGGGGAGCAGGGACCAGCGGGTCTGCTGTGGAAATAAGAGCTGCAGTGGGAGGCAGGGTGCCCCAACCCTGTTGCTCAGGTGGTTCATGCTGCTCCTGCCTTAATTTGAGGTGAAAGTCATGAGATCGTTCTTTTTATAAAAAATTTTTATTGTTTATGTATTTTTGGAAGAGTCAGAGACAGAGAGAAACAGAGAGAGGGGGAGAGGGAGAGAGGGAGAGAGGAAGAGAAGGAGAGAAGGAGAGAGGGAGAGAGGGAGAGAGGGAGAGAGGGAGAGAGAGAAGGAGGGAGTATGAGTAGGGAGGGGCAGAAAGAAAGGGAGTTACAGAATCTGAAGCAGGTTCCAGGCTCTGAGCTGTCAGCATAGAATCTGACATGGGGCTTGAACCCATGAACCATGAGATCATGACCTGAATGGAAAGTTGGACACTTAACTCGCTGAGCCACCCAGACACCCTGAGATAGTTCTATACTGGCTGGCAACTGATGCCCAGGCCTACCGAGTGCCCACGGGCTCTGCTCTGTCTACTCCAAACCCCTCCCTATAAACACCCCCCAGTACCCCCATAATGTGGCACAGCAGGGACCTCCAGGCTCTATCCAGTGGCCAGACAGACATTCTGGTTGGTCAGGGTATGGGTCAGACCGATGTTTAATATTCTGAATATCTCCTAGGTACCATTCTCTGGTCTGCTCTCCCCCTGTGCTCACCTTCTAAGTAGAAGAAACTCCACATTGGAGACCAAATCCCCTGTCTGCTTTCTATCCTCTCTCTCCCTGCCCGCCCCATTTACGTCTCTCTGGTCTCCCTTCTCCACCCCTGTCTTGTCCCCTACCTCTGCCCCAGCTCATGTTTCTGGCCTGATGGGCTGGACCTCTCAAGGAAAGCCAGTCACACATCAGAAGAATGTGAAATAAACAGCCCAGGCGGCATCAATTTCCATGTGGCTTGTCCTATATACCCTTTTAAGCAGTCAGATGCAGTGTGAATATGAGTGAGCAGAGAGATCTGTAGACTGAGAAATGCAAGGTGAGGGCGGACTCCCAGGGCTCAGTGATCCCTTGGAGCCATCAGCCCCTCTCAGGTGTGAGCTCAGAAGAGTTACTTCACCAAATGTGGGAGGTCCTAGTGATCTGTTTGCTTTACGTCCTTTTTGGCCTCTTCCGTGAGGATCCTAGGACACAGGCTGACATACCAACCCGCTCAACATCTAGTTGTGTGAACGTGGGCTGCTGCAGTCATGTAAGCCTCAATTGTCTTGTCTTTTAAGTGGGGGTGATAATCTATGACCTGTTACCCTCACAGAATTTTTAAGGATCTAGGGAGGTAATGGGCAGGAAGTACTCTGTTATGAGATGAGAATGATTCTCTTTTTCTAAATTTTAATGTTTGTTTATTATTTTTGAGAGAGAGACACACACACACAAAGAATCCAAAGCAGGCTCCAGGCTCTGAGCTGTCAGCACAGTACCCAATGTGGGGCTTGAACTCATGGACTACGAGATCATGACTTGAGCCAAAGTTGGATGCCTAACTGACTGAGCCACCCCGGCACCCGATTCTTATTTTTCATAAGGACAAGAGGCTCCTCACTGCAGCCTCCTGTGCTAGAGCAGCATCCAGGCCAAGCTGGGCCAGGCAGAGCTCACTGGACTCTATCAGGCATGGGCAGTTCAGAGCTGCAAGAAAGCTCTGATACCCCTTTACCCCTTCTCCACACCCAGAGAAGGCAGTTAACGGGAGGCAGCCTCTATGGGGCATCTGCTCCACGCCAGTGCTGTGTCAAGTGCTTTATTTACAATCCTCATTAATCCTCATGACCATCCTATGGGTGGCAGGCATCCCTGTTAACCTATTCCCTAGGTGAAGAAGCTGAGGGCAATAAAAAAGCCAGATCCAGAATTCAGTCAAGATGGGTCGGTTGCCAGAGTCTGAACTTCTAACCACAAGCTGGAAAAGAGCTAATGATCCTTCCTCTTTTAAGCCTGAGAGGCAGCACGATACACAGGCCAGCTTTGATGTGCATTCAGGCCTATGGGAGAGGCTGGGTGGCTGTCAGGCTATATGAGGGTATAGAGCGTCTGTGATCTGGGGCAAATGATTCAGCTCGCGGTTGTCATAAGGATTAGATAACAATGTCCACATGTACATAAACCACACAGCACGCTGCCTGCCTAACCCTGGCTGTGGAGAGGAAGCAGGTAGGCAGAGTCAGCGACTGGCAGCAGCCCGCCAGGCGTCACAGAGGACTCAAGGATCTGCAGGCAGAAAAATAGGAATCGCTGCAGCACCAGGGTGGGGAACAAATAGGGCAAGTGTGGGGACAATGAGGAGCTCTGAGGGTTGGAGCGTGGGTGGCGGGGTGTGGAGAGGCAGGGGACAAAACAGTCCAGGAAGAGAAATGGATTGGGGAAAGTCCCTTGCCAGGTTAAGGAGGCCACGAATGGACAAGGGGGAGTCATTCCCGACTTCACTGTAGCTGCAATGCAGAGAATGGCCCAGAGGGGACAGCACTGGGTGAAGGGGGCTGCAGTCAACCCTCCCGGAGAGAGATGACAGTGGCCGGAACAGGGACAGTGGCAAAGGGGATAAAGAAGAGGGATGGATTGAAAGTTACTTTGGAGTAGGATGGTCAGGCTTTGGTGACCAGTGTATACAGGGAGTGAAGGAGGAGTCAGGTGCCAGGATGTTCTCCAAATTACCAAGATCTGTCTCTGGAGCAACGCTTTGACAAATCAGGAGAATGAGGCAAAAATGGTAATCTGTCTGCTGAATGGATACATATATGACGAGTAATAAAACAGATAACTGGCCTATTCTGCATTCGATGTTAGCATGCCTACCACTTACCACATGCCACTCCAGCCCACAGTTCAGACAGCCCATTTAACAGATGAGGACTGAGGGCTGGAGGAGGGCTGGTGGTGGTTCTGAACGCAACCCCAGTTAGTCTGACCCAGAGCCCCGCTCCTAACCAGCTCTTTATGCCCATGGACGGGGTGACCATGAAGATGAAAAACTAAGGACGAATTACAGGCAGGCTGTGACCAGATCTAAGAGCCAGAATAGCCGAGACCTGGTGTCGACCTGTGTCAGGCCAGCTGTCTCCACCGGCGCAGCATGCAGCACGCAGGTGCACACCTGCCCCCAGCCCCGCCCCCGCTGCCCTCACCTGCGCGGCAGAACTCCTCGGCCTCCTGAGGCACCATGTCCTTGACTCGGCTGCCATAGGCCAGGCGGGCGTCCTGGTCGTAGGCCTTGAGGGTCTCGCTGGAGCTGTAGGACTTCTGTGGAGCCTTGCCCTCCTCGCTGTCCGCGGAGGAGCTGGTGTAGCGGCGCTCGGCATCGCGGCGCCGGGTCAGTGAGCGGTAGGGCTTCCTCTCCTTCACGTCCATGGCCTCCGGCCCGCGCTCCTCCACATCCACGAACAGGGTCCTCGCCGCGCTCAGGGTTGAGTGGTCTGGAGCCGGGAAACCAAAGAAGGGGCGTGAGCGCAGGCCCCAGGAGGCAGAGGCAGCACCCGAATCCATCCCAGACTTGGATTCGCCCTGCAATGCTGTGCACCGGGGTCTTCAGCTTGGAGAGGGGAGGGCACGGCTCCACAGCCACACAGCAAAGGGGGACTGGCACCCGGGCCCTCTGGGGATGAATCCTGTCGTTTTCTGCTACCCGGCCTATCCACCATGAAGACGCTTCAGCCTCTCCTCCACTGATGGGCATCAAGGAAGTTGAAAACAAAGACCAGAAGACAATGATTTCCGTAATCCCCCTAGATAGGAATCATGTGTTTGTTCTCATCACGTCTCCAGCTGGGATAGGGTCTGACACGGGGCTGGGGCTCCTTAAGAAATTGTGAAACAGGGTTCCTGGGTGGCTCAGTAGGTTAAGCCTTGGACTTCAGCTTAGGTCATGATCTCATGATTGGTGGATTCCAGACCCGCATTGGACTCTGTTCTGTGAGCATAGAGCCTACTTCAGATCCTCTGTCTCCCTCGCTCTCTCTGCCCCTCCCCCACTCATGCGCACGGAGCGTGTGCTCTCTCACTCTC
The DNA here is from genome assembly GCF_006229205.1 of Suricata suricatta. NCBI lineage: Eukaryota > Metazoa > Chordata > Mammalia > Carnivora > Herpestidae > Suricata > Suricata suricatta. Next base: position 59,974,693 of record NC_043710.1, read on the forward strand.
TCTCTCAAAAATAAAACATTAAAAAAAAAGAATTGTTGGGGCACCTGGATGGCTCAGTCAGTTCAGTGTCCGACTTTGGCTCAGGTCATGATCTCACAGTTTGTGAGTTCAAGCCTGGTGTCAGGCTCTGTGCTGACAGCTCAGGGCCTGGAGCCTGCTTTGGATTCTGTGCCTCCCTCTCTTTCTGCTCCTCCCCCATTCACACTCTGCCTCTGTTTCTGTCTCTCCCTCTCTCTCAAAAATAAATAAAAACATTAAAAAACAATGAAGAGTTTGTGAAATGAAAAACCATACACAGGCACGGGGCTAAGCACTTGGCATACATTATCTCATTACATGGTCACATGTTCCAAGATGTTATTATCATTTCTAGCCTTTTTTGGAAATGAGTCAGTATAAACAGCCAATCCACATGTATCATGACCAGATAATTAGACAATTACTTGCTCATTGTCTGTTTTCTTCCACTAATAAGTAGGCACATGAGAGCTGGCACCTTAGCTGTTTTGCTCACTCAAGAGCCTGGTGCACCTAATACATATCTGTTTATCTAAATGGCCAACCAATCCCCATTGGACAGATGAGAAAACCAGGGTTCAGAACCTCCGTCAAGGTCATTTAGGCATTAAGAAAGCCAGGATCTGAACCCAGGTCTGTTAGGCTCTAAAACCAGAGGGGCGCCTGGGTGGCTCAGTTGGTTAAGTGTCGGACTTCGGCTCAGGTCATGATCTCACGGTCGTGGGTTCGAGCCCTGCATCAGGCTCTGTGCTGACAGCTCAAAGCCTGGAGCCTGCTTCAGATTCTGTGTCTTTCTCTCTCTCTGACTCTCCCCTTCTCATACTGTCTCTGTCTCTCAAAAATAAATAAAAAAACATCAAAACCGGAGTTTTTCTATTCTATCATACTTCCTTGAGTCCCCTCCCTTCCGCTACACTACACAGCATGCTTCCAGTGAGGCTGACCTTGGCCACCATGGCAATCTGAGAACCTCCTCAGGTCCAGGCTTGCAAGCCTCAGCAGAGACCCCCCCCCCCCGCAGCACCTGGGGAAGCCACAGTACCAGCCCCATTCGCCTGGGAGTTGCCAGGGTGTCTGATTGGTGGGAAGTGCCTAATCTCCCTTTCTTTTCTTTTCCCCATCTGGACCTTTTTGCCCTAAACTGACATCCTGGAGTTTTTTTTTTCTACCCATGATAGCATTCCCTTTTTTCCTTCCAAATGTCTTCCTTTGGCTCTGGAATAGCAAATGCAGCCCCCTACAAGAGCCGGGGGTAAGCACAGGAGAAAACAAAATATCATGAGCGAGGCATGATGAGAGCCCTTATATTCCTTGACACGTACAACTTGCTCAGTTTTCTTTCATGGTTCCACTTCTCGGAGCCACGTGGGTATATAAACATTTCACTGTGTGACTGTCCTGTAGATAACCAACCAAGCGAGAGCTATGACCACTGGTGCCATGCTGGCATGGAGGCTCCATGCCTGGGGTGGGGTGTCTGACACACTACAGGGCCTGCCAAGAGGGCATCTGGGCACCCCGTGCCTGCCAGGGCTGCAGTATAGCAGTACAGGGTCACTTGTTAATTTAAAAAAATTTTTTTAATGTTTATTTATTTTTGAGAGAGACAGAGACAGACAAACAGACAGACTGTGAGCAGGAGAGGGGCAGAGAGAGAGGGAGTCACAGAATCTGAAATAGGCTCCAGGTTCTGAACTCCTAGCACAGAGCCCAATGACATGGGGCTGGAACTCATGAACCGTGAGATCATGACCTGAGCCAGTCAGATGCTTAACCAACTGAGCCACCCAGGTGCCCCTAGTGACTTGTTAATTTTTAAGACAAGTTAGAAATTTGAACTTCGATATAAAATGTATGATTTTGGAATGCTATCCATTATTTCTTAAAATTTCGAAACACTTTGGAGGCCAAACAGAACACAATGAAAGGCAGTTTTGGTCTGATGTGTGGGTGTTTCCAAGTTTTTTGTTCAATCATGGACAGATGAGGCATCCTTTTGGCTGAAGATGCTCTCTTCCCTACCAAGACCCAAAAGTCCCTTTCCTGGGGAAGGTCTCAGCCTGGCTCCAGTGCAAGTCCTGCTCATCTTGTTAAAGAGCACTCTAGACCCACTCAAATGGGTCCATATGTCCTAACCTGGAAAGTGGCATCACTTAACTGGTTGGTGTCACTGGGATTTATCACAGATCCCAAGTGTCTACTATAGACTTCCTTCGGCACGTTCTCCATGATTTTCAGAGTACAAACATTTGTGATTTTATTGGTGCCCCCTAATAACCATAAAGCATATAAGACCACTATTTTCACCCCCATTTTATAGTTAGGGCAACAGTGACCCAGAGCCATTCAACCACCTGCCCAAGCCCACATGGTGAATTAGTAGCAAAGCCAACATTACTACACAAATGATGCCTTAGGGTTGCAACTAGAGCCAATCAAGATGTGTAGGTGACATTTTTTGGGACTCAGTTCTCAAAATACCCCAGGAAATTAGTTTTCTTTTTTTAAGGAAATTAGTTCTGAGACAAGGAGCAGGACCTAGGATACACAGAAATCAAATCATCTTACTGGAGCCCAAACACAAGGTTCCGGGCTCTGGTCTCTTAACATTCAGTCTTCTGACACTGGCTGATGAAATGATAGTAGGTCCTCTGAGTACATGAGGGGCGGGGCTGGAGGGAAGACCGATGATAATACTCCTACTCCAGGGGCTGTAAAACCTTTTTGCCTGCAATCCATAATTTGAAAAACATCTTATGTCGTGACTGGATACATACATTTATGTATGTGAATGTGTGTGCTTATGTATATAAAATGGAAATAAGAGTCACAAAACCAAAGTTACCACATGATGAACATGTACTCTGATATTTCCTATTTCATTCTCTTTAAGTTTTTTAAAAAGGCAGATTAAAGATGACCCAATACTGGCCTTTGACCCAAAGCACTATTCTGGTCTCATGCGGATGAGGATTTATGGCGACTGTCACCTGGCCTCTGTGTACTCTGGCCCTTCACCTCCTACCCATCCCCCTGAATGACAATAACAATGAAGATAATATAATAAAATTAAGCACTAAAGTAATGTTAGCCATTGTTAATACTAGTGACTAATAATTCATAATACTGATTTCATAATAATAGCCAAAATTACATTATTATTAGTAGTTAATACTTACTGAGTACTTTTAATAATACTGTGTATGATAATATTTTAACCCTTACTTCAATTCTGTGGTATAGGTACTATGACCGCACATTATAGGTGAGAAATTGCAAGGTTAAGTATATTGTCTAAGGTTACACGGCTGATGAGTGGTAGAGCCATAATTCTGATCCAGGGGTTGAACTTGGCACATGGATACAGCCATGAGATGATAGTGCCTCTATAGCTTGTGCCCATATCATGCTATCGTCCTGCTGACGCCTCTCTAGGAGCTCTATGGAGGCTTCAGAATAAATTCCTGTTTCCTGGTCAAAACAGAAGGCTGATCTGTGATCCGGCCCATGTCACTTCCTTCTCACTGAGCCACTTGCAACCTTCCTGGGTGTTAATTCTGTGGCTTCTCTGCCTTTGTGCATGTCGGTGTATCATTGCACATGCACAGACTTGATAGTTTATATTCACATCCGCTTTTCCCCTTGATGGATGTTCATTGAGGGCAGGCCTGGTGTCCACAGAACTCATGGAATGTGTTGAGCGAATGAATGAATACAGTTACTTGACAGCTACATTTTTACTTCTTACCAATCTTAGGTGATATAAAATATTAGTATTTGGTTTAGGTAATCATGTATTAGATACATAATTGAATAGATACATAGAATTGAATCAAAGGCATTGCTCAGATGCCTTTTTTTTTTTAATTTGAAGGGAGCACCTGGATGACTCAGTCAGTTAAGCATTCGACTTTGGCTTGAGTCATAATCTCACGGTTCATGAGTTTGAGCCCTGCATTGGGCTCTCCATGGTCACTGCAGAGCCCGCTTCAGATCCTCTGTCCTCCTCTCTCTCTGCCCCTTCCCACTCACTTCTTGCTCTCTTTCTCAAAAATAAACAAACATTAAAAAATAAAATAAAATTTCAGAGAAAGCCTGCATTTAAGTGCGTGCCTACTATTTAGCAGCTGTATAACCTGGGACAAGTTATGTCTCGTCTCTCTCTGTGCTTCAGTTCCCTCACCTGTAAAACAGCATCAGCCTCTTAGCGTTGTTCTGAGTATTAAATGAGTTAATATATGTCCCTGGTATATATTGTCTTTAATACATAGCAGGTGCTCAGTAAATGTTAGCCATTATTACCATCAGAAAAAAACCTGACATTTTATTTTTAAAAGGCACACTCTAGAAGGCTCCAGCTGAGCGTCAGTTATAATTGGAGAAGGAACATCCCCTCAGAAACATATGTTAATAAGGCTGCGACACATTTTACGCTGTTAAATTGGTGGGTGACCATGTTCTCTTATCAGTGTGTGCCTGACCGAAGACACCAGCTTCCAGGCAAAGGCCCAGTGACCACGAATTATTATGAGCACAGCCCCAAAACTCACGGCTTCCCTGTCACAGAGCAGAGGCAGGGAGAACATCTGCCTTGCTCCTATTCCCTTTTAATTTTTTCCCCGCTTTGGGTTCATATAGTAATTCAGTACATGGTAAATATATATTTTCTAACAGATGGTAGTTTGGTCATGGTCCACACTCAGCTTGGCATTTAATAGAGGAGAAAGAGGGTGGGATGCAAGAAGCAACAGTGGAGCGGGGGTCCGAAGCACAGTGATGCAGAGACCTGGTGGGAGGGTGGAAGAATCCTGGGGAAGGGGCCCAGCTTGGACCCACCCATGCCAACCCTCCCACCAGGGCTGGGCAGCCCAGGCGCCCGGCACACATTCATGTTTGTACATGTCAGTCTCTCCTTACCCTGCTGACCAGGGTTCTCCACTGCCCCTAATTCCATTAGCTCAGCCTTCCTGACTCTCCCTCTGCCCCTTCCCACTGCCTGCAGAGCACCCCACTTCTCCCAGACACACACCCTCTGCTTCTGCCCCTCAGAGCTGCCAGCCATTTCTCAGACACCCTCCACCTTTACCGCCACACAGCCTCCCCACACCAGGTTCACGGGTTCACCTGAGGGAGACAGGGCAGGGGGGTGTAGGTGAGAGGTCACGGTGCCGCATCCCTGCTCCCTGCTTTGTAATCCTTTGTCCACTCATCTGACACCAGGTGGCTCTTCATCCTGGCTTTTTCAACAGCCTTCCCTGCCCTCACCTGTCCAGGCCCAGAGGGTACCTTTCTGGTCGCCGCCAGACCCTGGTGTCTCATCATCCTGGCTGGCTCCTCTCACCTGCCCACACCTCTGTCCCTTCATTAAAATTTGTTCACTTAAAGCATCTGGGGCAAATCCTGTTTCCTGGGGAATCTGACTCTTTACTATCTGGTTGACTTTCAGGAGTCATCATGACCATCGTCATCAAAGTAATAACACCGCAGCTTCTTCCTACTTCGGGCTTACCACAGACCAGGCACTGGGCGAAGCGCTTTTGTTAGGCGACCTCATTTAGTCCCGCCAGACTAGTCTGTAGTGATCCCTCTGAATGATAAAGAACCTGAAGCTTATAGAAGTTAAATCACTGGCTAAAAACCACACAGTCAGAAAGTGAGTCAAGAGCTGAGTCCATCCACCCTCCACCACGCACAGTGACAGAACCAGCTTCCATGGTCTCGCTCCGGCCACTTCCTGGCTCTGGGGCTCTGGGCAGGTTAGAGGTGCTGGCTTTGTTCGGTGCTTTATAAAAGAACGCACCTTATCCCTACAGGCAGAGGGAACTGGGAAACGATTACGCTCCGTGTCATCATCATCATCATGATTGACATGTTATTTCTGACCAACAAATCCTGTAACTGCACACACGTAACATGTGTGAGACCCTGGCCTGCTCCCAAGGTGGGGCTTGCTCAACTCTTCTCCAGGTAAAACCTGAGCACCATGAAGATACCTCCAGAGAGGAGTTCATTTCCACAGCCTGTTGCATACAGACTTGTGCTGGGCCCTGGGAGCCCTCTGTCCAGGGCGTCAGCTCCAGAGGACACAACTGCCAGTGCACTGCTAAGCAGGACCTACACTTCTACACGGTTTTCCTTCTGCGGACACGGGTGTCCTTCTTAGCCTCTCCAAGGGGAAGGAGAGCAAGCCCCGGACACGGGAAGGGAGGGAGCATGTATGCACCGAGCCCTGCCCTCGGTGCCTTCCGCACAGCCCATAAGCGCTCTTGTCACACTGTAGACAGCAGGCTACAGGCTCCACGGCCCAGGTGCTTGGTCAAGCTCATGCAGCCGGGAGGTGACTCTAAAATCTACATTTTAGGCTTTTTGTTTCCTTTTACACAGAGCTGGGCTCAGATAGATCTGGAAGGTTTGAACAAGTCCATGAATGTGGGGAGGGCTGGGGCACCCTGGTGGGGATGGTGATCTGGGTATGATTTCAGACAGGAAAAGAGGTGATAACAATAGAACAATCGCCATTTATCGGGCATCTACTCGTGTGCCAGCTATTTTGTACACACTGTTTCTAATCCCTGTAACAATTATGCAGGTCAGATGTATCTTCTTTTATATTTTCTCTTATTTATTCTTGTTGTGCAAACGACATGCCAAGCTGGAAGAGATTGTGTGACTTGCTCTAGATACCATGGTTGCAAATGTCAGAGCCTAGATCTGAATCAGGAGAAAGGGACTGCACACCTGGGACCATAGGTTAATCCATTTAGCAAATGCTTACAAGGACCGTTTCTGTCCTAAGCGCTGCAGCAGATGCGCAGAAGTAACAAGCTTCCTCATTCCCTCCCTCCCCGGCCCCCTTCTCCCACCTCTTCTCCCCCCACTGAGTTCCCACCCCACCGCCCCAAGCCTTGCGTGAGGCCTATACAATGGAATACTACTTGGCAGTGAGAAAGTGAAATCCTGCCATTTGCAGCAACGTGGATGGAACTGGAAGGGATTATGCTGAATGAAGTCAGTCAGGGAAAGACAGACATCATATGTTTTCACTCACGTGTGGAACTTGAGAAACTTAACAGAAGACCATGGGGGAAGGTAAGAGGAAAAAATAAACAGAGAGGGAGGCAAACCACAAGAGATTTTTAAATATAGAGAATAAACAGGGTGAATGGGGTGGGGTGGGGGAGAGGGGAACATGGGTGATGGGCATTGAGGAGGCACTTGTTGGGATGAGCACTGGGTGTTGTATGGAAGTGATGAATCATGAGAATCTACCCCCAAACCAAGAGCACACTTTACACACTGTATGTTAGCCAAGTTGACAATAAATTATATTAAAGAAAAACCCCAAAACAAATGAGCTTCCTACTCGTTGGAACTCTAGCCAGTGGGCAAGTTGGCCAGGGAGAGAGGCAGGGGAAGGACCACAAGGGGCGCTAGGCTAGGCCAGATGGGCCAAAGGTGGAGAGACGATCAGAGCCCACTGCCCAGAGAAAGTGACCTCTAAACTATGACCCAAACATGTCAGGCAAAAGGGAGCCAGGCCAGACACTTTTGAGGTAAGGAGAGAAAAGAAGTTTAGACCTGACCTTCTGTTTTCTCTGACCAGCAGTAAAAATACATTTCTTGATCCTGAACACACATACATGTACACATTTCTAACTAAACAATTCCAGGAACCATGCCTCAGCTTTCCTCAAAGGTAGACCTTGGCATTTTCTGTTTTATTCTTCTCTACCAAAATAGAATCACGGATGGATTGCCAACCTACAGTCTGCAGGGCACTGTTCTAGTCACAGCAGGGATGGAAGTCAGAGGTGCTGAGAACTGGGACCAGAGGGAGACCCAGTTACTCTCCGAGTCCAGCCTTGAGGGAGAGAGAAAGGTTGAAAGGAAAGCCTGAGAGGGGAGGAGCAGGCAGCCTGGTGGAGAAAAAGCAATCTCTATGAACAGGTGTCATCTAAGTGAACAGTAAATCGAAAGTGAGCATGTGGCAGAAAGCCTGGAGGGGAGGTCCCTGGGGAGCGTGTCCTCTTGCTGGGCTCAGAAGCCCAGATGTGGCGGCAGCCAGAAGCTAGCCTGGAAGAACGGCACAGGTATGGGACCCGGGAGAGGAGGGGAGATGGGGGAAAGCAAAGCTTTAGGTGTGCGGGGAGAAACATAAGAAGCAAAGTTGGGTCTTTGGTGGCGGCTCCAGCAATGTTTATGAGGGGCAGAGAAACCTGCCCAGACCTATGTCACGGCCAAGTAAGCCCCACCCCTGCCAAAGCCCTCAGGACACAGTGGGGGGTGGGGGGCTGTTACCACCCTGGGTTTCCTCTCAAACTCCGAAACAGCCAGAGACGAACCAGGAAATTGACGGAATTCCTCCCGGACTAAAGTTTTATAAGTTTTCCTTAACATAAGCACATGGTGATATTTTTAGTTCTTTGTGTGTCAAGATGGGCCCATAAATATTTCAGAGCTAAAATGTGCTCTATAAAATAGAAGTCCCGGACATTATCTGTTTGTGTATGTGTGCATAAAATCAACATAAAGTTTTACTTTCCTTAGTCCTTCAGAGTTTGGTCTTGCGAGTCCTTTGTTTTTAACTCCAGTGGGATATGAAGGTGGATGCCAGGGGTGAAGGGGAGGTCTGTGCTGGGGACTGCGTCAGGCTACATGTGCACCAGAGAACTAGAGGTTGTTATTCCCACTTTACAGATTTGGAAACTGAAGCTCAGAGTAGCAAAATGATGCCCCAGTTCGTACAATATGCCAAGACAGGAATCTGGCTCCAAGTCTGTCCTCTCTGTTTTGGTACCCAGAGCACACTTCTCTGGCCCTGTAACTTTAGGGAATGTCTTGCTTTTAAATGCAGTGACACAGTGAGGGGCTCCTGGGTGGCTCAACTTCCGCCCAGGTCACCATCTCACAGCTCACAGGTTCAAGCCCCACATTGGGCTCTGCACTGAAAGCTCAGAGCCTGGAGTCTGCTTTAGATTCTCTGTCTCTCCTCTCTCTGGCCCTCCCCTGCTTGTGAGCTCTCTCTCTCTCAAAAATAAATAAATAAATAAATAAATAAATAAATAAATAAATAAATAAATAACATTACAAAAATAAAAACAGTGGCACAGTGATTATAATATTGGTGGCTGAGGGCAAGGTCTTTATTGCATGACCTCATTTTATCCTGACCATATCCCCAAACCACCCTTATTTTATAGCTGAGAAATCTGGGACAGCGAGGTGAAGTGCCTGGCCCAGAAGAGCCCAGCAAGAAGGTATCAGAGCCAGCATTCAAACCTGGGTCTATCTGACTCCAAGGCTCAAGGTTTTACTCACAACCCATCCTGCTTCCCACATAGGTCATTCCTTATTTTGGTATCCTTAGATGTTCTACTTGCCTTTTCATTCCGTTCTGTTGGCAGTATTAATTCCTTTGATGCACCAGGTTAGCAAGTAACCTGGACTTTCTGGAGCATTGCTGTTATGCCTGCCGCTCCAAGTGGCCCCACACAGTGTTGTGGGCCAAAAAAGGGCCTTTTTGGGAACACGGTGGAGTGTGGCTGCGTGCCCAGCCAAGCCACTGGGATATCCCTAATCAGCGGCTGGCAAGCAGGTGACAGATGGTGCCACTGCCTACAGATGCCATCTCGCCCTTAGATTTGAGGGCCTGTCATAGGCCAGGTATTGAGGCGAAGGGACTGCTGTATAGGCACCATCCTCTGATCCTGAGCTCGGAGAGCTCCCACAACAGCTGCCCAGACCGCTCAAAAGGGCTGAGCATGCACAGGACCCGGGCCACAATAGGCCCTCAACCCATGGGAGGGGGTACGAGGGCGTGTTTTCCACATTCTTCCGTCCAGATTCTTCCCCTCCTCAAGCTACTTACCAATGATTCTCCTTTATAATTAGAGTCAGAAAATGTGGCATTTACTATCTTAAGATGGGAAGTACCATCAAAAGTCAGCTGGCCCGTGCCCCATCAATGTCAACCCCCTCTGTACCACTCCCATGCTGGGGGCTTCACTACCTCCAGGGAAAGCTCTCACTGCACTTCCTGAAATGGGGCTGAAGCTTCTTTTAGCTTCCTTCCAAAGGCTACAGCTCTAATTCGTGGGGTCCCCGGAAAGCAGTCCAGCACCCTGTCCCAGTGACAGCCCTTCCAGCATAAATACAGACTTGTCTGTGGGTCCTTGAGTCTCCCTGTCAGGCTGAACATTTTGCCTAAGATTTTCAAGCCCTCACCTTCCTGGCGACCTTTCCCTGGGTTCATCCATCCTCACCTGCTCTTTTCCATCCACCAAGGCTTTCTAACGGGTGGGTGTTGGGGACAAGGAGATGGATCAGACACAGTCAGAGGGACAGACGCATCTAGATGGTTCCAGCACAGAGACCACAAAAAAGCAACTGACAGAGATCTCAGGGCAGGGTAGGGGACATTAGCTCAGGTGGGGCAGGCAGCAGGGAGCCAGAAGGAGGTCCCACCTAAGCTGAGGCCCCACAGGAGTTAACCAGGGGACAGGGAATAGGGCATGCTCACATGGGGTCGGCTAGAACCCCTGGGAACCTCTTGGTGCAGCTGAACTGCCCCCACACCCACCATGCACCCCTCTCTCCTGCACCCACGGGGCAGCTCAAGGCTTTCTTGGAAGCACACCCACCCAGCCCAGGCGTGCTGGCTGTGTGCTGCCTCTCAGCTTCTCCATGACCCCTTGAGAAAGTGTTGTGCCCCTCAGCTCACCCCAAAAGGGGCTTTCTCCATCTCCCTGGAGAACCCATACAAGAGCCAAGCCCCAAACCCGAGTTTCAACAGCATGCCAATTCTCTGCAAAGTGTGTTCAAGGGCCCTGCATAGATTTCTGATTCTCTGTGGGCTGATTCTGGGGCCACATTATAAGATCATCAGAGGGAGGGGAGAGATAGGCTTATTAATTGCACATCCCCTCCGGTGTCCAAGGCTTAACCTGTAATTACCTGGGGCTCCTGCGTTAGGCCTCCACTCGAGGGGAGAGCTGGAGGAGAAAATTGGCACCACAGGCGGCAGGCACTGGCTTTGGGCTCTGGAAATAGCGAGTCTCTCGGGTGTTGACACTAACTCCATTCCATAGGAGCCCTGTGGAGTTTTGAAGGTTGCAACCACTTGTGCCCTCCTGGAGGCCCAGGGCTCTGTGTCTATAGAAAGGAGAGAGCTCTCGGGTGGCTGTGGCTTGGTGATGCCACACCAGCAGGTAAAGAGCCAGGAGCCTCCAGGTTTCTCATGTTTCCCTTCATGACCTCAGTTTTCTCTTCTGCAGATTGGGGTGGTGTGAGGGTCACCTGGAATCCATGCCTGAGGACTGCCTTTATGTTCCCCCCTGGCCCCCACAATAGAATTCAAAGTACTCTGTCAAGGGCTCCAAGTTCTGTAAAGTGTAATGATTGCAAAGCCCTTTGGGGAGGAATTAAGAGGGGTCCTTGCAGCAAAGTTTGATAGCAAAGTATCCCGGAAAAGGATGTCCAGTTGCCAAGGAAGCGAGAAAGAAGGAGCTTTGGCAGAATTTCACTTATATCTCTGTGTACTCAAGCCTCAAAGAGTGGAGGGAAAGACCCGTAATGATGGGAAAACCCTAACCGCCTGAAGCTGCCACCATTTCCAATAATTAAAGGCAGACTTAATAGATATTACGGCCCTCTTTCCAGCAACTGGGTGGTCAGGCAATTTTTATTTCAATAATTAGCTGCTGTAAGTCACACGGAGCTGGAGACAGATAAAGGCAGGGCCAGGCTCTCATGGAGCTAATTGTGCCCAGAGTCCTACACGCCTAATCAAGCCTTGCACGGCTCCCATCCCTTTCATCCAAGGTCTCAAAGGACCTCACCATCAGTAATTAAGTCTCCTAAGTGCTTCAAGGAAAGGATTCTCCTTGGTGCTCTGGATGAAGAGGAGGCTGCTGGGGTGGAGGTGGGGCGGGCAGCCAGGTGGCTGGCCCCCAGCATGAGGACAGACTGCGAGGATCAGGCTCCAGCCTCCGCGCCTGGGCCCTCCAAGCCTTTGGCTACTGTGTACTCTACCCTTGGGCAGGAAATCTGCGGATGTTGTGGCTTCCCTGGCCCACCTCCTGTTGATTCTGGCTCAGCCTGCCCCAAGCTGGAGACAGTCCGGATGACCACTGAAAGCCTTTCCAAATGTATCAACCTGCATAGGCTCTGGGGGGTACATTTGCTAGACACACCAGGTCAGGCACCGGTCATTCAAATACCACTCTCCTGGAGTCTTAGAAGCAGAGGGGAACATAAAGGACATTAGTCACCCGAGCCCAATGTGAGGCGTGGATTTCTGCTGTGTGTCTACATGGACACCAGCAAGGCTTTGCCTGATCTCAGATGATGGGGCCTTTACTCCTTACACACTTAAATCCTCTAAGCAGTGACCTTTGAAGGTTCAGTTTTCTTTATTTTAAATGTCTTATTTATCTTTGAGAGAGAGAGAAACAGAGTGTGAACGGGGAAGGGGCAGAAAGAGAGGGAGACACAGAATCCAAAGCAGGCTCCAGGCTCCAAGCTGTCATTGCAGAGCCCAACACAGGGCTCAAACTCAGGGACTGCAAGATCATGACCTGAGCCAAAGTCAAACATTTAACCAGCTAAGCCACCCAGGTTCCCCTTTGAAGGGTCCTTCTGATAGTAAGCTAGAAATGGCTGATTTCAAGAGGCTTCCTACTGGTCATAAATCTGCCTAATCCTTCACCCTGCCCCCCCGTTCTCTATCCCCAGAATAATATTTCTCTTCTTCAGGTTTCAGAAAACAGTGGAGCACAGTGGTAAAAGAAATGCGAGCTTTACATCAAAAGCAGAACCCAAAAAGGAAAAATTGATAAATGGGCTTCATGAAATTCAAACCTGGGCTTTGTGGAAGTCTCCATTACTAGGATGAAAAGAGAAAATATTTGCAAACTGCATATCCAACAAAGTCTAGCATATACAGTACATAAAGAGTGCTCCAAACTCAACAGTAACAAAACAAAACAAAACAAAACCCTCAAACAACCCAATTAGAAAATGGCCAAAAGATAAGAGCAGATATTTCACTGGGGAGCATACACAGATGGCAAATGAACATGTAAAAAGATACTCAACATCATCGGCCGTCGGGGACATACAAATGAAAACTACAACATCCCAACATACCCATCAGAGTAGCTAAAATGAAAAATAGTGATAACTCTAAATCCTGGCAAGGATGCAGAGAAACTGAAGTGCACGCACATTTCTGGGAGGAATATAAATTAGTACAGACCCCCAAAACCATTTTGACACTTTCTCATGGAAATAAACATGCAATTACTACGCAATCACTACGCAATCTAATGACTGCACCTTGAGTGCTTATTTCTAACTACGCTCACACAAAAACCTGTACAACAATGGTTGTAGAGGCTTTACTCATTATAGCAAAAAACTGGACAGTCTAGATGTCCTCTGACAGGCAAATGGTTAAATAAAGAGAATACCATGGAATACTATTCAGTAAGAAAAAGGAATGAGTAATGATACTAATGACTCTCTGGAGAATTATGCCAAGGGAAAAAAAAGAAAGCAAATCAGAAATATTACGTATTAGATGATTATATGGTTCTATTTGTGTAACATTTTTGATAAGACCGAATGTTGGAAATGGAGAAGAGATCAGGAGCTGCAAGGGGTTAGGGATGGGCAGGGGTGGAAAGGAGGTGGATGCGGCTACAGAAGGGCAGTAGAAATACCCTGTGGTGGCAGAAAGGTCTGTTATCTTGACTGGACACACTAAGTCACAAGTGATAAAATATACAGAAGTAAACACACACACACAAGTCAGTACAAGCTGGGGAAATCTACATAAAATGAATGCATGATATCAATGCCCCTATCCTAGTTGTGATATCTGCTCTCTTACTGACATTTTGCAAAATGTTACTGGTGCGGAAAACCTGGGTAAAGAGTACCCAGAATACCTGTCTTATCTTTTACAATTGCCTGTGAACTACAATTATCTTTATAGAAATTTCAATGAAAAGAATAGGTTTTGCGAGTCCAGCAGACAGGGGTTTGAACCCTGAACCTACTAGCTACTTCCTGTGCAACTCTGAACAAAGAAACTATCTGAGACTCAGTTTCTCCACCTGTCAAATGAAGATAGAGTCCGACATCTTAACGTGGCAGTCCTGAGGCTTAAATGAGGCAAACCATGGGAATGCACTTAGCTTTGTACCTCGTGCATAAATAAGTACTCAATAAATAACGGTGATAAACATTACATTATTATACAGGAAAAATGTTTCTGTGTCTTCTCCTAATTCAGTTCCCATGCACCGTGGTTCCACCCTGGCCATCCTTCTCTAGAAAAGTTCCTTTTGATCAAGATCATTCTTTAAAATACCAGGGTTAAAAGCTGCAGAGTCTGATGCCGTCTCAGGATTGGCAATGCTCTGACATCTTAGTATTTCTACCCATGTTGCCATACTTTACATGGGATTTTTTTGGCCATTCATTAGCCACTTATTTCCTGGGTAATGTATTTTCTCCCCAGTAAGATAGCAAGCTGCTCAGATTCATCAGCACTTACCAATTCTTAATCACGTGCTTTGTGCAGGTACAAACACCACCGGTGTGATATTGCACAGCGATGGCAAAGTCCTTGGGATGACTGGGCAAGTTAGGTGTGGTGGGAGACGGCTATAGAAATGACACCTCCCCATATGTCACCCTCATGCAGTCACCCACACTGACTCCCAGGTTGGCCATTTTGCATGCACTGGCCCACCCAGGGGCCAAGGAGACATTAGCAAACAGGATTCAGAAGCATGAAATACCTTTGAGTTTTGAGCTTGCCTTCTCTGGTTACTTTTGGAAAATATCCATCATATAAAGAGACTTGGGCTGGCCAGCTTGTTGCTAGAGACAAAGGGCTGAGCCCACGGGACCCCTGGAGATTGTAGCCACACAAGTGAGCCCAGAGTAAAACTGGCTGAGCCACCTAGCTCTGCCCAACCTAAATTACTGACTCTTAGAAACCAATAAATGGTCGTTTTAAGCTGCTGTTTTGTGGTGGTATATTACATGGAAAGACTAATGCACATATTATAATTCCCATGTTACAGATGAGGAAACTGAGGCTCAGATCATTGAATTACTTTAAAAATAAGAGGAAAGGGCTCCTGGGGGGCTCTTGATTTCGGCTCAGGTCACGATCTCACAGTTTTGGAGTTTGAGCCCCAGGTTGGGCTCTGCGCTGGCAGTGCGGGGCCTGCTTGGAATTCTCTCCCTCTGTCTCCGTCTCTCCCCCACTCTCTCTCTCTCTCTCAAAATAAATAAGTAAACTTGAATAATAAAAGGAAATGTCATGAAAACAACAAGGATAATGGCTATTGTTTAAACAGCACTGCAGAGCTTACAAATTTCTTCTACATTCTTGCGTGACTTAAATCCATCAGCCAGTACTTCTCTTTTTTTGGGAGCGTATCAACACAATATTTGTATTGTATTTATATTTAAGTAGTTGCTTAATTACAGGCTCCAGACCATATGGGGATAGGGATCACGTCCACCTTGTTCAGCATCGTTCAGACTTTGAACCTTGCAAACAGTGGACACTTAATAAATAATGACTGCCTGAGAAAGGGAACGAACACCCGTGAGTAGCTCTGTCATGTCCTGTATTAGAGGAGAGGACTGATGTTCACAGAGTGAAGTCCCTTGTTTCACAGTCGCACAGCTACCAAAAGGCAGGGCTTAGATGCAGCCCACGTCTTTTGACTCAGAGTGCAAAGGTCTGCCTTAAATTCTCTGTGTATCCCGAGGGTGAGACAGACAAGGAAATGAATGACTACCCCACAGTTAGGAGGGAATGTTGTTGGATGAATTCCACATGTTTAAGGAATGCCAATCCCCATGCTAAGAGGATTCTGATCAAACCAAGCTTCCAGCTGAAGCAAAAATGTGTTGCAGCGTGAACTCCAGTGCCTGGGATCAAAGATGCCTGTTGGCACAAATCCCACAGATGTGGGATGTACTATCGGCTCCCAGCTCCCACAGGGCACCCCAATCCAACACATACCCACCTAGAAAACAGGATCGCTGAACAGCTCTGCTCTTGGCCCCGGGCCAGGCTGCATGTTCCTTAGTGAGGGGCCAGCAGATATTAGGGATGAGCCCTTCATTCCCCTGTTCCAGGAGCCCCCTTCCCTCTCCCTGGTCTTTCTCCACTGCCCATGACACAGAGATAACATTTTCAGAATGCTCTTATCTGCTCTGCCCTGCAAGCCCCAGACTCTAGTCTAGGAGGCTCTGTTTACCTTCCCAGCCCCACCAGGAATGGAGGAAGGAGACAGTGTGCCTCCAGGCTGCCCCAGCACCACGGCGGCTCACATGGGCTGAGCAGTCTCTCCACCTTCCCGTAGGGCTCTGGGTCTGTCTTCTCTGTGGGGAATCTGTGGCCCTTGGCCCCTCTGCTGGCTAGTATTATACCTGGGTCACTGCAGTTTTGGCTTCTCGGGGTCAGACACTCGCTTTGTTCTTTTGATTGTGGTCCTAAATTCAATTTCATTAAGAAACTCTACTGTCATTCTACTGATTCTGGTTTTTTTTTTTGTTTGTTTTTTTTTTTTTTTTGGTTGTTAACCTCAGTTCACTGTACCAGTCTTCCTAGCTACTCCAGCCAGGAGAGGAAGTGAAGCGGGGCTACGCACGCCTCCCCAGGGCTGGAACGTAGTGGGGTCAGGGCGGCTGGGGCTCAGCCTGGCCTGTCCTAGCCAGCACTGACCCAGATGGGTCTAGTACGGTGTTTCGAATGCAAAGCCGCTTCATATCAAAAACAGTCGTGGAGACGCCAACGCTGACTGCATATCCTGACCGTCTCCAGCATACTGAAGAGGACATTCCCAGGCAGACATAACGTTGTACGTAGTAGCTAAGAGCCAGACTTCTGGGGCTCAGATCCTGTCTCCGTCACTGCCCAGCCATGTGTCCTGCGCATGTTACTTAACCTCTCCGTGCCTCATATGTGCAGTGGACATAGTCACCGTCCCTGCAGACAGGGTTATTCGGAGGACTGAATAAGCTAATATGGGTAAAATACTTAGAACAGACTTAGCACTTGGCTGCTATGATGATGATGATGATGATGATGATAAGATATTTCATTCCAGCCCGGGTGCAGTTCTGGATTTCTCCACCCCACGCACACTGTTGCCTTCAGACAAAATGCCCCTGTCCCGCACATACATTCATTTGTTTTGTCACTGAACAAACATATACTAGGAACCTACTAAGTGCCCAGATCTATGCTGGGGGGCAAGGTGACAAGGGTTTTGCTATTGCCCTAGAAAGACAGAAAACATACCACTTTTGAACCAGTGTGTTCCAGTTTGCATCTCAGCCTTGCATTTACTAGGTATGAGCCAAGTCCTACAGGGCCTCACTTTCCTTATCTGGAAGATGGGGAGTTGTTCATAGCCCACCATCCTGCCTCTGACGAGGACCCCCATGGTCGCCCAGGAGCCTGGACAGAGGCAAGGGATGGAATCTTCTCTGAGCCCCGGCCCTGCTCCAGCTCCGGCTAGCAGGCGGAGAGCGGTCCCTGAAATGATGGCCTGTGCACAGTCACCGTCCAGTCCTGTGCTTCCCCAGAAACCTGAGCTCTCTTCAGAGAGAGGGTGTTAATTGGCTTAGGCTCTGTGCCCACTCCCAGGGAGCATCACAAGACAGGGATTAGCC
>NC_043710.1:59992519-60077667 GCF_006229205.1 Suricata suricatta
AAATTTTTTTAATGTCTTATTTATTTTTTGATACAGAGAGAGACAGAGCATGAGAGGGGGAGGGGCAGAGAGAGAAGGAGACGCAGAATCTGAAGCAGGCTCCAGGCTCTAAACTGTCAGCACAGAGCCTGACGCGGGGCTCAAACCCATGAACGCGAGATCTGACCTGAGCCGAAGCCGGAGCCTTAACTGACTGAGCCACCCAGGCGCCCCTAGTCTCAACTTTTTGAGCTGTCTCACAGAGCAAATCTGATAAAGATCTGCTGTATTCAGAAGTCAGAAGTGTCACAGGCACAGGTGGATGGAGCTTTGAAACTGTGAAGCACTCTACAAATATTTGTTATTCTTGTTGAGAAAATGAAGGCTTCAAGAGGTGAAACGACATGTCTAAGGTCACCCAGCCAGCAAAGAGCAGACTGGGGCTTGATCCCAGGGTTCGACTGCCCACCGTCCCTTCCGCGGGACCACTGCTGCCATCAGAAACACCTGCCTGCACAGGAGCAGGAGCAATCAGGCTGATGATATTCAAATATGTGGCGATTTGAAAAATACAGCAACAAGCAGTTGAGAATAAATGCCAAAACTCTAGCTGGTTAGGAATACCCCCTGGAGGCACAGAGATCTGTCAGCCGGCCTGACGCTTCCTGCTTTTAGGCACCGTGCAGAGACTCCTGCAGAAGCACGCAGGCTGCGAGCTGGCAACAGTGAGCGGGAAGAGGGCCACATGGCTTAGGAAATGACACTGGCATCCAGTGACTCACTCGTTTGGTGTCGCATCCCTCTGAAGGGAAGACTTGGTATTCCTGTTTTCTTGATGAGAAGCCAAGGCCCAGAGAAGCTCAGGATGTAGCCAAGGTCGCACGGTAATAAACGCCTGAGCTGGAATCTGACCCCGCAACTGTTTTACTCTAAAAATCTTGACTCCATCATCTGCCCATCTCTGCTGCCCATCCACCTTTGCTGATGGGGAAGAGGTGTGTGTCTGGGGCTCTGGGAGCTTAGTCCCTTGGTCTGCCCTCCTTGGGACCTGCTGGCTCACGTGTCTACCTCTGCCCATCATCTTTCCTCCACTGCCAGTTTGACGGGGTCCCTGTGCTGTGCACAAGGAACCCCGAGATGGTCTTTGTTCATGGTCCTTTCCTGAAGGAAAGGAGCGGGAGCTGAGCAGGGGGAGTTGAGCCAGAAGCAGATAATCTCCATTCAAGATCCTGCAGAAGAGCAGCCTCACACGGTCTGGAGGTGGGGGAGGAGTCCGGCTGGCTTGCTGGGGGCACCTGATGCTTTTAAGGCTCTGGGCTGCAGCCAGTCACTGGGAGAGGGGAGGAAGGGGAAGAAGCAGGGTATCAGGTTCTAAGCCCTGACTCCTGTGCCAACCAGGGCACTGCTTGCTTTTTATCTGATTCACATATTGGGCCTCCATTTAAGCAATCAGATCTTTGGCCAAAAACAAGTTAGAAAACCAATGCCTTAAGACATATTCTCAGTGTAGATTGGCCCCAAAGAGTGTTTTATATAGTACTGGTATACCTTGAGTCATCTCTTCTTCCTGTATTCTCATTTGAAAAGTCTATGATAAATAGCTAATTTATTCCTTTACATGTATCTATTGATTATCCGTTATGAGCCAGACGCCATCCCGGGAGCTGGAGATATAGAAAAATACCTCCGTCACTCTGTTTGTATCCTTCTACCCTGCGGGAGTTTCTGTGATTTCTCAGAATCACAGCTTTTGAGGTGATTGTTCTGAGAAGGAAATCAGACCATAATCTGTGCACAACCGTCGATGGTTCC
This sequence comes from Suricata suricatta, assembly GCF_006229205.1. Taxonomy (NCBI): domain Eukaryota; kingdom Metazoa; phylum Chordata; class Mammalia; order Carnivora; family Herpestidae; genus Suricata; species Suricata suricatta. Next base: position 59,994,311 of record NC_043710.1, read on the forward strand.
CTAGTGCTTAAAGTGTTGCTATTCCAAGTGCAGCCCTGAGCTACAGCCCAGCAGCATCAGCATTACCTGGAGCTTATTAGAAGTCAGCATCGCAGGCACCAGCTCAGACCTGTTCTATCCGAGTCTGAAATCACATCCCCACGTGATTCGTGATTTTGGGATCCGAGACTCACAGGAATATTAGGATGTGAACATGGCCCTTCACACCCCGATACCCGTGTTCCCTGTACTGTCTCAGCTCTACCCTCTTTTCCCAGGCATATTATACTCAGCGCCCGTCTGCTCAGCCCGCCTGTCCTCTCCTGCCTCCAAGCCTTTGTACCCATGGGGCCCTCTCCCTAGAATACTCCTCCCCCAGGCTGGGGCCAGCTACAAGTCCTTCCCTTCCTGGAAGGCAGACTCGAATCCTACTGAGCTTCCTCAGTTCCCTCCTCCCCTCCCACCTGCCAGAGGACTCCATTGCCCCATCACCCCCTCACTTTCCAGTCAGTCCAATGTCTGAGAGCCTGCTAGAGAGCTCAGTGCTCTGGAATTCCTGTCGTGAAGGTGCCCGTCACCTTCAAAAGATGATGAGCCCTGGGGCAAGGGATGGGCCTTTCTTTCTTTATAGCCACCCAATCTCTGGGCTGCGCATCAGAGGGGATGCAGACAGGATTTAGAGTCTGCCTTGAGGAGCGCCCATCTGGTGGGGCAGACAGGCTCTCAAAGCAATGAAGGCCAATACGCGTTCATGACACGGGTTTGTGGCAATGACAATGGTCACTGAGCTGAGCCATTTTTGGAACCAATGGATCCAGGTGGCTTTGCTCTTTGGGCAAATGGTCTCTCGATCCCCTTTCTCATCTCTCTTCCCGACAGACCTGATCACTGCCCCCCACAGGGGCACCCCTGGCTTCTGGACTGAGTTCTCAGGAGGCTGAGTTGTGGGTGTGAACACAGCTCTGCTCCCCATTTCCTGGCCAGAGGAGCCCTCTCTGCTTGGACCCTGTCTTCTCCTAAGGCCAGCAGGGGCACGAGGGATGACAGGCTTACAGCACCCAGGCCTGGAAAGGGATGATCTTCTTCATTCTGAAGGAAAGCAAGTAATTGGTGGCCAGGTGCTATTATTTCCATCGTGTGTACCAGGGGCCAAGTGAATAAATTAATCAAAGTCCTCAGTGACAGTATGAAGACTAATTAATTAAGGAAATTCATTACTTAATATATCTATGGAACATTTACTGAACACCCACATTGTGCCAGGCTATCGAACTAGATCTCCGGGACACAAAGATGTGTGACTTCAGGTCCCCACCCAAAGCCAAGGTCATCCTCTCAGCTCAGAAGAGGCAGCCTGAGAGTCCGGAGGACTGGGATCTATGGCTTACCACCCCGCTAAGTCACTACCTCTCAGAGCTTCCTTCTCCTCACCTGTAATATGGGGATTACAATCCCTCTGTTGTCTTACAAACTTGAGAGGCTCAAACAGAATCACAAACCAAAGCGCTTAAGAAACTTTAAGTGCTGTACCACAGGCTACTGCAAGTGGCCACCCCCAGAACCATTCTCCACCACCTTCCCCAAGCGAACACAGCCCAGTTTTGTTTCGGAAATCAACCTGCTCAGCCACAGGTAACATAGGATTTGGCTAAGGCAATCAAGCCCATCTGCTCTTGGCAGATGCTCGATTTCCTTGCTTCTCATGCACTAATGATAACCACGTGACCTGATCTGGCCACCAGATGAAACAGGACGTCCACTGGCCGAGGAAGCTCTTTTTTTGGGGGGGAAGGGGGAGGTTGTAGGTGACACCACTCATCTCCTTCTTATTCTTGTCTTAAATGTGGTGGCCATCTTGGGACCATGAAGTGCCAAGTATGAGGACCAAACAATCACCTTGTAAGGATGGCAGAGTAGATCTACTTTTCTTTCTCACTTTATCAATTCCTGAGGTACCCACCCCACTCAAGGCCCCATCCTCTCTCTCCTGTGTGGTGGCTATGGCCTCTAACCAGATGCCAAAAACTCTGAGGGTCAAGCTGCTAAGATGGAAAAGTAAGGGGAGATGCTAATACTGCAAACAGGTAGTTTTGGCCTATGTGAAAAGTCTTTGGAGCAAACAAGAGGGGTCCCCGGCCAGGTGGAAATAGATTAGAGGTCAGAAAAAGCTGGGGAAGGGGGTGGAACTGTATCTCCCTGTCTCTGCTTCCTAACTGCAAATCTCATCTGCACAGTTGTCCCAAAGACAGGGGCATGATGTCTCCTCTTAGAGCCTCCACTGCTCTGAACTCAATAAACACTAAATCATCATAATGAACATGAGTGTGTCTACTGAATGAGGCCCATTTATTGCCTCATTTAGTTCTTTTAAGAGCTCTTATTTTACAGATAAGGTAACTAGAAGTGTCAGAGGTGACATGACTTGACCCTAGTCAGGACCAGGCCAACTCAGTTCTTCCTCATGGTCTAGGTCTATGCTGTCCAAGATGGTGGCACTATCCACACACAGCTAATTAGATTAACATTTCAAATTACAGTTGCATAAAATTCAGTTCCTCAGTCACACCAGACACATTTCCAAAGTATAAAAGCCACATGTGGATATGGTGCAGACACAGAACGTTCCCATCACGGCAGAAAGTACTGTGGGAAAGCACGAGTTCAGAAGCTTGGGACACTCAGAGACTAATTCACAGATCCCTGCCTGGAGAGTACAGGCTTCCACAATGATCTCAGCACGGGGTCTGGTGGCAGATAGTCTGGATGTTTGGGTTGAGGAAGGAGAAAGGAGGGGAGAAAATGTTCTCTGAGGGTTTCTGGTGTGCTGGTCATTGTGCAGCGTGCCTTACATCTGCCAGCTCATTTATCCCTCATGCCAACTCTACACCATGCCATTTATGAATCCTGCATGACATGTGGAGAAATAGAAACTCAGGTCTGCAAAACACTGTCCAAGACCACACTCCTGGACCTGACTCTAAACCCAGAACCATCGCTATGCCTCTCTCCTCCAGGGTGCCAGGTTTGAAGGCACTTCCTCCCCTCTTTCTTTTCTGAAGGGAAGAGATGAATCTTTTCATCAGGAGAGCCAAATTCCACTAGTGGGGGGGGGGGGGCGTGGCCCACACAGGCCCAGAGGGAGGCCCCTTCAGGGTAGCTCCAACTGTCTCCCCAGCCTGGGGGGCCAGGTCATAGGGCAAACTCATTTTTTCCTGGGCCTCCCTTCCTAGGCTGGGCTGCTGTTATCAGAGACCTCTGTAAATCAGGCCCCAGTCACCCCTGGAGACTCCAGACCGCGGGGGACAAGCTCCTGCTGTAAGAAGATCAAGCTGTTCAGGCTTTGCCAGGGAGCTTGTGAAGCTTCAAAGGCTGAGTCCTGATTTACGAGGCCGCGGTGGCTCCATGCTGTCCCAGATCAGTGCCTGCACACCAGCTCCATGCTGTGCAACAGTCCAGGGATGGGTCAAGAGATCGGAGGCCAGACCCAGCTCAGGGCTACGCCTGTTCCTTCGTGTGTGCCTGCTGGCTTGGAGTTAGCCACACCTGGTGGGAGATGTGTCTCTCTCCAAGCTCTGGATTGACTCAGGCATGTTCGGTACTGCCTGATAGAAGATGAGGAGGGTGAAGAAGTAGGGCCTGGCCATTCTTGTAACAGGGGTGCAGCTGCAGTCAGGAAGCTCAGCCTACAGAAGCCACCCTATGGCTTGCCTCCAGTCCTCATGGCAACCCTTCCAGGGAGCCACGATTCTCCTCTCTTTATAGGAGGATGTGTAAGTTCAGAGAGGCCAAGCGATGTGCCCAGGTAGTAAGCAGCAGGACCAGATTTGAAACCAGATCTGTCACCAAACCCCCCAGTTCTTGTGATCTGCTTCCTTGGACTGTGCCCCACACTTGGCAAGTCTTTCTCGACCATCAAAGAACAATACTCACCACTTATATCTCTAATAGGAAGGATGCATTTCTTTACATTCTCCCAAGCTCTTTCATAGGTTTGAGTGAGTGAGGAGAAGGAACTGTCTGATCCATCCCTGGGAAGCAGGTAACATGAAATAAGCCCCCTCGCCAGGGTGGGCATCTGGGCCTGCAGCCTGCCAGGACTGCTGTGGGCATGGCGACTTCTTGAGGTGTCTCCCAGCCTACGGCCCCTACAGTGACTGGCCTGGCCTTCCTCAAGGGAGGTGAGCACACTGCTTACTGAGGCCTCATGTCTGCAGTTACAAGCAGTCGTCCTACTGCTCGCCAGGTAAACACACCCACCAGGGAGGTGCAGGACAGCCAGTTATCACAACTTCTTTCAGTAGCCTGGCCAAGTAAGTATGTTTATGTGATTTGCAGAAACTCCGAGGAGTTACTGCTCACAGCGAGTCAGGAGCACAGCTGGGCTTCTGCTGTATTTGCTTCCAGCCCAGTGTGCCCCCATTTGTAGCATCTGGTCTCTAACACCGGGCCAGCGTTAGTTAACCCCGTAAGGGTCTAAGATGTACCCCACAACCTGCTGCCTCTGCTTCTCTGCCAGACGGTGACGCCCTTCAGGGTAGATGTCACAAGCATGGATTCTAGAGTCAGAGCCCGGGTCTGGGTCCCACTGCTGCTTCTTATCAGCTGCGTGACTTTCCAGAAGCAACTTGACCCAAGTCCACTTCCTTTTCTGCAAAATGGGATACTGTCTGTGTGTCCCAGGGACCTGTTATGATGAAGATCATCCCCAGGAAGCACCTGGCACCACAACGGCTTGTGCTAAGCAATGGACAAATGTTGACTGTCGCCATTGCTCTGCTTCCTCTGATGGGCAGCATGGGGCCGACGCTGAGTCCACAGTCAAGGAAGAAGGCCTGTTGCTTAATATGGAGAGAGACCCGGATGATGCATTGCCAGAGTGTTGGGTAAAGCTGCTGTTGTTACAGTGGGGGAACTTTCCAGATGGAGCTCATCAACAGAATCATTCCAAGAGCCCAGGCCCCTTGGGAGTCCCCTCTACCCCCCCCCCAGTTTGGGGAACCAGTTTCCCGAATCAAGAAAGCGCCAGCTCTCCCCTTCCCCTCTGTGTGCTTCAGACCTCCCCGGGTGATCTTTTGTTCAGGACAGCAAAGCAGCTGTCTGGAAGGCACCCAGGGCAGCCATGCCTTGGGCAGTGCAACCTCCCTCCCCCCGCCCCCCCCAGGGCTGGGACGCCAGAAGGACAAACCCACGGAACACAGGGACCCTCAGCCCAGTCAAGTCAACAGCTGGCCCACTGGCTGACTTCTCCATGCTTCAGAATGTTCTGGCAATGAGAAGACACAGTCTCAGCAACTTAAAGAAAATTTCCCAGGATATCCCAGTCTCTAAGGGAATACTTCGTTCCTTTCTCACACATTTAAATCCCTCTTCTTGGAAGAACAATTCCTCCAAGATGCACACATACACTTTTAATTTGTTCATGTAGATGATTAAATAGAATTTCAGTGATACATCTAATAATAGCAATAACTAATATTTTCATATGTGCGAAGTGAAAAGTACCTATTATAGTTGTCATCTTGTGTAGTCCTCATAACAACACTTGAGATAGGGCTCTATTATCCCCATTTTACAGATGAGGGAACAACAAAGGTGGGCTGACCCGGGAAGTGCAGGCTGCTCGTCGGGGGTACTGATCTGAAGACCCGGGAGCCAGGGATCCCACTGCCTTCCCAGTGCCTCCTCCCCTGCGTTGTCCTGAGGGCGGGGGAGGTCCAGCTAGCTGGAGGGGTTTTCGATCCTCAGGTATGTTTTCTTTTCTCTGGGCATGTAAGGTTGACAAAGACAGGTTCTTTCTCAACGTGGGAGTCCATGACCCTGCAGGTTCAGGAAGGAACCCAGAGTTGTTCCTGTACTTTCTAACATGAGCCACCCGCCGACTTTCCCCGGCAGCTCAGCCCCTGCCAGGCATCCCCGCCCCTGGGCCCGGCGCCCAGGGACCGAGCCGCAGAGTTCAGCTCGTTCCCTCCAGCACAGACATTTGGAAACTGACATTTCCCACATTTTCACCACACAAAAGGCAGGTTGTATTTTTGTCCTCTCCAAAATATGCTAAAGGATTTTCTTGTTCCTCTTGAACTTTCTCCAAAAATAAATAGAAAAAGTGAACACCAGTTTGCCCTGGAAGCTGAGAAGAGAAAAATCCACACTTGGGGTGGCATTTCCAAGATGACACAGAAGCACGAATGTGCGGCTGGCTCTGTCTCAACACCATGAGGCAACCTTGGGGATCAGCAGCACACAGTATTTCTCACCCCAAAATTCCTCATCGGGCTTACATGCACCTGCTCCTTTATTCTTTAAAACCAGATCTGAAACAAGTAAGAAGCCTTCATAAACATTGCCTGAATGTGACATCTGAGTTAACAGACCAACCATACCCACATAAAACATAAAAATACGCAGGTAATTTAGTGACACAAACAAGACAGTGGCTCAAGATAAACTAAACTGGTAGCATAAAGGTTGGGCCCAAGGAGAGGAAGGAAAGCGTTTATCCCAAAACCCCTGCTGAGAGCTGAGTGTAATTGTCAAGGTGCCGGGATTATTCTCAACTCACGGAATCGCCAGTCCTCAGGATGGTCTGTCCAGACCCCTGTGTCTGCACCTCCCTCCATGTGAGTCTCCTGTGTCTCCCCCGTCCAGCTTTCCAGCTCAGTGAGGATCATCTTTCACAAACACTGTTTGATCACCTCTCTCCTGGCCTCTTTTATCCTCAAAGCCAGCCCCCTAGCTCTGCCCCCAGGACCCTTCTCCCAGTCAGGCCCCTTGCTCCTGGCAGCCTCCTCCCCCAACTCTGCTCACCACTGCCTCGGAATGTGCTTCAAGCAAGGCACCTGGCTGTGTGCTGTCCTCCACTCAGGACAGTCGGAGGACCCCCAAGTAGGAAGGAGGGGGCTCGGCCACCGTCCACTCCCACCCATTCTCCCGGGAGGCGGGGAAAGCCTGACAGACAAGCAGGCAGAGAAGCAACTCAACCTTGTTCCTACCCGTCCAGGAAGGAGGCCCTCACGCACTCCCACAAGGAAGAGGAGCAGCAAGGGGACCAGGCTGGCAGATGAAAGTCTGCGTTCATCCCCATTTCGCCCTTGCTATGCTGGGCAAGTGACAGGCCCTCTCTGGGCTCAGACCCTCCATCTGCAAAATGCAGCTTATTAAGTCCTACCTCAGAGCCACTGAAAACATCAGGAACATCACCTCATTATCTCAATACAATGTCACTGTGAAAAGAACATGGTGTTGGTTGTAGCTAGAAAGAACCAGGTTCTAATTCCACCTTCAGAACTTCAGGAAGTGAGCGAACTTCTCTGAACCTCACTTTCTCCAGATGTAACAAGGCAATATAAACTCCCTCCAAGGGTAAGTGTCTGGACTGAATAATATGACACACAGAAGAAAGGCTTTATAAACTGTTTAACTGGTACAAATGAATGCATTTACTCTGCTGAGCTAAAGACTGCCTCCTGGTAATCCACACTGTGGCTGCAGGTGCTTTAGACATCACACAACAATGTTCCAATCTTGCCATTAGGGCCTCTGGGCCTTCCCTCCTCTTGTCTGAGCAGCTTCATTCATCCCTCAGCCATTCCTGGGCCAGAGTAGGGGGTGTCCATTGTTTGCATCTGGCAGCACCTGGGCTCCCCTCCTGGTGGGGCTGCATTTGAGAGTGTGCTGCTGGGATTTTCGTCATTGGGGATATGCCTCAATGCCTTTGCACCAGCCCTGTCTCCTTTGCAAGGCCTCCCTGAAGTCTCTTTGTGGAGCAACCCATCCCACAAGTCATGTCCTTTGACTTGTCATGCCTCATGCCATGAATTTAAGGTCTACAGACCCTTAGGTCATAGACTTGGTGTCCTCTTTACCAATGTGGCCCTGAACTGGTCATTTCCCTTCCCACAGGACCTTGCTTCTCTGGAAGGAAAATGACGAGATGGACAATGGCATCCCTGGGCCTATGAATTGGAACCATTACATGCATATTTTTACCAAGTGAATTTGCCTTTAAATCCTCATCTACTTTTGCCTTTAACTTTTCAGCAGAGCTTTCCAGGGATTTAGAATGGACCTGGCTAGAGCCCTTCCCAGTTGATAGCCTGTGCATCTATGGGCTCTTTAAGGTTGGGGATGGGTCCTTGGAGACCTTTTTAATCCTTCTGTCAAGCCCACACTGGAAATGGGCATAGTTGTTTCCGACATACCTGATAGTGAACACGGACAGGCCTGCTACCGCTACTTGGCTCTTGTCACTCTGTGCCCTTGTAGCAGCCTAGTGAGCACCTGTACTGCAGCCATCACGGGCACCCAGATGGGTTTTAATGACTGCAGAGCGTCCAGGTTCTCGTGCATTTGTACAGCCATTTGCTGCCCGGAGGAGACGCTGTTCATTGTATTTTAGTAGCAGTAAAGGGCCTCCTGGTTGAACACTTTCATACCAGGGCTGATGTTGGTCTCTTTAGCAACCTTTACTTGGTTCCCTCAGATGGAGCAGAGGGAATGCCACTTCTCTCCCTTTCACCAGCTTCCTTGTCTGTAAAATGGGGCGGGGGCTTCTGTGCACATCAAATAACATCACCGATGTAACAGAACCGCATCTAGCACACAGTAAGCACTTCTTTTCACACTTTTCACAATTTGGTCAAAAAGAAACCCACCACCCTTAGCTCCCTGCCCCCCTCCTGCACGTCGGTGACATCTGGTGGCAGACCAGGGCAACCACAGGGGTGGGTACCCGAAGCTCCAGAGCCTTTAGGAGCCTAACCCATCTCCTTTCAGGGATCGCAAGGGTTGTAAGCAGTGTTAGCGAGGATCTGCCTCAGGATCCACTCACTTCCAGATTTACCACCTAACTTTCTCCCCACTCCAGCCGTTAAAGCTGAGTAGGTCAGTAACAGTAACGAAGGGAGGATCAGGGCCAGTGGTGGCACAGAGACAAGACGGTAGATGGCCTGAGATCAGAGAGTTGCCCAGCACACCCCCTATACCTACAACACTGCTTGGAGCACAGTAAGTGCTCAGTGAATATTTGTCAAAGAAATGACAATTTTAGACAACTCTAGACCATGCAAGTCCTTTTCCAGTTCAGAGGTCCACATGGCAAAGGGGCTTGCTCCAGGGGACATGGTGACAACACCACTCCCAGGAATAGGTTGAACGGGATGGGCTCCCCATTTCCTGCCCAGGCGTATGCATGAGTTCCCAGCCATCCACTCTGCTTAACTGGAAAAGGATTCTGCCTGGGGCCCCTGCCTCTCTTCTCCAGGTCCCTCCCTCTCCCAGGAAAGGTCACGGCAGACAAGTGCAAGGCAAGGCTCAAGGACTGAAGCACAGAAGGCGTGCAGGCTGTGGCTGGGGAGGATGCTTTGCTGAGAGAGGGCTGAAAGGTGGTCTGGGTCTACATTATGAACTTAATATTAATGCCCCTCAACATCTGTGTGTTGCAACCTAATTCCTAGGATGGTGTTATTAGGAGGCGGGGCTTTGGGGAGGTGATTAGGGCACGAGGGTGGAGCCTTCACAAAGGGGAACTGTGCCCTTGTAAGAGGGCCACAGAGCCCCCTTGCCCTTTCTGCCACATGAGGTCATAGTGAAAAATACATCTTTGAATTACAAAGTGGGCTCTCACCTGACAATGGATGTGCCAGAAGGCTTCCATCTTGGACTCCCAGCTTCCAGAACTGTGAGAAAGAAATTTCTGTTGCTTATGAGCCACCTGGTTCATGGTATTTTGTCAGAGTTGACCAAGCTGACTTTTCCTTGTTGGAAAAGCAGTAGGACAGTTACCTGAAATGAGGGGTTGGGGTGGGGACCCCACAGGGCTTCAAAGATAGTCTCACGTTCTGTTTCTTAAGCTAGCTGCTAGGGAGCAAACATGAGAGTGTATCACTATTCTTTAAATTGTACACATTTGTGGGGCACCTAGGGGCTCAATCTGTAAAGCACCTGACTCTAGCTCAGGTGATCTCATGGTTCATGGGTTCGAGCGCCGCATTGGGCTCTATGCTGACAGTGCAGAGCCTGGAGCCTGCTTGTGATTCTGTGTCTCCTTCTCTCTCTGCCCCTTTCCCACTCATGTGTGCTCTCTCTCTCTCTCAAAATAAACATTAATTTTTTTAAAATTGTACACACTTGTTATAAATACTTGTCACTATAAAAGAGTATAGTTACGGAAAGATTTTATAATAAATCTCCTTAAAGAGACATAGAAGCTGATGTCTGTAAATGCAGGAGATGGGGGGCACAGAAAAGGCAGATTTCAAGTTTTCCTATGGATTTGGTGTCTCTTGCAACATCTAAGGAATATAAGTGTTAGTCTTGAGCTACTCTGGAAGTATTTCTATTTATGGGACTGTCTTGACCTCGGCATACCCCAGGGCTGGCACACAGGGTCATGGCTTTATAATCCTTATGTTGACTTGACTTTGAAACCTACTGACAAGGCTGAGCGGCTCTTGCTCAATGGGAGCAGAATTCAAAGAACAGCTGCATCCTGTAGGGCTGAGTAATCCTGAACAGGTGCCTTCACTTCTCTGGGCTCCTTGTATTACGTGGATAAACTATATTCCTCGCCTCCCCTCCCTTCCAGGGCTGGTGTGAGGATTAAATGAGAACATGCAAATGAAGGTGCTTTGTAAAGCAGAAAACATGGTGTGACTGTAGGATGACTATTACCATAACTACTCCTGGCAGAAAAGTACTCTAAAAATGACATAAAGTGCCCCCAAAATGTGAGGCATTTGTATTATGACTGGGCATAACTTTCAGCCAAGGTTTTCTGGAACAGAATCAAGTTCTCATACGACTCCAGCCAAAACAGGTGGAAAGTACACTTAGCAGCTGTCTTCCAGATCCACAAGATTTATGACGAGAGGCCGCACTGCACCACGGCTACGAACCAACCCCAAGCCAGACAGCGCGTGTTCATATCCCGACACCACCACGGACGTGTTGGACAAAGCATGACCTTGGGCAAACTAAGACTCAGTCGGCTCTCTCATGTGTCAGATGGGGGAAATAATAGCTACTTCACACAGTTCTTAGGAGGATTAAATGAGTTAGTATGTAAAGTGCTTCTGAAGCAGTGCCTAGTATGGAGCAAACCCAATATTAGCACGAGATGACTTCCATGTCCTGAGGGGGAACGCTAACCAGAAAGAAATAGGCAACAACTGTCGTCATCAACTGGAAAGCCGGGTTAGACACTTGAAAGGACTTTCTGGCCGAGTCGCATAGTGCTCGTCGTGGAATTTGGAGGATCTCCAGTCAGCGCCCTCTTGGAAAACAGTGGGCTGGTGAGACCGCGAGCTTTACAGCAAGCCGAGGCTCCAACACTTGTGAAAAATACAAGCAGTAGGACCCCGGGTCCAGTAGAAGCCAGAGCTGAGCTAGGTGAAGGCTTGGAAAATGCTGACAAATGGCCTGCAGCCTTGTCCCCTCAGTGGACCTGTACGTGAATCTGGGGTGTCATGAGGTTCAAGAAACAACCCATCTTCAAGTGATCATTCTAGGCAGTATTGTCTATAAGAAATTTCTGTGATGATACACATGTTCTGTATCTGTGTCCCTATGTACAACTAGCTACACGTGGCTGTGGTGTACTGGAAATGTGACCAGTGTGACTGAGGAACTGAGGTTTCATCTATTTTTTATTTTTAAGTTCATTTATTTATGTTGAGAGAGAACAAGTGGGGGAGGGGCGGAGAGCAGGAGACAGAGGATCTGAAGTGGGCTCTGCGCTGACAACATAGAGCCCGACATGGGGCTCAAACTCACAAACTGTGAGATCATGACCCAAGCTGAAGTCTGATGCTTAACCGACTGAGCCACCCAGGTACCCCTGAGAACTGAGTTTTAATTCAACTTAACTTTTTTTCAGGTATTCTCATAGCTTTTAAAAGAGGTGTTTTTTTTGTTTTAATTTTAATTAATTTAAAGAGCTGCCTGTGGCTGGTGGCTACCATATTGGAGATCACAGTATGTAGCCATATCACTTCTTGGCTTAAAATCTTTCCAGGTCTCCAATCCCTTTGGCATGCCATCAAGGCCCAGCACAATCCCCAGATGAAGAGTGCCCTCTGTGCACATCCTCTCCTACAGCCACCGTTCCACACCATACCTGGCATACATTGGCCCTCCACTCTGGACGCTCTTCCTGCCTTGTCTGCCTAGGAAGCTCTTCCAGTTTTCTCCCACCCAAGCACAGACTGAGGATACCACCTCTGGCTCCCCCAGCCTCCAGGGCCCCTCATCACCCTGGCATTGACCAAACAGGGATATACTTGCCTGATTACAGGCCTGTCTCCCTTTCTGACTGCTCCCTGAGGACTGACCAGGGTCGTGTTGTAAGCATTTCAGTCCCCTGGGCCCCTGCACCAGGCTTGGCCGCGGCTGGTGCTCTGGGTGCACAGACACCCACACGCATGAGACACGGTGCATCCTCATGGCCCCCCAACGGCCCCCTATAGGAGGAAGCACTGACTTCCACCGAGGTCCTTCCATTTCCAGAGCCTGGTCCTTTTAGTACTATTCCCACATTATCACCGTGTTTCATCAGTCCTAAGATGCCAGCAGTTGTAGGAATGAATCATTGTCAATTCAGCAACAACCTCTTGAGAAGAGAAAACAAAGCATAATGTGTAAATGACACCTTGATTGCAATGACAATCACAATGCTTTCAGAAATGTCAAAATGTAAAGGAGGAAAATTGCCTCAGGGAAGGTAAGGCAACCAGGAGCTGGCCTCCAGGGTGAGCCCTTCTAGAGGATCGGCCAATAGCGGCACCTGGAAGGCACTTTCCACAGCCCATCCCTGTCTTGTTCCAACTGCTCTCTGACTGGGTCCCCAGAACAGGAGCATTATCACGTGCCCTATGAATTTTTGAATGGATCAAATACATACCTGAATAACATTTTTAAATCTGATTGTAGAAACAAATACATGGTTATTGTGCAAAATTCTTTTTCATCTCAGGGCCTTTGCGCTGGCTATTCCTTCTTTCTAGAACACTCCTATCCTGGATTTCATCTGGTGTCTCTCTCTTATTTATCAGGTGTCATTTAAGTGGCCCCTACAGGGGCACCTGGGTGGCTCAGTCAGTTAAGCATACAACTTCAGCTCAGGTCGTGATCTCAAGGTTTGTGAGTTCCAGCCCCATGTCAGGCTCTACACTGATGGTGTGGAGCCTGGAGCCTGCTTTGAGTTCTGTGTCTCCCTCTCTCTCTCTGCCCCTTCCCCACTTGTGCTCTCTCTCACTCTCTCTTGTGAAAAGAAATAAACGAAAAAAAAAAACTTAAAAAAAAAATACATGGCCCCTCTCTAGGGCCTCCTTCCCTTGTCAGCCCATTTGATGTTGATCTTTCCTCCCACGTCAGTGTCTCTCAAATTAACGATCTTGTTTTACTTCCCAGCACTTATCAGCATTTGGAATTAGCTGTGTATTTTGTATTCTCTCTTTCCAACAAGACTGTAAGCTTCTCGAAAGCAAGGTCTTTGCATAGTAGGGATTCCAGAAATTTTTGTGAGTAGTGGAAAATACAGAAGAGCATAAAGAAAATAATAGATGTCTCATGTCCCCACTACTGGGAGAGAATCGCAACTAACATCCAGTATACACGCAATCCCTCCAGACCTCTCTGCAGGAGTGTGTGTGTGTGTGTGTGTGTGTGTGCGCGCGCGCGCACATGCGCGCATGCTCACACACTTCATTTTTTTAAGATGCAACCTTTTTATTTATATTACTTTGTAATCTGCTTGTTCCCTGCCCGCCCCCCCCATTACCATATCATAAATAGCATTCACAGTCATCCACTCAGCTGGCTGTCACAGTTTTAAGCAAGGCCTACCACTCCCTTGCATAGAGTAACCCCCATTTGCTTGGCCAGCCCCTTCAGGTGGCATTAGGTGGTGCCAGTCTTCCTGTTATGAAAAGCAGGGCTGCAAAGGAGCATCTCCATGACAATACCTTTGCATGATTATCTACTCAGGTCCATTAAAGTGGGATTATTGGGTCACAGGGTCTATATGTTTTACCAGATGTTGGGTAAACAGTCAAAATGGGACACTTTCAGGTGAGGAAGGCTCCTTGAAGAAGAACTTCACGAGGTTCAGAGGGAGTTGAGGAAAAGAGAGGAAACAGGCCCGTCTCCATCACTTGGGCCACTATTACTGTCTAGTTGGAGAGATTTATAAAGTCTCCCAAACCCAGCACTCAACCCAGAAGCCTTGTGACGGTCCTAAGCCCCTCCTGAATAGCCTCCTGGAGCTAGTGCTGTATCCATTATAGGTTTCACTGTAGCAGGTGTAGGCTAGACCTTCTTTCTGAAAAATGAGCTATCTGGGAAGGTTGAACTATCTTGAGAAGTTCTATCTTGAAACATGTAGATATATCCCTACAGATGCTAGTGAAGTGTGGTCTATAATTATATTCTGTAATTAGCCCTGACTGAACCCACAACTTAATATAGCACAGGTGTGAGCTACCAACTAACCCCATATCAGTTCAAAAGGGTGAAATCGCTATCTTCTTCCCCTCAACATAGTTAATAGCTAGTGTAAAACCAATGAATATAATTTGGCTTCATTTGGAACTCCATTTGCATCGCTCCTTCCTTGCAATTCATATCCTCTGTGTCCCCAAACAAATCCAGTCTGACACAGGGTACAATTCTCCCATGTGCAAACTCAGGAACAAAGGATGAGCCCACCCTCCAGGGTTCATACCTTCAGAATCCAATTCCCCTGGCCCCTCCCAGCTCTGGCCTCAACTGCCTTCACTGCTGTCAGGTATCGGTGGTGCTGATCCTTCACATGTAAAGAGCACATCACAGACTATGATACACATACCGCCCTTTCTTATACTGGATCCTCACAACAGCCTTGGGAGATTGGCCAACCAAGGTTATTACAGTAACCCTTATGTCACAAATGGGTCAACTGAGCTCAGGGCAGGAAAGGACATGTTCATACAGCAAACAGGAGGCAGGGGTTAGGCTGAATCTACACCTTCCAATTCCTAGTTGAGATTGTACCAGGGTAGAGTTGGAGGGGCCTGCCAAGTAGGCCAGCCTGCTAAGCACTCATTTCCCCTCTTCTTCCATCTAGCCAGCTTCAGCCTTATGCGGCTGGCCTAAAGGAGACCCTAAACTTCACCTTGGCAGATACCGCCCTAAACCAAACCAGACAGGGAGCGGGCTGACTCTGGGCAGCACTCTGTAACAGTGAAGTAATCGTGGATCTGGGTGACTGGGAGAACCAGCTCAGGGCTGGGCACACTCGAGTCACTCTTAGGAATTCTCCTATTTAATTGGCTAACTGAGCAAAACACAAAGTTGGCAACTTTATACTGAAATTTTACTTTTCCATGAAAATCTGAAAACCACTAATTCGTACAACCACAAACAAGAGGCTTATTTTTTCCAATTACCTAGATTTTAGTCACTCGGCTCAAGTTTCAGACAAGCTCTGTCTTTAACCCTCAAGATAGGTGCATCACATAGGAATTATTTTCCTCCTTTTATAGACCAAGCAAAGTTAAATAACCTGCTGCAAGTCACACAGCCTGTAAGTGACAAAGGTAGGAAGTGTAGCTACCTGGAGGTGGAGGAGGAGGAGGAGAAGACAGAGGAATTTTCCCAAACACAACAGAGCAAGAATGCCTTTGTTCATTCATTCACTGGCTCACTCACTCGGTCACGGTCACTAAACCTTTGCTGAGTACCTGCTGAGGAGGAAGTCAGCCTGATGGAAAGAAGGTGCTAGAGGATGGGCATTCCCAGACTGGAGTCCCGCTGTGCTCCTTGTCAGCAGAGTGACCAGCCAGCTGGCCACCTGACCTCCCAGAGCCTTGGAATGTCCAACTGTAATGTGAAAATAACACACCTCCATCACAGGGTTGCTGTGAGGACCACACACCATAGCACGTGAGAAGGGGGCCTCGCAGGGCCTGGAGTACAGCGAGTGCTTGACGGCCTGTCCCTGACATGAGAGCCATTGCACAGGTCACCGACACTCAAGAGGTAGGGTTGGAGGTGCTCTTTGAGATCATCTAGCTCACTTTTCCCACTGTACAGATGGGAAAACTGAGGCTTAGACAGAGATGGTGACTTGTCCAAGGTCACAGGGCAGGGTAATGGCAGAGATAGGACCAGAACTCCCATCTTCTGGTCCCCATCTGCTTTTTCCTTGGCAGCAGGTTAGGGATTATTTTTCAATGCAGCAGCCAAGTGCACTGGAATGCAAGTAGACTGGCGAGAAATGGAAGCATCAACAATATGTTGTTGCGTAGCTTAAAGAAAACAATAACTGGGCGCCTGGACGACTCAGTCGGTTAAGAGTCTGAGTTCGGCTCAGGTCATGATCTTGTGGCCCATGAGTTCAAGCCCCGCATCAGGCTCTGTGCTGACAGCTCAGAGCCTGGAGCCTGCTTCAGATTCTGTGTCTCCCTCTTTCTCCACCCCTCCCCCACCCATGCTCAGTCTCTCAAAAATAAATAAGCATTAAAAAAATAAAAAATAAATAAAAGCTCCCCAGATAATTAAAAAAAACCCCAATAACTTTTGACCGATGAGAAAATATCTAAAATATATTTTCTTGTTTACCAAACAAGCACACATCATCTACTCTGTGCTCACCAGGGCCATGCTAAGGCCTAAGGAAACATGAACTCATTTACTCATCACTATAAGCCTAGGAGGAAGTTACTCCTATTATTCCCATCCGATCGTCACAGATGAGGAAGCTGAGGCAGGGAGTGGTTAATTAATTTGCGCAGGGTCCCACAAGCATGAGGTTACCAGCGCTGGGATTTGAACACAAGCAGTCTGGCCCCACAGGCCCACGCTATGCTGCTTCAGAACAATGACCTGCTTTCTACTATGCATACAAGGGTGCAGATGTACATGACTTGACATAGTAATGCTCATCACAATCATAATAGCAATAGCAGGGAAAAAATACAAATAGACAACTCCCTCTGTGATGCTTCTGGAAAACTTAATAGTGCCCACCCATGCTTCAAGACTAGCCATTCTCCTTAACCCTTGTCTCACGCCCTCTTCACTGCCTGTGCTCCTCTTCCACCCAGAAGACTTGTCCCCTTTTGTCTGATTTCAAGCCTTGTCCTTCCACGCTCTGCTTGAATGTCACCAGCTCTGGGAATGCTCCTCAGATGATGTGTCCTGTCACGGCTGGTCCACGTTCCCTGGGTCAGTGTTAATGGTGGAGTCTGACACTGTATCCCATGATGAGGATGGTATGGAAGATGATTTTGCTGAAGGAACCCTCTGAGCGGTCTCAGGTCCCTCTCCTAACCAGTGAGTCCCAGGAATAAGATCAGCCATTACACCTCTGAGGCATGGATGTGTTCATTTAATGCCTTCAATGCCACAAACATTTATGGGTGCTTTCTTGGTACATTTAGTAAGCGCTCCAAGACTT
The DNA here is from genome assembly GCF_006229205.1 of Suricata suricatta. Classification (NCBI taxonomy): domain Eukaryota; kingdom Metazoa; phylum Chordata; class Mammalia; order Carnivora; family Herpestidae; genus Suricata; species Suricata suricatta. Next base: position 60,011,721 of record NC_043710.1, read on the forward strand.
TAGGGCAAGTGCTGTCATCCTTATTTGAATATCTTCCCCCTCGCTTGGGAAAGTCGGGTAACTTGTTCAAGTTACCAACTGAGTGGTAAAGCTGGGTCCTGAAACCAGGTTCAGATCCCTTCCCCCAGGAAAAGCACTTCACATAACTATCATAGTAAAAATGATTCCAGCAAAAGAATCAGTAGTAGATCCGGGAGAGGTGAGCAGGGGAGGGGGGAAGGTTTGATGAAGAACAGGATATTTACATAGCCTTGAAGTATCTCCCTATAACATACTTATTTATGACAAGGGAAAATCTGGCAATAGGGGAGCTGGAAACCATCTGGGATGGTTAGTTTTATGTGTTCTTGGCTAGACTGGAGTACCCAGCTCTTCAATCAAATATTCTGGCTGCCACTGTGCAAGCGTTTTGTAGATGTGGTTAACATCTCAAATCAATTGATCTTAAGGAAATAAGGAGATTAGCCTCCTCGATGTGGGTGGGCCTCACCCGATCAGTTGAAAGACTTTCACAACAACCACTGAGGTTTCTCAGGGAACGAAATTCTACCTTGTACGTCAAACTGAAACATCAAATCCTGCCTGGGCTTCCAGAATGCTGGCCTGCCGTATGGGTTTCAGACTTGCCAGACCTACAATTATGTGAACTAATTCCTTAATATAAATCTCTCATTCTCTCTCTTTCTCCATCTCTCTCTCTCTCTCAACATTTATATATATACATATATATATATATACACACACACATATATATAGATAGATACACACACATGTATATGTATATATATATAAAACATATAGTAAATGTCTTAATATGTAGATCTGTGATTCATTACATATTGTATATACATGTGTGTATGAATATACATATATAACTGATATGCTGTCTTAACCACATGATCAAAATTAACATCAAAAATAAGGGGCAAAAGGGCATCATGTGCATCCAAATGTTATATCCTCAGAAGGATGCATCATTTAGGTATTACTTTGTAATTGGAAAAAGGAAAAGTATTAATCAAATAATAAAAACAATTTCTCCTCTTTCCTCAGGTGCTCCCAGGCTGGCAGTGACACTGGCCATTAGAGCCGGTGACCACCATGCGCCTGGACCAGAAATGGGTTCCCACTTGGTGACTATATGCAGAGGAGGGTCTGTTCTCCATCTGCTCTTTCTCTCTGCACCTCCCCCCCCAAACTCGAAAACACTCACAGTTGGTAATTTCCTCTCCGCCACCCAGCAGGCCCAGGATAATTCCATCGTCTCCATTTGACGATGCCAGTGTGGCAGTGACTCACTTTGTACCCATCTGTGGATTCCTGTCAGAGCGGGTTATCTGCCTAAGGAGGGATGTTAACATTTATGGCAGTGAGCGGGGACGTGTGACAGTTCAAGAACACAAGGTGCCAGCTACCTTTTGGAGCTGCAGGTGGTTTCCATGAAAGCAGAATATTGCCACTTATTATTTATTTCACTTTTTATTTTTAAAATGTGATTAATATAGCTCGCCAATAAATCTGGCCAGGCACGAGTATTTATGAAGCGTTCTTGGCAGGCGTGGTGTGACAGGGCCTAATTGCTGGGAGGGCAGAGGCAGCCCCGTGAAGTGAGCTTCTCAGCCTGAATGCGAACCAGCTTCATTTTATGGGCTTCGGAGGCAGCGGTTCCCACGTGAGCCCCCGGGAATAATCCCAGGAGGCTCCTAGCAGGGAAGTGAGGCGAGAGAAGATTGACAGAGCCTGAGAGGCAGTGGAGAGAGCTCCAGGCAGGCAGAGGCCAGGGTTCAAAGCCCAGCCCCCAACAAGGGAGTGGGATGAGCTGGGCAATCTCTCTAAATCTCTTCCCCACACGTAAAATGTTTGGAAGGGTTGCTGAGACGGTTTAAGGACATTTGGAAAGTGTCCTACGGTGCCTTCCAAGTAACAGGTGCTCAGGAACGTTAAGCTTAATGTTTACAAGGTGATGGCCTCTGGAGCAAAGCTTGGGTTTGAATCTGAGCTCCGTCACTTCCTAGCTGTATGACTCTGAGTGATTACTGAGCTTCTCTGTGCCTCAGTTCCTTCGGGCATAAAATGGGAATAACTATGGGGCTGCAGAAAGGATTAAGTGAGACAATCCAGACCTGGCATTTCATCGGTACCTAACATAGCCGCTATTACTGTTGTTTTTTTCTTCCCTTGCCTTCTGCCTGCCTCCTTCCGTGGTCTGGCCTGAAAGACATTTCCTGCTGGTGAATTCCTACTCCTCCTCTGAAGCCTAGTTGAAATGTCACCTCTTGTAGAGTCTTCTGTGACCCCTTTAGCAGAAGCAATGATGTCCCCTCTGTCTGAGGCCAAGATGCTGCGTACATCTCCATGCTGATCACTCTTGGAGCCTGATGCCCACCCGGCGCTATGGGAGGGTCCCACCTTCAGGGCAGAGGACCGGGTTTATTTGCTGCAAACCTGCTACACTAGCTGCCCAACCCTTACCAACTCGCAGCACATGGACAAGAAGGTGGTACTGGTCTGGCAGTCCCGTCCCTAACTACCCTGTAGCAGGGGGATCGATGGCTGTGTCCCCCTGTAATGTGTTTGCAGCGCATGGGGCAGCCTGCGCGGGAGAGTGCTGTTCTGGTGCAGACCCGGGCCCAGCTCTCAGCGGTGCTCGGGGAGTACGTGCTGGGGAAGGATGGGTCACGAGGAGCATTTTAGCAGCAGCCACCTCTCCCTCTCAACAGTGTGAGCAGGACCAGGTGGTGACCGAGCTGGATTAGGGGAGGAAAGAGCTGTTGGTTTGGGGCTCCTGGTATCCACACGTTGAGACAGGACCAGACACCCTGTCAGGTTTATGAGGTTGTGTGTTTCGGGTGAGTTCCACAGTGCAGGCCAAAGCGTGGGTTGTCCTGCTCCACAGGCTGGGTGGGGTGTGTGGGCTTTGGAGGGGTGACACTGGGATCTGGGACAGGGTACCCTGAGACAGGCCCTTTGTCAGCAAAGCACCTGACCCTGCTTTCCCAGGCTATTCAGCTGTGGCCGTCTTTGCAGGCCTGTGCTGCAGGATCGCCCTTCCTCTTCCAGGGCTAAGGCATTCACCAAAACAGGCCTCCTCAATGCCCCAGGGCCTGTGCTGTGAGCAGGGGGCACAGAGATGGGGTAGACTGTGGGCCCACCGTCAGAAGCCCACGCTCTAGCCGGGAAACTGCCATGGAAACCCAGATACAACATGGCGCCAGGCACGCCACAAATGCTAAGTCCACAGAGGACACAGGTCCCATAGAGAAAGGAGAGGTGGAGGTGATGTGTCAAGGAAGGCATTGGAGAAGAGACATGAAGCACTGCCAAACACAGCTTGGCAGGAATTTTCTGGATGGAATCCGTGAGAGAGAAGCACACAGGCAGAGGGATCACGCAATGAGAACGAGTTATGAAAAATACAGTCTGTGTGGGGAACTCGAAGTTCATGGTGAAGGGGCAAGGTGTGCAGAGAAAGGCAGGGTAGGGGATGGGCCGCAACTCGCCCCGTCCTTGTGTGAGGTGCAGAGGACCTCCTGCCCACTGGGAACATGCTCTGCCAGGAGCAGTAATATCCTTGTGCAGTTTTTTGTTTTTTATTCTTATTTGAGAGAGAGCTTGAGTGAGTGCGCTCACACATGTGAGCAGGGGAGGGGCAGAGTGAAAGAGAGAGAGAGAGAGAGAGAGAGAGAGAGAGAGAGAGAGAGCGCATCTAGAGCAGGCTCCACCCTCAGCACACAGCCTCACTTGGCAGACTCAATCCCACGACCCTGGGGTCATGACCTGAGGTAAAATCAAGAGCCAGACACTTAACCAACTGAGCCACACAGCCCCCTCCCCCCAGTACTAACATCTTTGAATACTTACAGAGGACACATTTACTCACATGAGTATACCTGTGACTCTTAATTTGCATATGCTTGTGTATAAATAATATGAACAACTGAATTCCTGAGGATGGGTGGTTAAGCTCTGAGACACAAGGGAATTCTGAGATCAGGCGGGGTTCCGGGTGGTGGGCACGTGGTATGGTGCAGGGTATGGTTAGGGGCGCAGGGAGGGCTGTGACTTGAGAAGGAGAGACCGCTTTTAGTCTCTGTTCTAGCAACACTGCATATGGTTGGGCAGGTTGTTTACTGCTCAAGGACATACAGCTAAGGGGGTGATTCACGGGTACGTCCCTACGTTTACTTGGGGAGGGAAGGTATACCATTTCCTAATTCATACAAAGGGGCTGCCTGGGCTCTGCTGGGAAAGAGAGATTTTTTTTCAGTGGAAGAACTGGCTCAGATGATTTCCCAAGTCCCTTCCAGCACTAATATTACACACACATACATATACACACACGCACACACACACTCTCTCTCACTTAGCTAAGGTGACATGGTTTCCTCATTGGCCAAGGAGGGTCATTTCCATAGCATCATCTTCTGGCTTAACCAGACTGGACTCGCCACCTCTCTGCTTTCCTTTTCCAGGGATCCCACCAGGATCCTCCTCCTCCTTCCAGGCAGGGTCCCCACCTGCCCCAGGAAACCTGCAGGCCACTCCTCCCCCTCACCCCTACCCCATGGGTCACCGATTCTTTAACCCTTCTCCTCCTCCTCCAAGCACCGCCTGGCCCTCCCTGATTCAGAGTAAGGTAGAGGTCGAGCTCACTTCCATCAACAACCAACTTGTCCTAAGAAAAAGAGCGGCTGAAGAGAGAATTCTTACACCCTCGGTAGTTTTAGCAATTTTCAAGCCTCTATTCAAAATGAATGACCCTCTCAGGTGGGAGTCTAGGCTGACAACGAAGGCAAATGAAACACACTTAGTGGTGGTACAAAGCAAAGATGAAAATCCACTCTGTTTTATTGTTGCTGTGAGTGAGAAAGCAGCCAGCCCTGACAGGGTCAGGGAGATAGCTCGACTTCATTCAAGAGAGGGAGGAGGAGGGGGAGGAAGAGAAGAGAGAGGCCCATCTTGGAGCAGATCCAAGACCCAGGCAGGCAAAGCCTGGAGAAGAAAGTTCATGCCCTTCATACCTTGATTATCTGAACTTCGTGGGATTGTGTCTGAGTTACTCCCCCACCTACTGGACCTGGGGGCGTGAGTGGGGGTGGGGGTGGCGGTGGGGGGAACTCCGATTTCACGAAACCCATTTTAATCACCTTCTGCAATCCACAACACTCTGTAATTACAAGGCTCTTATGCTCAAGTACAAAAAAACTCACCGAGAAAGCAACATTAAGTTTGCGAGCGGAAACATGAAAATTCATGAAATGCACAATTAAGGATCCAACGACAATGTTAACTCTCCCCCTTTCCAGGCGCAGGCACTGCTGATTACCAACAAATGGGCACATCTAAACCCCGAGGCATCTGCCCATGTTGGGAACCCTCTCCCTGCCATGCCTGCTCTCTCCGTGGATTCCCATTTGCTATTGCCCAAGGTTGTCCTGGGGGCAGCTCAGGGAGTAGGAGCGCTGGGCGGGGGAGTGGGAGGTGGGGGGCTGGAGGAAGGGCAGGTCTGCCTTAGAGGGGAGAAGTCACAATGAGAAGTCAAAGAGTTGTATTTTAGAAACGGCCCACCGCTTGCTCTCACCTGCAGAGTCTACAAAAGACACGGCCAGATCTTCATGCTCTTTCCCACTAATCAAGGGAATTCAAGAAGAGCAGAGATTATGGTCACTTTCCATCAGCTTAGGCTCTCAAACTGTCCTCCTTCCACTCTAACCCCTAAACCCTTAATCCAGGGCCTCCCTGGTTTTCTCTTCCAGGACCCTAACTCTACCTCTGTCTCAGTCCTTGCTGCCAACCCTGTGCCCCTAGTCCATTCCGTAAACTGGCTTCTAGGCCAATCTCGCCAAGCCTACATTTAAGAGGGACCCCCTGCCCTGCCTCTTCTTACAATGTCATGTGAATAAAGCAGGACATAAATGGCAGCAGAAGTATATGATCTTAACTATGTTAGATCAGAAAAAAAACACCTCAGATAAGGAAATTAATCAAATGTTCACGGGTTATTTTTGGATTTGGTGCCTGTAAGGTGGAAGATAGTAGGAAAAAGAGATTAACAGGGCTTTGTACCTTTTTTCACTTGTGCAAATTTTCAGTGAGTATAGTTTACAATCAGGAAAGAAATAAACTTTAAATGTCACCTCTGTTCAAAACCCTCTTGTCGGGGCCTGGGAGGCTCAGTCGGCTGGGTGTCCAACTTGCACTCAGGTCATATCACAGTTGGTGGGTTCGAGTCCTGCGTCGGGCTCTGTGCTGACAGCCAGCTCAGAGCCTGGAGCCTGTCTTCAGATTCTGTGTCTGCCTCTCTCTCTGACCCTCCCCTGCTTGCACTGTCTCTCTGTCTCTCTCTCTCTCTCAAAAATAAATAAAAACATTAAAAAGAAAAATTCAAAACCCTCTTGTAGTTCCTTATTTTCTACATGACAGAACAGAAACTCCAAGCCTCATATTTACAAGCTGTTAAGCCCTGGTCTTGTCTGTATGGATGTGTGAACCGTATCGTCAGATCTTCTGCACTCAGAAGGGCCCATCCTTGGCTAAATGCTCTGCTGTGGCTATCTTCAAATTCTTAATAATTACATTTTTAATGTTTTATTTATTTTTGAGAGAGAGACAGAGTACAAGCCTGGGAGAGGCACAGAGAGAGGAAGACACAGAATCTGAAGCAGACTCCTGGCTCTGAGCTATCAGCACAGAGCATGATGAGGGGCTTGAACTCGTGAACTAAAAGACCACAACCTGAGGCAAAGTCACTTAACTGACTGAGACACCCACGCACTGCCAAATTCTTAATAATTTTTTAAAAGGGATATACATTTTTATTTCACACTGCACTCCACAAATAAGTGAACCTGTTTACTAGAGTGTCTTCATTAAGAGAAATCACAGTCCAATTATTCAGAACAAAACAGTACAGACAGTCTTTGGACTGCTGTGTGGGGTGAGGTCTCCAGACTGTTGCCAAGATGGTTAGGAAGCCACATCATGTGAACTGGGAATGTTCAGTCTGAAATGTGAAGAGTCTGGGGAGACTTAACAAATGTTTACTGAATACCTCAAGTACTCTTCTAGGTGCTAAGAACATAGTCATAAACAAAGCAGGCCAGGCCAAGTCCCTGCTCTCCGGAACTGCAGTGCTAGCCGGGGGAGACATGCAATATCTGTGTTTCATAGTGCTATGAAGAGAAATTAATCAGGATAAGGGAGACAGAGGCCTGGAGGAGGGGGGAGCACTACTTGATTTAGGACCTGGAAGGAAGTCAGTAATCCCTTGGATGATGGAAAAGTGGGAGATGTAGACACATAACAGACAATTACAATACACTGTGAGGTTTGCTATGGAGAAACTCAGAGGAGGCATAAATGAGGGGCAACATGCTTAGCCTGGGATGGACAGAGGAAGGGGCTGGGGCTGGAATTAGTCAGTTTGGAACTATCTTGGTGTTTTTCTCCAACCCTAAAACTAGCAGAAACCACATCATGTTGACTATAGCTTCGTAACTTTCTTTCTGTTCCTACTACTGTGGACTGACTCAGTTCTTCGCTTCCTGTAAATCACTGCAGTCAACTCAATCTTGTCTTTTCTTCTCATGCTGTCACCTCTCCTAGATAATTGATTCCACTCTGGGGCCTGCAGCCTGAGTCTTATTCTTCAGCCCTGACCTCTTCCCTGAACTCCAGATCTCAATATCTAACTGCCCTTGTTTTTGAGGATTCCTCGTGTTTGCAGGAGGGTGCAGCATCCCAGCTGGCCCTGCATGCCATTCCTACTTGGGCATTCTAGGGTGCTTGCCAAGACCACCAGAACTTCGTGACCAAGATGAGGAAACTGAGGCACAGAAGCAGAATATGGGGATTTTTCTCCACCTTAGGATCAGAATATTAGCTTGGCTTTTCCAGAAACTCAAATTCATCAGTGTCCTAGTGTTCATGGGATCTGAGGACACTTGGAAAGTTCACATGAAACTGAATTACAAAACAGAATGCCAATGTATTAATTGACATTGGGAAAAAAACCCTCTTCTCATTAATGGACTATGTTTTGTACATAGGAAGCCCAACTATTCTTAGAAGGTAGTTGGATGAACATGGTAATTACAAATGACATTCCTCATCTGTGTGACACTCAGGGACAAGGGCTTAACATTCATTATATATAAAACCTCAATTATTATGCCTACTGCGCAGATGAAGAAACTGAGATTCAGAGAGGCTGAGTAGCTTGCCTTAGTTCACAGAGCTAGAAAGCAGCTGGGATTCCAATTTAGTACCAGAGGCTGTTTTATTTTAACCACCAATAAATACCAAAAGGATGGTATTGCTATAGAGGAAAGAGTGAAAAGCTTTTGTCTAAGTCAAGTTGATGTTTAACATAATACCTGTGACAGTGTTCTGATATGGTTTTATAGCCACACAGATGGGAAAGATTATTCTTGAAAATGCTCTCCCCAGATGAATCTTTATAATCAAGGTTTTATGTTAAATGTACTACGTGAGAGTCACTTTTCAAAGGACTTCTGTAAAGCAAGTAAATGATTTTGTTTCTGAAAATGAATAATCATCCCTGATTTACCTCCTACATAGTAAATCTGCTGGAGTCAGAAATACACTGTCTGGGGCCAGAAAGACTTCAGGTTCTGATTCTCGATCAACATCAGCCATGTGGCCTTGGATCCATGGGTCACTGACCTCACTTTTCCTTACCTGTAAAACAGTTACAATAATATACACCTCATAGAACTTTTTCAGGTAAACTAGAGAAAATTTGTGTAAAATTCTGGCACAGAGCTGCATAGAAGTGTAATTTTTATTAAATTTCTTTCTGTTTTCTTGATAAGCAATTGATATATATCCCTGTAAAAGTTTAAGGAGGATAGCAAGATGGTTTGATTTACATATATTGTGAAATCATGACCACAGAATCTCCAGCTCAAATCCATCTTTTCATATAGATACGATAAAAAGAAAAGAAAGAAGAAAAGACAAACAGAAAAACAAATTCTACTTGTGATGAGAATTCTTAGGACCTGCTCTGTTCACCACGTCCCAAAGTATCTAATGCTGTAGTGTTGGTTCTAGCGTCATCATGTTGCTCATTACATCCTCAGTGCTTACTGAACGTCTGAACCTTTTGACCACCTTCCTCAAATTCTCCTTGCCCTCACCTTCTGCCTCTGCTAACCAAAAGCCTGGTCTCTTTTTCTGTGAGTCTGCTTGTTTTTCTGGTTTGGGTTTTTGTTCTTATTGTTGTTGTTTTAGATCTCACCTATAAGTAAGATGATACAGTATTTGTCTTTTTTAAATGTTTATTTACTTTGAGAGAGAAGGAGAGAACATACACATGAGCAGGGAAAGGGCAGAGAGAAAGGGAGAGAGAGAGAAGGTCAAGCAGGCTCTGTGCTGTCAGTGTAAAGCCTGACGTGGGACTTGATTCCACGAACCATCAGATGATGGCCAGAGCTGAAGTCAGGAGTTGGACGCTTAACCAACTGAGCTACCTAGGTGCCCTTCTGTCTTTGGTTTTGACTTATTTCATTTGTCATAATGCCTTCAAAGTCCATCCATTTTGTTGCAAATGGTATGATCTTCTTGATTTTTTATGGTTGAATAATGTGTGTGTCTACATAACCACCAATAAATACACACACACACCCCACACACAGAGATACCAACATTTGTTATCTCATCTTTTTGATTGTGGGCATTCTAGGTGCAAGGTAATATCTCATTGTGGTTTTAATTTGCATTCCCCTAATGACTAGTGATGTTGAGTATCTTTTCATGTATCTACTGAAATGTCTACTAAGGTCCTTTGCCCATTTTGTAATTGGGTTATTATTTTGCTATTGGATTTTATAAATTCTTTATATATTTTGGATATTAACCCCTTATCAGATAAATGGCTTGCAATTATCCTTTCCCATTCTGTAGGTTGTCTTTTTACTTTGTTGGGGGTTCCTCTTGCTGTGCAGAAGCACTTTAATTTGTTGAAGTGTTACTTGGTTACTTTTGATATTGTTGCATACGCTTTGGGTGTCATATCCAAAAAGGTGTTGCCAAGACCCATATCAAGGAGCTTTCTCCCTGTGTTTTCTTCTAGTTTCAGGTCTTACATTTAATTCTTTGAACCATTTTGAGTTATTTTTTAGAGTGGTATAAGAGATGGGTCCAGTTTCACTCTATTACATGTGAATATCCAGTTATTTCCAGCACCATTTATTGAAGAGACTATCTTTATTGTCTTTTCTCTATTGAGTGTTCAAGGCTCCCTTGTAAAATATTTGTTGTTTATATATGTTTGGGTTTATTTCTGGGCTCTCAACTCTGTTTATCTGTTTATATGCCAATAACATACTGTTTTGATGACTATAACTTTATAGTATAGCTTGAAATTAGGAAGTTTGATGCCTGCTACTTTGTTCTTACTTGGGATTTCGTTGGCTGTTCAGGATCTTTTGTGGTTCCATATAAATATCTAGGGGTGCCTCTTCTACTTCTGCAAAAAAAAAATAACACTGGAATTTTGATAGAGATTGCACTGAATCTTGTGGATGGCTTTGGATAGTATGAATATTTTAATGATATCAATTCTTTGAATTCATGAACACAGGGTGCCTTTCCATTTATTTGTGTCTTCTTTGATTTCTTTCATCAGTGTCTTATAGTTTTCAGAGTACAGATTTTTCACCTCCTCAGTTAAAAGTATTCCTAAGTATTTTACTGTTTTTGATGCTATTGTCAATGGGATTGACTGCTTTATTTCTTTTTCATAAAATTTGTTAGTATGTAGAAACACTGTTGGTTTTTTAAAAATGTTTATTCATTTTTGAGACAGAGAGCATGAATGGGAAGGAGCAGAGAGAGGAGGGAACAGAGGATCTGAAGTGGGCTCTGTGCTGATAGCAACAAGCCTGATGTGGAGCTTGAACTCATGAACCATGAGATCATGTCCTGAGCTAAAGCCCAATGCTCAACCAACTAAACTACCCAGGCACCCTGAAACACTACTGATTTTTGTATGTTAATTTTGTACCCTGAAACTTTACTGAATTCATTGATTAGATCTCACAAGTGTCTGTCTGTCTGTCTTTCTTTCTTTCCTTTCTTTTTTGGTAGAGTCTTTAGGAATTTATATAAAATCATGTCATGCAAATAGAAAGAATTTTATTTCTTCCTTTACAATTCTGATACCTTTTCTTCCTTTTTCTTGTCTGATTTAGCTAGACCTTTAAGTACCATATTGATTAAAGGTGGTATAATTGGGCACCCTTGTTTTGTTCTGTATTGTAGAGGAAAATATTCCAACTTTTCACCATTGAGTATTATGCTAGCTGTGGGCTTATCATATATGGTCTTTATTATGTTGAGATATGTTCCTTCTGTGCATAATTTGTTAAGAATTTTTACCACGACTGGATGTTGAATTTTTTCAAATGCTTTTTCTGCATCTATTGAGATGATCATGATTCTTTTCTTTCATTCTATTATGTGATGTATCATGTTAATTGATTTATGTATGTTGAACCAACCTTGAATCCCTGGGATAAATCCCACGTGATCATGGTGAATAATACTTTTAATGTGCTTTTGCATTCATTTGCTAGTATTTTATTGATAATGTTTGCATCTATATTTATTGGGGATATTGGCCTCTAGGGTTTTTTTTTTCCTAGTAATATCCTTTTCTGGTTTTGGTATCAGGATAATGCTGGCCTTATTAAATGAGTTTGGGAGTGTTCACTCCTCTTTGATTGTTTTGGAAGAGTTTGAAAGAATTGGTGTTAATCCTTCTTAAAACGTTTGGTAAAATTGGGGCACCTGGGTGGCTCAGTCAGTTAAGCATCCAACTTTGGCTCAGGTCATGATCTTGTGATTTGCGAGCTGAAGTGCCACATTGGGCTCAGTGCTGATAGCTCAGAGCCGAAGCCTGCTTCGGATTCTATGTCTCCCTCTCTCTCTTTTTCAAAAATAAATAACATTAAGAGAGCGAGAGAAAGTTTGGTAAAACTCACCAGGAAAGCCATCTGGTCCTGGGCTTTTCTTTGTTGGGAGATTTCTGATTGCTGATCAATCTCCTTACTAATGATTGGTCTAGTCAAATTTTCAGTTTCTTCTTGATTGGTCTTGGTAAATTTTATGTTTCTAAGACTTTTTCCATTTCTTCCAGATTGCCCAATTTGTTGGCATATAGTTGCTCATAGTAGCCTCTTATGATCCTCTCAATTTCTGTGGTAGTAATTGCAATGACTCCTTTTTCATTTATAGCTTTTATGATGTGGGTCCTTTCTCTTTTTTCCTTGGTTAGTTTAGCTAAGGGCTTACCAATTTTGTTTTCATCTCTTCAAAGAACCAACTTGTAGGTCAGCAAATCCTTTCTCTTGTTTCTGTGTTACCTATTTTATTTATTTCTCCTCCCATCTTTATTATTTCCTTTCTTGTGCTAACTTTAGGGTCAGTTTGTTCTTTTTCTAGCTCCTTAAGTGCAGTGCTAGGCTGCTTATTTGGGATCTATCTTGCTTCTTACATGGGTGTTTATTGCTATGAACTTCCCTCTTCGACTTGCTTTTACTACATCCCATTCTACTCTCTGTCTCTATGATTTGATTATTGTAGGTACCTCATATAATTGCATCATACAGTATTTGTCCTTTTGTGACTGGCTTATTTCACTTAGAACGATGTCTTCAAGGTTCAGCCACATTGTGGCCTGTATCAGAATATCCTTCCTTTTTTAAGGCTGACTAATACTCCATTGTACATATAAGCCGCATTTCGTTTATTTATTCATCCACTGGAGGATGCTTAGGTTGCTTTTATCTCTTAGCTGTGGTGATGAACACTGCTATGAACATGTACATACAAATACCTCTTCAAGTCCCTGCTTTCCATTTTGGTGGGTATATACCCAGAAGTGGAATTGCTTTATCATATGGTAATTCTATTTTAAATTTTTTGAAGAATCATCACACTGCTGCACCATTTTACATAATCCCTTTTAGAGGATTATGAGTGACTAAGCACTAGGCACAATGCCACATAGCTTAGGAAATAACAGTCAGATACCAGTGTGGGTCCAATGTGCTCTCATTCTACAGAGTAGCAGTTCCCAAAGGCAGGGTTCAGCCAGGAACATGACAATCATCCAGTGCGTTTGTTAAGCATATAGATTCCTGGGTCCATAGGTCTGGAGAAATAAAATCACTAGGGATAGGGCCCCAGAGTCTGTATTTTCAAAAAACAGGGTATTTCTGGTGGACCGCCAGGTTTGATAACCACTGTTATCACTGTGATTATCATCATCATTATTGTCATCCCTGTCATTGTCAAAACATCCTCATTAACCATTCTTTACCTAGATCAGCTCACTAATTTATAAACATCTGCAAACAGTGGGAATGTAAGGGTTACCAGGAAATCTCAATCCTGGGTTTGTTCTCCAAGCAACTGAGGGCCTTCAAAGAGTGACACATTTAGTATTCTAACCAACAAAGAATCAGCCAGGCGCCTGCCTGCCCAGGCCTTTCTTAGATTCCTGACTAACACTCATTAAGCAGTTCAAGCCAATGTGTTCCTAAGTAAGTGTGTGTAGAGGCAGCCTGTTGGCATTTTAATCTCATTAGTGAACTGAAGCCCTCAGACACAGCAGCCACAGCAGCTGCCTGGAATGACTGGGTAAAATTCTTCACACCCTTGCACTGGCTACCTGTCCTTCTGCCATCTCTCACCATTTGCTCCAGCTTGGCATCCTCTCCTGGGCCCTGAGCAAGAGACCCTGGGAAACCAGGGCTTGATGACTTCCAGGGTGCTGGCTGCAGAGAGCTGGATACCCGGGGCAGGTGAATGGGCTGCGTACATCCCAGAAGAGATACTGCATGATCTACCCCAGCCTGATTTGTTGAGTTGGCACCAGGCCATGGGCACCGCTCCCTGGCTCCCTGAGTTCAACTGCCTGTGTCCCCCTCCCCCATCAATACTCTTGATAGAAGCCAGACAAGGCTGTGGGGCCTTGGGAAAGAAGTATCCACAGGCAATCTTCCCAGCACAAAGCCTGCATTGTTGGAGGAGGAAGGCGTGGAAGAGGCAGAGGGAGTGCTTATCTTTTGCTAATTCTGGACAGCTGAAGGGGCTCCAGTGAAAAATGACCTTGTAAACTAAAAAGTTGAGAAATATGCAAACTACGTAACTATGACTATCTTCTTCCCTGGGACAGAAATAGCTGGGCTTTCCCTGCAAATGTTCATAGATACATTCACATTAACACACATATACCCTTATTATGCTCAAAGTAAATTAAGAGGAAAATGTGAAACAGCCTCATCCATCCATTCATCCATCCATCTATCCAACCAGTTACTTGTTTATTCAAACATTAGTGCCTGCCATGCACGTGAACATGTTTCCAGAGGAAAAAGCAATAACCCAAATCAGAGTGTTCTAACTGGGGGCTACTTTTTCACTGGAACATCCAGGAACCGGTACGTTGGCTCACCGTGCATTGCCTATAACTGAATCAATGTCTTGCACAACATATGTAGGGTCTGTTATGACGAATACACATTGAATTCAGACATTATTGAATCCACGAAGCTTTCTGCCTTATACGTGTCTCAGCCAGTGAGAGCTGAGAGCTGAAAGTATAAACCCTACCCACTGGGAGATTTGGACATGCTCCAGGCAAATGGAAGTTCGGAACTCTAACGCATGGTTTCACGAAGGGAGATGATCACAACCGTAACCACACTAACTAACTAAATACATTACCATGTGTTGGGCATGATTCTAAGTACTTTACTTGTTAGTCCAACAAATCTCTGAGGTAGACATTACCATTACCCCATTCTGCAGATGATAAGACTGACCCTGGAGAGCTTCTGTAAGTTGCTCAAGGTCACACAGCAGTAAGGGTGGAGCTGGCATTTAAACTTAGCAAGTTTAAGCTACAGAGTCAGTTCGATAAAAGAACTACTCTTTACTTTCCCCCCAAAAAATAAAAAATAAAATTCTAACATGTAAGGAGATATAGGGGAACTTCTGGGTTGGTGACAGGTTGGGGGTTCAAGGAAGGTCCTGCCTATTTTGCTTCCTTTCTTCCCACAGTGCCCTTGAGATTCCTCTGGGAAATTGGACTAAGTGATCATAAGCCCTCTTTCAACTATAATTAAGAAAAGGAAAGAAAGGAAGAAGGAAGGAGAGGTAAGAAGGTGGGAGGGAGGGAGGGAGGAGAAAGAAGGGCATAGTCTAGCACTAAGTGGGAGGAGATTTTCTGTTCATTGAGCATTATTAGTAAGATAAAGTTGGTCCCTTATCCTCATGGATTTACAGGTCAGCAGAGAGGCTGGACAGGAACAGGTCGTATAAAGATTGAAATGTGATTTTAAAAAGTGAGAATTCCATAGCAATGCAAAGCAGGAGTCCTGATTTAGTTTTGTGATCAGAGGCCCAGGGAGGGGAGGGGCAGCTGCTGGGACGAGCTTCCTGGTAGAGATACAAAAGAGAAGGAGCTGGGTCTGTGAGGTCTGGGAGATGACGTCACTAGGACCTGGAGACCAACTGGACAGGGGCCATGGCGAAGACGAGAGAGTACAACACCTGCGTTTCTGGCCACCAGGCCAGGGATGCAGCTAAGAGTAGGGGATGTAAAGAAAAGATTCTACGATCTCCACGGCCAGAATTACACAGGATCCAACATGCACCCCCCACCACAGGCCACCCTTCCCCAGGGAGACAAAGGCAGGAGAGACCTGTCGCCTCCACACTCCTTGGAAAGCATTCAGGCCAGGAGAACTCTGCACAGCCTACAAAAACATCTGTAGGCAGAAGCGATTATGGAACGTGCAGCAACTGCTTGCAGTAAATTAATAATAGATGTGCTGGACTTCCTCAGAAATATTTACCCAGCCGGGGCGGCTGAGCACTAATAACCGGGAGGGGAACCTGAGCCTCACTTCAAACAGCCCTGACTGGGGAAAATGAAGAAATGTCTTCCTGGCCCTTCCCGGTGCCAGCGGGGGGAGAAACGTGCAGAGTGCCTCGTTCAGGAACCCGAGGACCTGCAGTCCCCTGGGCAAGTGGAAAAGGAACCCAAACAGAGGCTGTGGGAGGGGTCCGGAGGGAGAAGCCAGCAAAGGAGAATGGCTAGCACCTAAGTGGTGCTCACCCCCTGCCAGGCCCCCCCACCCCCTTCTCAGGACCCTGACTATATTAACACAGAATCCTGGGCACTATTTTTAGGTCCATCTTACAGGGGGAGGGGCTAAAACACAGAAGAGTTAAGGAACTAGCAGGGACGTCATGAAGCTGGGATTCGAACTCAGGCAGTCCAGCTCTAGAGTATGTGACCCTACACCCCTTTGCCTTTGATGTCCCTTGATGCCTTTTCCAAAATAGTTAAGGCACGGGGGCACATCAGAGGAAAGAGACCCTACATCTAACCACCAAGACACCCTTGCTCAGCCCATTGCTAATGTGTGCCCTCTGTCTCCAGCCCTTGCTGAGAACTCGGGGTTCTTCTCACCAGCAAACACAGAGGCCATTCCTTCTTCCATCAATTATTTAGCAGCAGGGGCCAGACCCCCCCCCTGCCAGTCTCAGACTAGGTCTTAAACAATGCACACAAAAGCTCCCTCTCTGGAAAACTCCCCCTGTCCCCTCTCATGTAGAGAAAATTCCTTTTCTCCTTCCTCAGAGCTCCCAACCAGCCTTCAGGCCATTCTCTGGGATAGAATTTCCAATGTAAGTTCTGAAAAAGAGAGGGATTTGAAAACATATGCAAAAGGGGTTCCAGACGGGGAGCCTGGGTGGCTCAGTCAGTTGAGTGTCCAAGTCTTGATTTCAGCTCAGGTCCTGATTTCATGGCAGTGGACTCCGGCCCTGTGGTAGGCTGAGCATGGGGTCTGCTTGGGATTTTCTCTCTCTGCCCCTCCTCTGCTTATGCTCTCTCTCTCTTTCTCAAAATAAATAAACATTTAAAAGGAGTTCTGGACAGATAAGTTTGAGCGACATTAGGTTAGCATCCCCACTACAGGATTTCTCAGAGCCTTGAGCATGCTAGTGGGAGTAAGATCCAGCAGGGGCGACTCAGTATACAGCACTTCTCAGATCCCTCAGAAGGAAACCCTCCTCCTTTTCTTTCTTAACAACATTTGGTAGGGCTGAGATATCCTGGAACACAGTTTGGGACATTCTGCCCTGGAACAGTAACTACTATGTCAAATTTGTGTTTGGTTTTGACCTGTCGGTCCACTGGCAGAACTGCAAGGCTAGGAGCTCCTCCTTACTCATCTCTCCAGTTCCCGCCTGCAGCCAGGCCGAGGTCTGGAGAGTTCTCTGAAAGTCTTCTTTGAAGACGGCACGAGTGAGTGCTGTAAAACACAGTCTTGGGAAGCACCGATATTCACAGCTGCGTCTGCCTGCGTGTCCTCCTCTGTCTCCAAGGCGACAGGCATTTCCTGCCTACAGGAGTCTCACGAATGGCTGCCTTTTCACCCTGGACACATCTCCTCAGGGCACAGAGGCTCCTCACCAGCTGGTCCCTGTCCCCACCTCTGCTGGATCCTCTCCCACATTCCCTGCACATAGCCTCAACTTCAACTCCACGCAGGCAGTTTCTAGAACACAACACTGCTTCTTTCAGGTGAGGTCCTCACCTGGTGGCCTTTCCTCAGCAATCTTGCCTGTGTGGTTCCCCTTTCTTTAATCCTGAGCTCGGGCCTCTTGGCTTCTCTGAAAGGTCTGAGGCCCCCTTTGGCTCCCCATCCCTGAGGTTGGGCTAGATGCCCCTCCTGGAGAGATCTGGGCTATCCCATCCTAAATCACACCATCTCCCTGGGGCAGTGGGGGTGTGCCCTCAGTGAAGACACCCCCTGTATTTTGTGCTGTGGGTCATAGTCCAAAGATTTGGAAACCACTGATGTTATATAACCCTCCTACTTAAGATGGTTCCAGGCCCTGCACGAGGTTCATATGAAGCCTTTTAAAATCCACATACCGTTCCCCTCCTCTGTGACACCCTGCCCCGCCACGACAGAGCCGCATCCTGCAAATTGCACAGCCTCAGAGGCTGGGAGTGCCCAGACCTTGCAGGGGAGGCCCACCGAATGGACTCCCGACTTTGCAACACATTCAAAGCACGGCGCCAGAACCAAGGCACACTCTGTTGGACTCCCTTCTCCCAGTGTATTTTCTTCACAGTTTTCCAACTTGTACACCCAAAGAATGGCTTTGGCACGACAGTCACTTTACACAAATGAAAACATGGCTGAGCGCAGCGATGTGTCGGGTAGAAGGGGCAGGAAGGAATTCGGGGAGCTGGAGCCAGGCCCCTGCAGGGTGGCTGGGCCTCAGGCTCTGCCCGTCTGTGGGTGGAAAAGAAATCGCTCCCCTTGGACTGAAAGCAGAGGACTGCCTCCCAGAGATGAAGGTGCCAGACGGAGCCTACTCAACCGAATGTGCCATTCCACCAATTGGCAGGGAAATGAGAGTCACAGAATCAGTAGAAGGAGACCTAGCATTTTCTCAGCTCTGCCTTCCTCCTAGCTCTGCTATTAATTTCCCCCTTCTCTGGGTCTTAGATTCCGAGTCTTAAAATGAGAGGGTTGGTTTAAGCCAGTGGCTCTCAAAACAAGACGTCTGACGTCCCTATTCCATGTAGACACACACAGAGCACACAGGGGGAGCTTAAGGCTTACTTATGCTTACCCTCGGTACCTAATGTGTTTTCTGTTCTTTTGCATTCATTTATAAATTGTGACTTGTAAATTCACTTTATAGGCTTTAATTGAAGCATGATGCAAATATAGCGGTGTGTGCATGTCTCAGATGAAGGCCTAGATAAATTCTCGCAATGGAATACAGCCACGTAACCAGCCCTCAGATCAAAAGACAGAGGACCAGGACCTTGAAAGGCCCTTCTTGCCTTCTCCCATTTACCAACTCCTCCCCCACTGTCCTGACTTCTAACAACCCCCATTAGTTTTCTTGGTTATTGTACTTTACATAAAGGTATAAATGTTTCTTCTTCTTTTTTTAATTAAAAAATTTTTTTACATTTATTTATCTATTTAATTTATTTTTGAGAGGCAGAGAAAGACAGTGTGAGCAGGGGTGGGTCAGAGAGAGAGGGAGACACAGAATCTGAAGACAGGCTCCAGGCTCTGAGCCAGCTGTCAGCATAGAGCCCGATGCAGGGCTTGAACCCACAAACCATGAGATCATGACCTGAGCCAAAGTCAGACGCTTAACAGACTGAGCCACCAGGTGCCTCTACATTTATTTGTTTTTGAGAGACAGAGTGAGACAGTGTGAGTGGGGAAGGGGCAGAGAGAGAGAAGGAGACACAGAATCGGAAGCAGGCTCCAAGCTCTGAGCTGTCAGCACAGAGTTCGAGGTGGGGCTCGAGCCCACGAACCATGAGATCATGACCTGAACTCAAGTCAGACCCTTAACCGACTAAGCCACCTACGTGCCCCTAAATGTTTCTTAATGCCTGGCTTTTTCTTTCAACATCAGGTGTGTGAGGATCATTGACACTGCTATGTGTAATATTCTGTGGTGTGGATATACCACACTTTATCCATTGCACAGGTCATGTTTTTTTGGTGGACATGTGTGTGCATGCCTCAGGGCTTTGTATCCTGGAATGGAATTGCTCATGCGGATATGCTCAGCTTTAGCAGATACTGCGAGCTTTCCAAAGTCAGGATACCAAATTACACGTCCACAAGTTATGCATGAGGGTTCCAGTTGCTCCATTGCTTTGCCAACACGAGGCTTTATGTGTCTTCCTCATTGCAGCCGTTCTCATGGGTTTACGGTAGCATGTCCCCGTGGTTTCATCTGTAATTCTCTGGTAACAGATGATGTTTTCATATGCTTATTGGTTATGTGGCTGTCTCCACTTGTGTTTGGGGCTTCTGCCATTGTTCTATTAGGTTGTCTCTTCCTTACTGATTTGTGGGAGTTTCCTCTTTCCTCCCACTCTATTTTGAATATGGGAGCTTTGTTGAATATTTATAATGTACCTATTTTCACTCACTCTATGGGTTACTGGGTTACTCTGTTTCGCTTTAAGACATGATCATCTTTAACCACCAAATTGATTGCATGAGCCACACATGGGTCACACAATGTGCACTTTTGAAAAACCCCACAAAACATGACTGTGCGGTCTTCCCTGGGCCTGGGTCCCCCCCAAAGGGGCCCCTCTGGCCAGCGGCACCCACGGCAACAACACCAGCCTGAAGTGGCACCCCTGTGTGTGTGGTCACTAGCTGTCTGGAGAACAAAAGCCATGATCTTGGCCATATTTAATTTCCAAACTAAAAGAGAAAAAAAAACAATCCTTGTTCCACACCCTAAATGACAACATAGTTCCCAGTTCTGAATTTAAGTTGTGTCAACCCCAAACCCAGGCTGAGGAAGGGGGACTCAGAAGGACGGCTGAGGGGCGGGGCGTCCCTGGAACTCACCTCAGGACGGCTAGAGCATGTGGTCCCCCATGCGGGCTCTCCATCCACCCAGGTGCCTGGGACCTTGGGGAGTGGCCCTGTGGAATCTAAGGTCCCTCAGGAAGTTCCTTTTATCCAACAGGTCAGAATAATGTTCCCTAAACCACCAACTCCAGGAGCCAGGGGAGAAGGGTGTGCAGGCACCCGGGAGCTTGCACAGTGTGGAGGGTAACACTACACGGGCTCCCTCAACCCTGCAGAGCAGTGCTGTCTACAGACCTCAGGCTCCATAAAGGCAGGGACCACGGCACTTTTGTCAAAAAGGTGGCCCAGGTCACAGAGCTGGTCAGTGACTGATGCCACAGTCTGTGTTTTTGTTCCTAGGGCATTCTCCTTCCAGACATCTGGTCACTGTGTAGAGTGGTGACCACATCTATAGCATCCAAAGGCGCGCTCTCTCTCTCTCTCTCTCTCTCTCACACACACACACACACACACACACACACACACACACAGGCACAGCTGCACACATGAGCAGACACAGAGGCACATGTGTACATAGACGTTTACATGCATACATGTTAACATGCTGTTTTTTTTTAAATTTTTAAAGGATTGTTCATTTTTCAGAGACAGAGAGATATAGAGCATGAGGTGGGGCTCAAACCCACGAACGGTGAGACCATGGCCTGAGCTGAAGTCGGATGCTCAACCGACTGAGCCACCCAGGTGCCCCTTACCTGCTTTTTCACTGAAGAAATTTGTGGGCTGGACTCTCTGGGTTCATTACACACTCAGTTCATCATAGTTTTATGCTTTTAATTTCCAAAGTATTGAATATCCCATAATGTATGAGTAATACAAACATACATATACATGTAGGGCACGTAACAGTTTGTAAATGCCTTTCACACTCAGAACCAGCCTCAGAACACACGCAAATATCTGATTCCTTGAGGATTCTCAAGGTTCCCAAGGCTAGCAGGGGTGTAAGGACTCTCTTGGGGACAGCAGTCTTTCCTGTCCAGGACTGAGGTGGTGGCAGCCAGAGGCTGGTAGGATTTGTGCAGCCCCTCAGACCGACCTTAAAAGTTTCCCTAACTATATATTCCAGAGCAACAGATCCTTCCAATTCTGAGTAAAGTCTTAATTTCATAAACTTCTTAGAGTTAAGCATGCATTTGCACGAACACTTATGGGATATGGACACTTGTCCCCTCTCCCTAATAAGCATGCCCAGGTACTCTGTCTTATTAGAATTTTCACCGTCTCCTGTCCGCTCCTCCAGCTCACGGTAAGCTGCTGCTTCACTACCTGCTAGGTGAACAGGGCCACCGTGTCCTGAACGCTTCCTACATGCCAGGTAGGCAGCACTTGCCGTGCGTTACTCCAGCACATCTCACACAAATCCTTTGCCACATATATCAAACTCCTTATCTTACAAATGAGGAAATGGATGCTCACAGAAGAGAAGTGACAGCCTGTGGCTACTGCCAGTAAGTGATAGGACTGGGATTGGACCCGGGCCCCACTGAGCCCCAAGTCCTGGCCCCTTCCAGTGCCTAGGACATCGAGAAGCAGCAACTTCCTTACTCCAAGTTGGCAGAACTGTCCACGTTGGGGGTGAGCGGCATCTTAGGACCTCTTGTCTCTTACCCTCCTTGTGTTCTCTGAGCTCAGAGAGATGAAGGGACTTTCCCAAGAGCAAAGCAAGAGCAGAACTGGGCCTGCTACCGAGGTCTGGTCTTGGGTTTCTCTCCCTCTGACTCTCACAGACCTCCTGGGGCAAAGCATACTGGTAGAGCTCTGTCTGGGTTCCAGGCGGGCCTTTTTAAGGGTATGTGGACAGTATTGGAAAGAAGGTGACTCGGGCAGGAACTGCTAACCAAATTATTATTGAAGGAACAAAGAATAAGAAAAGATCTCAAGGCAATACATGATCTTTGTCTTCAACCATTTTTAGGACTGTCTGGTAAGGAAGAAAGAGGCTTGGCAATGTGAGGAGGAGTGGAGTTCAAATCCAGATTACGGAAGAATTCTATAAAAATCCAAAATGTGGGGAAGTGCCAAGTTCCTCATCAGTCCCTGGAGATTTCCAAGCAAAGGCCAAATATCTCTAATTTATATGTATCTATCTATCCTTCCTTCCTTCCTTCCTTCCTTCCTTCCTTCCTTCCTTCCTTCCTCCCTCCCTCCCTCCCTTCCCTTCCCTTCCCTTCCCTTCCCTTCCCTTCCCTTCCCTTCCCTTCCCTTCCCTTACTTTATCCTTCCTTCCTTCTCTTCCTTCTTCCCTTCCTTCCTACCTTTCTATCTTTCTATCATCATCTATCCAATGGTCCATGGCTCTAGGACCCTTTCATCTCTAAGATTCCACAAGCTTTTAAAAGGAAATAAAATCTTTTAGGAAGGCAAGCACTAATCTCATACTCACTGCTCATTGTTCTTAGGGGAAAAAAAAGTATTATAAAATAAGTGGAGATAAAGTCTACCCATTAACGCATATTTGAAAGGGAGAGAAAAAAAATCACCCATAACATTAATTTAGATCATGAATACTCTCTGAAGTGTAAAAAAAACCACAACTCACTTTTCTTTAAATCTTCTTAAAAGGGTCTAAGAATAGTCCTTCAAATAATCCTTGAAGTATGCAATTTTAATTTGGACACATGGTAATTTCAGTCTACCTGTTGAAAGAGACAAGAGAGAAATCAGTCATTTCTGATGAGGATGTTGCTCTGACAAGCAGCAGAGAAGATTCCGACAGCTGGGGGGTGGGGTGGGAGTGGGGTGGGGGTGGCAGCAGGAAAGGCTCTGGCCCCAGGCTGAAGACTGGTTTTTGAACGCTCAGAGGAAAGGCAACTCAGGTAGTGATCCAGTGCCTGGCACATAGCAAATGTTCAATAAATGTTTAATGAACAACTGCGTAAAAGGATACATGAATAAATGAGTGGGATTTATCATCAACCTTTGATGCAGGGAGTTGCCCTCCAGGCTCATCTCTTTGACTCTTGGAGAGAAACAGAATTTCCAGGCAGTGGGTATACTATGGAAAATAGCACGCAGAGAAGTTAATGCCATGGGGGAGAGGGTGAGGGCTCTGGAGCCAGCCATATCTATATTCAAATCCTGTCTTCACCACTTATAACTGTGCAACCCTGGGCTAGCTTATTTATTTATGTTTATTGTTGTTATTAAATTGGATTCTTAGCCCGTTCGTTAATTTTCAGCCCTTCTTCCCTAATACAAGCATTTAAGGTCATAAATTTCCCTTAAGTGCTGTCTTGGCTATATTCCACAACTTTGATATTTAATATTTCTTTTACCATTCATCTACAAGTATTTTAAAATTTCTATTATCATTTTTTTCTTTGACCTATGAGTTGGAAGTGTTTTTGTAAATCTCCCCCTCTCCTCTCTTCTTTTATACACACACACACACACACACACACACACACACACACACATTTTTAAACTAATATTTCTGTTATTTTTTTAAACCTACCATTTTATTTAATTTATTTAATTTTTTGTGTGTGTGTGTGAGGGAGAGCGCAAGTGGGGAAGGGGCAGAGAGAGGTGTACAGAGGGTCTGAAGCAGGCTCTATGCTGACAGGTGACAACAGTGAGCCTGATGCAGGTCAAACTCACAAACCGTGAGATCATGACCTGAGCTGAAGTTGACTGAGCCACCCAGGTCTCCTCATCTTTCTGTTATTGATTTCTAGCTTACTTGTACAGTACTGGGAGAAAGTAGGCTGTAGGATACTAATTCCTTAAAATTTATTGAGATGTATTTTATAGCCTGGGATGTAGTCAGTTTTGGGGAATGTTCCATGTGTGTTTGGAAAGAACGTGTATTCCCCTGTTGCTGTGTGTTATCCTTGGCTAGTCCTCCATGCACATCCATTTCCTTATCTGTAAAAGGATCCGTGAGCAATACACATTTGTTCCCTCCTGCCATTTAGGAGGGAAGAGAGCCAGCTGCGCTATTTCTTGTTATAGAAATATTGATAATGATACCCTAGATTTACAAAGCATTTGAAGTTTCCAAATGATGACCACATCTGCCATTTGGTTTCTTACTCTTGACAAACCCCTGGGGTGTCACCTAGGCAGGTCAAGGTGAGGACCCACGTGGATAAGGGACACGTACCAGTATGTAGTTATTTACTCGGTCCTCCAAGCCAGCCCTCCAGGATCCCTCCTTGTTCTCTCCCTCCCCCTCGCTCCTCACACCTGCTCAGGGCAGTTTCAAATCCATTCTTGTTACCACCCTTCATGCCCGCATCATTTCTTGCCTGCACCATGCCAAGGGAATTATTAAATTCCTACTGTTTTAAAAATACACCTATAAGAAGTAAATCCAGACAAGATCTTCTTGGCAGATAGGATTCCCAAATGGAGCTGAGGATGAGTGTTGGGTCATGGGTACCAAAATATCAGAATCTGGAAGGGGCCAATGATGTTTATGGCTATCAAATGGAGGCATGGGTTTAGAAAGGCAGAGAAGCGTTGGCCTGAGTTCAAATAGCCTTCATCCTGCAAAGCCATTCCCATGACCTCGTTCCCACACCACTCCAAGCTCTCTTTCTCCTTCCAGAGAGAATTCCCGAGTGCCATCTCTACCACCACTTCCTCTTCTCTACACCACCCACAAATCACTGTGGTGTGGCTCCACCTCTAGAATGTTCTTAGAATCATGTTGATGTCACTGCAAATTTCAGAGACTTCTCAAGCTGGGGTGGCCCCTCTGGGTCCTCTGCCGGCTGCGTCAACATCTCCTCTGGAAACTCTCCTGCTCCTACTTTTTCTTCAAGGACTTTCTCTGTCTCTTTTGTTGCTGCTTCTTTCTCTGCCTCATCCTTGACTGTAAAAGAGCAAAGAGCTCTCTCTTCTCTCCTTCCTTAACTTCTGTGGTTTGAATTGGCATTTTCATGATTTAGAGTTGTTACAATAAGGTAAGAACCATAAACTGCCATTTTGATACTGCACAGTAAGTCTATGCTAGTCATTGTACTGAACAATACTTTATTTCCCTGAATCTTCACAACCACTTGTGAAAGGCATTATTAATATTCCTATTTTACAGATGACAAAGGAGAAGGTAAGAAAGGAAACAGAATTTTCCCAAGATCACTCAGCTATTAGATGAGGCAGAGCTGGGATTCACACCACCATCTGTCAAACTCAAAGGCTGTGCTCTCTGCAGTACATTTACTCACCCTACCCTCCTATCACCTGGCCTCACCTTGCCACACTCCCACAGTGTCATTTCACACTTCCATTTTTGCTGTTTTCAGAAGGGAAGGCCTTTATTCATGCTGCATGCTGAAGAAATTCTATTCATCATTCGAGGCCCACTGCAATGTCCTCTTAAAGCGACCCACAAGCCTAGCCAGTTTAAGTGCCCCCATCTCCTTGCCCTGGCAGCTCTATAAGGATATCAAATGATCCATTCATCCATCTGACCAGGCACCCACCCATCCACCCCAAAATTACATAAATACAGCAAAGATCATTTATCCTGAAGTCTCGATACTAGGAGCATCCAAACAAAGAAATTGTTCCTAAGGATTTTTTATGCTCACCCTCTGAAAAAAATATACTTATGTCAAAATTGAAGACAAATTGCTGGAAGTCATGGTGTATGAGAAGGAATGTGCTCTGCTAGGCATCTGTGAACGCTGACTGGCCGGGGACAGCCGTCCCTGTGGTCTGGCCAGGGAAGTTTCCAAGGTTACCAATCCAGGTCCGCCTGATTTCTCTCACCCAACCCCCCACACTGCTAAATCCAATTTATACATCCAGCCTGGCTTCCTTACGTCCTTCATCCTCGAAGCCTTCCCTGATTCTCCTCCCCCAGAAACCCAAGTGCGTCTGTGATATCTCTGATGGCACCCTTCAGTTTTATCACCTGTAGCTAATACTGCAGCTCAAAGAGCACTTCGACATATTTGCTTTACTTTCCCTTCTGGTCTTTTTGGGGCTCGGGGTCCCATCCACCTCACCTTCACGACGTTTTCTGAACCAAGTCCAGTGCTTGGCACTCAGAGGTTCATGAGTGACTGACTGAAACAGGATGACATTGACTTTGAATGGGGGAGGCTGTCCAAAAAGCACTCATGTACAAGCACCCAGCAGTGTTTTATGTACAAAGCAGGGGCTAAGTAAATATAAAATCCTTGCTCTCTTCACCCCCCAAAATATAAGAATCAGAACAGCAGGACCATGCATCCACTGAGCCCACAGTTTCTAAAGGCCTGTGTTGCATGGTTCACAAACTTGTTGGGGTGGTGACTCTTGGCATTCTACGGGGTGAACTAGGCAGGGAAGGACCATGTTTGAATACGTTCTAGTTTTCACAGTCACAAAATGAGTTAGAGCCTAAAGACAGGTAGGCCTTCAAGATCAGCTTCCACAACCACAGCCTTTTACAGAGGAGGGCTGGAGAGGTTGAACGACTCCATCGAGGCCACAGGGCAAGAAGGACTGTGCATTTTCCCTGTCCCTTCCTAGACTTGCAAATGAAGCCTCTAGGAAACTGAGTGCTTTCTGAATGGCTAAAAATAAACTCCCAGAAACTTCATCTAGTTTTATCACTGCTGCAATTTACAGCGTCTAGAACTTCAGCATGGTATAATTAGCAAATGGATTACAATAATTTATTTTTGGTTTAAATGCTCGAATGAACACGACCTTCCAGTAGAATGGGAAAATAAGAGGCTGGGAGCCAGCCACATGCCTCTTCCCTCTTCCAATGCCACAGTTTTAACACTGGCTGGCATCCATCTACCCGTGGTTGATGGATGAGCCCGCGAAAGGACTGCAGCTCTCAGCTCTCAGCTTCCTAGGAAGTATGGCTTCTGGAATACATCTTCCCCGTGACCAGGTGGATGTCCCAAACCACCCTTCCGATGAGCAGGAAGACTCAAAGGCAAGGAAAAGTGTGTTGTGATGTCTCTGAGCAGACAGCAGTATCAAAGGATGGGACCAAGAGAGACACTGTCACACAGCTGAGAGGAGACTAGACTGGGGTCACAGAAGACCTGTGTTTGGGTTTTGTTTAATGTGCAGCATGAATAACACCCACTTTAAGTCCCTTTCATAAAATGTTGATAAATAGGTAGCTACCTCACAAGATTATTATGGGAATTACAGGGAAAACTGTATGGGAAAGGGTTTTGTAACTGAGTGCTAGTGATCCTTCTTGGGTGGGTAGATTTCCTGAGTAGCTCTCTCCAATGAGGAATTTTTTGGACCAAAGCACTATAGGATATTGTAGACAGGAGCCGGGGGCGGGGTGGGGGGGGGTGGCAGGGAAACAGAAAACCTGGAAAGTTGTCTTCTTGAGTTTCCCACTAGAGTCTGGGCAGAGGCACATCCACTCACTTTTTCACAACATCCCAGCAGAGCATTCTGGAACTAGAACATGGGGACCCTGACCTGGGAGAGGAACACAAACAGCGTGCCTCCTCTCTCGGCCATGGCACAGAAACTGGCCAAACATCGCTAACAACATGCCCCAGTGAGGAAGGTGGAGGTGGTGGGCAGGCTGGGCGCAAAATCAAAGCCGTGGGGGCCTGTGTGCCGGGCATGGTGTGGATCCCTTCTCCTCAGAGCTTTTCCCCAGAGCCTGAGAGCCTAGCCCCGGCCCCGCACCGTCACCTGGTGCCAGCGCTCACACAGTGGACCAGCCCATGAGGCTCCTTTCTCCTCCCTGCCTCTCTCACCAGCCCCTAGATCCCCGAAGCAGGAAGACCTGGACCCTCATCCCCACTCTTCCAAATCTTAGTGATCGTTCTGGAGGAACTTAGGTGTTCTGACCGGTTAGGCTGGGGCAAGCACCCCAAACTTGCCACATGGCCTTCGGACCAAAGCAGGTGGGAGCGACTTTGGAAACTGGGTCAAACCCTGAAGGGTGTGTCACCCTGGTCAAGTCCCTCAGGAGCCTCCGACTGTCCTTAACTAAACATTAAACTTCCATGTTGTTCCCAGTCTGCATCCCTGACCCTATCCACCAGGCTACCCCCTTGTTCCCTGAGCTCCTTGCAAAACAGTCACCTTGCGGGCCATTACACTCTGGGACCAAATGTTACTTCCTCTTCCGGGAGTCACCTCCTCTGGCTTTAGGTCTCAATTTAGACTTAGAGTTGCTTCTGAGGAAAGCTGCTTCCCCTGCTCAGGTTAGTATCTGTTCCGTTCACTCATGTGTACTTCCAGCATATAAAGCAGTGCATAGCACATAGTAAGTGCTCAACAAATACTTCTTGGATGTGAAGGTTTGTTAGAGGGGGTATACAGCACAGAGTTAAAATGATCGGCTCTGGAGCCAGAATCCTCAGTCTGCCCCTTGCCATTGCACTCAGACCTGTTGTCCCTCTGACTTCACTTCTCTGTGCCCCAGTTTCTTCATCGACCCCAACAGGGATCACAATTGTGCCTATCTCTTAGGAACTCCTGTGAGGATTAAATAATCTATGAAAGTTCTCACAGTGAAGCCAGGCAGGTGGTTGGTACTATGTAAGTGTAGCTATTGTTGAGATCGCTCCTCACGCTCCTCCCCTGACCCAGGTCACGTCCGTCCTCTTTGTGGAAGCTGCTCTAGCTTGGTCCTCGTCCTCTGCTCTCCTAGCTCGCACTGCCCTTTCTCTGCACATGGGACCCTTACATATATCTATTTGCTACTGTGGCTGACTGTTATCTAAGAGAGTGACGTGTCTCTGAGGAGAGATCCTAACAGCACAGAGGAAGGGCTAGAGAGGCATGCTTGAGGGCTACTTGGAAGAGCCAGAGAGCCAGAGGATCTGGGTAAATGGAAGGGGGCACATGGTGAAGGCTTCCTGTGGAACCCACTTAAGCTTCCTTGGAGCTTCTTTCTTGAAACCTGTTTCTGGGGGCAAAGCTTCTAGCCTTGAGTATCTGCCTCATGGGCTAAATAAAAAAATAATGCCGTATGTGTGTGTGTGTGTGTGTGTGTGTGTGTGTGTGTGTGTGTGTGAGAGAGAGAGAGAGAGAGAGAGAGAGAGAAATAAATGGTTAGCCATTAAGATGTAAAATGCAGCTGTCACAGTCCATAGAACAACAGACAGGTTAATATGGGTGCTTAAGAATGCTATTTCCTCATATTAACCCCAGAACAACAGCAACCTATCCAGATAGACTCAGAGTGCTTGCTCCGGAAACCTGCCGCTCTTTGCTCTAATAATATTTGATGTTTAAATAATAGTTGCTGTTTGTTTCCAAGCAGAGTTCGCTAGCTTGCTTGCCTCCCTCCTGCCCTCCCTCCCTTTCTATCCTAAGAATATCCTGGCCTTGGCTTTCTTTCTGAAATCTGGGTTATCAGCTTGCAGATGTGCATCTGGGTCACATTTAGTTTCTGAACCTGCCTCTTGATTGGGTTCCATGACTCCCATTACTCTGCTCCCTCCGCCACCTCCCAGCCACCCCACCTCTGCCTACCTGCATGTTGCCTGCCAGGGGGTTAATTTAACTTAAAAAATGTTTAAATTGTAAAAATGGTTGTAAGTTCTTCCCAGCAGGAGGCGAGCTGCGTCCTGAGAAAAGCGTGAACAGCTGGCCCTGGCTATCCTGGCAGACACGGAGGTTGGCCCACAGCGGTCACCTGCCCGGGAGCAAGGCTGGGCACCGGTCCCCACGCAGGCTGTAGAGGGACGGGGCTGAGGCTCGAGGCCTGGCTCCGCTGGCCTGGCAGCCCGGGGAAGCGACTTCAGGGTGTGCCCTGCACGCTGGCCAGGATGGTGGAAGCCAGCCCCCCAGCCCCGTGGCACGGGAAGGTTATGCACCAACGGAGTGCTGGCAGAGGCAATTAGTCCTTGGTTCCCCTTTGGCTACTGTCCACGTGGGGACACATGCCCCACGGAGGAGTCACGGATGGGAGGTGAAGGGTGTGATTCCATCATCACTAAAAGTCACAAGCAGACACCTTGTCCATGCTGTGCCCTTTCTCTCTGTCACCCCGTCTTCCTCTGAGTAATTCCACCTGTCCTGAAGATGCAGAAGGTCACCTCCTTCCAAAAGTCTCCCTCACCCTCTGACTAGATCAGAAGCCCATCTTCTGAGCCTCTGTGCTTCCCCTGCTGGTGTGATTCTCACCTTTGTGAAATGATCCGCTTATAAAGCGGTCTCTAGTGAGTATCTCCCACGAATGCCTACCAGGGCAAGATGCTTTGGGTACAAAGGACAAAAAATAATCAATACACTAATTGATATATGTACCAGTTCTCCACCCTGCACCAGGAAGAATTTAAGGGAGCATAAACATGAAAAATGTCCCTGAGCAGCTTGGAGTCAGAAGGAATGGCAGACAGATATGCAGTTTAAAAAGATATTATCTGGGGGCTTAAGTGTCTGATGCTTGACTTTGTCTCGGGTCATGATCTCAAGGGTTATGAGTTCGAGCCCCACCTCAGGATCTGCACTGATGGTAGGCGCCTGCTTGGGACGCTCACTCTCTGCCCCTCCCTGGCTCAGGCTCTCTATCTCAAAATAAAGAAATAAACTTAAAAAAAAAAATACTATCTGACAGGGGCTGAGACAATGTGATCTGCCTGAGGCCTCGGGGTGGGGCTTGGGGGAGGGTGTTCTCCTCGGTTTCTCCCAGAACCTGGTGGAGACCCCAATGTGGGGGGTGCTCAGTGAGTTTTATTTGTGAAATGAAAGAGATGGGTAGGAAGGGGTACATGAAGAGACCTCAGAGATCACCCACTTCAATGAGGAAAACAGTTAGTGGTGGTGTAAGAAACATAATTTGGGCTTCTAAGGACTTCAACCGGAAGGTCTAAATCCCATCAAATGAAATGCAGAAAGGGAAACAACTTCTCCTCTCTGGGCCTCAGTTTTCTATCTCATAAAACAAGGGTGCAGGGGTGCAGGGGCGCCTGGGTGGTGCAGTCTGCTAAGCGTCTGGCTTTTGATTTCAGCTCAGGTCATGACCTCACTGTTTGTGAGATCGAGCCCTACCCTGGGCTCCATGCTGACAGTGTCAAGCCTGCTTGGAATTCTCTCCCCCTCTCTCTCTCTTTCAAAGAACCGTTAAAAATAAAAGGGCTGAGGAGTGGCCAGGCCACTGCTCAAGTGACGCAGCTTTATGTGTCTTCTTCTGATACACATCCAAGAACCTCCTAACAGGAAACTTCATCCATTCATTCAAACTACCTGTACTAAGCGCTCACTGTGTGCCAGGTGCTGACCTGGGTATAAGTGCAGGGCGCCCAATAGGCCCAACTTTCCCTGGGCCTGGTCTCCTTGGATAGGTCTCTAGAACCCTGGGTTTCACCCAATAATCTGCTTTATAGCTTGAAGCAAGCCCCTGACGTTTCTGTACTTTCCACCTTCCTGCTTCCCCACCTCTTTGCTTTCTCTTCTTTCATACCTTCACACACACACACATGCATGCATGCATCCATCCACCAAATGCTCACGATACCTTCTAAGCACCCGGACTGTGCTCTCAGGGCTCAGCTGCAGTGGTGAATAAGACCCAGGACCTGCCTTCAGAAACACAGCAGGATCCCTTCCGGCTAGTGAGCCAAGCAGTTTTCTGAGCTATGGATTTCATCAGCATTCGCCATCCTTCCGTCCCTCTGTGACTCTGCTCATGCTGCGTGTCTGCCTGGACTATCTCAAACTTCTGACCTTCTTCCAAGGTCTAGTTTCCAGGCCACCTACCCTGACCTTCCTCTCTCTGGGGCCCTGCAGCACCCGACCTGCCACTGTAATTACACTCTGGTGTATGCTGGGTTTGTCCGTTGACCCCACTGCTCTGAACTCCATGGGACTCGGGACTGTGTATTTTCATCATTGTATATCCGTAGTGATGCACACCCAGCAAGCGCCTGAGAAAGCATGGCTGAAATGAACCGAGATCAAAGCCTCCCAAGCAGGACATGCTCACTAGTCCAAGCTCAGGGGGAACAGGGTCAAGGTACTCCTCTCCCAGCTTGTCCTACGAGCAAACCCAACCCCAGCCTGCCCTACCGCTTCCCTCTACTCTCAGAGGGCGTTCTCAGGTCACATGGGACCCAGGGACCTGTTTCCTGCTCCCTGGGCATCTGCACCCATATCCTTGGATGCCTTGTGGAGTTTGCAGGACATTCTGCAAATTTGCTGGGCAATGTGCATAATCCAAAGTAAGAAAATCTACCTTGGGATTATATCCACGAATACAAAATACCTATAAAACCTTAAGCTTTTCTACAAGTCTGGTGAAGTTCTTTAAGGAAGAGAAGATAATTTTTCCCCTACAAAATATATTCACATCGGCCAAAGCACAGGAGGCCATCAACAGCCCTGGGTCCAAGACAGTCGGGGTTTGAGCCTTGGCTCTGCTGTGCTAGCTATGTGCTAGCATGGCTGACCCTGACCTTGGGCCTCCAGCTGGATCAGGCTCCAGTCCTGCCTCATAATTCCAGTCCTGCGGCTAATCCTCTCTGCCCAGAGGAGTAATCCAGCTGCTGGCTCACTCACACATCGTGCAGTCACTTATTCTATTACTTTGCATCTCTTCACTTAATTACTGGTTCATTCATTCACTCCTTCATTCACATCCATTTCCTTGAATTTGCACGAATCCATTTACTCAAAATTCCACTTAGTCATTCATTCATTCATTA
This sequence comes from Suricata suricatta, assembly GCF_006229205.1. Classification (NCBI taxonomy): domain Eukaryota; kingdom Metazoa; phylum Chordata; class Mammalia; order Carnivora; family Herpestidae; genus Suricata; species Suricata suricatta. The sequence goes on from NC_043710.1 coordinate 60,044,794, forward strand.
ACTTCTATACTCATTTATTCGTTCATTTCTTCATGGACTTATCAACTAGTTTATCCACTTCCTCTTTCACTCCTTCCTTCCCTCCCTCACTTCTGACCTGTACTCGCTCACTCGGTGCCTCACTCACCACCTACACGCACTCGTCCCCATTCCTCAGCACAGCATCCCGCCAGAAAGCACAGCCGCCAGCCCGGCTGGGGCCGTGAGTCCTCACTCGCAGGACATTCTCTTCCATTTCAACATCCAGCCTGCTGAACTGTGCAGGCGTGTGTCCCAGTGTGAGAGGATATGCTTTCCACTCAGGAACAGATGTTGTTGTAATTACTGTTTTGACTTTCACCCTTGAATGCCAGAAAATTCTTTCCACAACTCCTCCGGCATGCTGGAAGGCAACGACTCAGCACGGGCAGAACGTGCAGCGCCTGGGGGTCCAGATTCCAGGACACAGGAGATGCCTGGCAATCAGAGCTACAGGGAGCTTGGAGAGCCTCCCTACTCTGGGGCATTGGAACCTGGGGTCCAGGGATGAGCTGGGGGGTGGGGGAGAGAGGCAGGCCTGGAGAGCAGTAGACTTTGTGAAGCAAGTTAAGGAGGAGGAAAGGGAGTGTCCAGAATATGAAGTTGATCGGTCTGGGTTTAGGTTACTGTGATGACAGGCAACACGGTCAATGGAAAACATAGAGTTTACAGGCATGGGGCCAGTGAGAAGTTATCAGCAATTTCATGGCAGAGGATTAAAATCATAATTTGCTAATTATTACCTACCACGTGCCAGGGGCTTCCCAGACTTTGTGCTAGCTCTCCTTCAATGATCACTTTCTCTGTCTTTCTTTTAGAAAATAGAATCCCCTGAGCTTTAGCTGGTCACATGACCTCTCTGCTAAGACTACATTTCCCAGATTCCCTCGCACGAGGTACGGCCTGCTAAGTTCTGGCCAATGGCTGAGAGTGGGTGTTATATGCAACTTCTGGGTTGCACTGTTAGAAGGAAGTTGGGTGCCTTCCATTTCCTGTTTCACCACCTGCTGGGTAACATGTGGCCCCCTCTAGTGAGCCATCTCAGCTTTGGGATTGAGGACATAACCTAGGGCACAGCAGCACAAGACAGAAGCCGCTTTAGTTCCTGCAGAACCTTGTGGCACAGGACTTCTCTATCCCCCTACCTGAGAGTTTATGTTCAAGAGAAACAAGCGTCTGTCATGCTCTGGCCACTGTTGTTTTATTCTCCACGAAAGCAGCCAAGCCAGTGTCTTCTCAGGTGGGAGGACCTCCTGCATCATGTTTCCTCACGGAGAAGCTTCCTTTAGAGGAACTCTTGTTGCTTCTCTTACTGCCTCACTTGATCTGCTCTGTTGTGGTTGAATAGTGTCCCCCGTCCCCCTCCAAAACCCATGGGTGCTGAGAACCTCAGAACGTGACCTTATTTGGAATCAGGGTCTTTGCAGACATAATTCAGGTAAAGCTCCAGATGAGATCATATGGGATTAGGTGAGCCCTAAATCTAATGAGAATGTCCTTATAAAGGATGGAAAAGGACCCCTGAGACACAGAGGAGAGAGTTGTGTGACAACGACGGAGCAGAGACTAGAGGGACGCATGCACGGCAGAGGAGCCCCAAGTTAGCTAGGAGAGAGGCGTGGAATGGATTCTCCCTCAGGGCCTCCGGAAGGAACCAACCTTGCTGACTCCATCTGGATGTGGGGCTTTTCAGTTTCCAGAACGGTGAGAGAATACATTTCTGTTGTGTTAAATCACTGAGTTTGTGGCAATTTGTTGCAGCCGACCTAAGAAGCCAACATGTGTTCTGAGCGGCGTGGTGGCTGGCTATCGGCCAGGTGGATTTGGAAGAGGGAACCGGCCCTGCCTCACCTTGAACCCCCACCCCTGCCCTCGTACCCCCCCCAGATGGCCCACAGAAAGCAAACCTCTCTTTTCCTCCATGGGATGGATAGGCTGTCTGACCTAGGGTGAATTAGGGGTTAGCAAGCCTCTCTGGCTACAGTACCATGCACCTTCCATTGTAATTGGCCCCTGAAGCCAGCCTACCCGGCATTCAGTCCTGGTCAGACCTCCACTAGTTGTGTGATTTGGGGCAAATCAACTAGACTTTCAGCACCTTGCTATGTTCATCTGTGAAACAGAAATAAAACAATGGTGCCTATCTTACACAATGTTGTGGGGATCAAACTGGTTACATTGTGAAATGCTCAGAACACAGACTAACAAACAGTAAGTGCTAACCTTGCCCTCAATCTGTGCTGATAATGCTCTGTAAGTATTTGCTATTGTTATTAACTGTCTGATTCTTCTAGGTTTCAGTTAACTTACAAGTTAGGCCAGGAAGGTCGGTATTACCTCCTGGCCCTGCTGGAATCCCAACACTTTCTATATTTAACCCTTATTAGTCTCCTTTTTCAGACCAGGAGACAAAGTGTCGGAGAAATGAAATGGCAAGCCCCGAGGTAAAGATCTAGTTGAGATGAGATCTGGAGTCTGCGCTGAGTCATCCTCCGACCCTTCGGGCTGCCCAGGCACCCATCTGGTTGGTGGTTAGGCTCCCAGGCTCCCAGGCTCCCAGCCGACCCTGGAAGGTCTCCCTCCTAGCTTCAAGTCCCGCAAGAAGGACTCTGGGCAGGCAGTGCCAGTCAGCCGCTCAGCAGGCCAAGCCACACAGCCCAGTCCAGTCACTGTGGGCCTGTGGAAGGGAGGATCCTGTGGTCCGTGTCCATACAAGACTGGGCGACCCCTCAGCTCTGATGGGACCATTTCTGCAGTCTGGGCTGTGCTGTGCTCCAGGGAAAGCAGGTTGTATATGTAGGCATCAAGGTGGCCCCCTTACCAGGGTGCTCCTAGATCACATTCCAGGTGAAAGCAGCATGTTTAATCTTGAGAGCCAGCCTGCTTATCACACACCCCATCCCCTGTCGTTGGGACGATGGAATTCCTCTTGGCTCAACTGCATGGACAGGCTGGGAGGAAAAGGTGGGACGGAAAAGGTAAGGGACATTTGTCCAACACTTACTGTATGCCAGGCTCTGCGCCAGGTGCTTTACCTAAGCTGTTATATGTAATCCTCACATAATCCTATGCTGTAAACCCATTTTAACAGATGTGGAAACTGAGGTTCAAAGAGCTGAAATCACGTGCCCAAGCCACAAAGCCAGGAATGCCAGAGGCACCCAAGTTTGCCGAACTTTTTCTTTGACAACACAGGTAGGTGAATCGGACACACCTTCTCCACCCTGAATAGGGAGGGTCTTCTGGGTGCCAACCAGACCCAGAGGGGATAGGAGCCCTGAGCAAGTTCTCCTGGCCAGGAATCTGTAGTAGTGAGAACAGCAGCATGGTTTGAATGGCCCTTGACATGGCACGGAGGACGTCTGTCTTTATCATCTCCTCTGGTGGGTGGGAGTCAAGAAAGGCTCTGCTGGTGATCCCATGAGAAAGGCCCCAGAGCAGGAAGCCAAGGCTATTTCCTCTTCTAGGTCTTCTCAGCTTTGTTTCTGGGAACGCCAAGGGGATGCAACATACTCTGCTTTCTAAGGGGATTTCAAAGGCTAAGTCAGCCACGTTTCCTGATGCCGCCTCTGTGTGCCCGGTGCTGTGTTAGGGGCAAGGTCTTCAGACAAAAATCAAACAGTCCCTGCCTTTGACAGATTTATGAGCAAGTGGGGGTCAACACATCTGGCAGCATAAGAATGAGGAAAAGGAAGATAGCTAACATTTACTGAGTATATACTACTCACACTTCTAAGTGATCCATGTCTATTGTCCTATTTACACTTCATAAAACCCTATGTTTGCTTCATTTAACTCACAAGAAAACTGAGGCACAGAAAGGTTGGTTACTAGTAGGCAGCAGAAGTGGGAATCAAACTCAGACATTCTGTTTCAACTTTGTAGACAGACAGTGATGAATTTGCCAAGAACAGAAAAGCTAGTTACATCTTCATAGAGGAGCTGATACCAGGGCAGGGGTTTGAAGGGTGAATAGGAGTTCGCCAGGCACAAAACATATGGGAGGGGTTGGGAAGTTCCAGACAGAATTGAAGTGAGAAAATGATGAGTAATGTTTGAAAAGCACAAGGAATACCAGGCGGTGAGTTCAGTACGGCTAGAACATCAAGTTGAAGAGTGGGGGATGTGAGATGATTTTCAAAAAGAGGTGGCAGAAGGAAAAGATACCAGCTCTTGGAGACTCACAAATGGCAGGCCTAGAAGCTAGGACTCCCCCTGCCCCCAATTAGACAAACACAAGGTTTATTTGTTTCATTCAATAAATAGCCTGGGAAAAGTGGTTCAGGCGGGCACAGCAGTTCAACTGTTCCTCGTGCTGCAAGGTGGCTGCTGTACTTCCAAGCATTTCATCTGTGATCAAGGCAGGACGAAAGAAAGGCAAAGGGCAAAAGCCTGATCTTTGTCATAGAGGCTTGTAACTTGTAGGGCCCCCTGAGGGGTCGGAAGTACAGGAGAGACGAAGACAATGATGGCTCCCGTGCACTGAGCACCACCACCCCACACGTACCGCCGCAGCTAGTCCTCAAAGCAACCTTAACACACAGGTGCTCTCATTATCTTCACAGACACAGGAGGAGACACAGAGAGGTTAAGAAAACCACCCCAGGCTACCCAGCCCGGAGTGGCAGAAGCTGGGCGATCTGGTTCCAGAGTTTTGCTCTTAATCACCACATTCTCTTGCATTGGAAAGTACACTCTGGGGGCACCTGGGTGGCTCAGTCAGTTAAGCGTCGACTTGGGCTCAGGTCATGATCCTGCGGTCTGTGAGTTTGAGCCCCGCATCGGGCTCTGTGCTGACAGCACAGAGTCTGGAGCTTGCTTTTGATTCTGTGTCTCCCTCTCTCTGCCCCTCCCCTGCTCTCTCTCCCTCTGTCTCTCTCTCTCAAAATAATAAATAAACATTAAAACTTTTAAAACAGTACACTCTGACTTCGAGGTGGATGTGTGAGTGTGGAGGGAGGGAGTCTAGTTTAGAGGCTGAACCCTTAAGCGGAGGGGCTTGCACAGGGTGGTGGCTGTGAGAGGAGAAGAAGGGGCAGGCAGGAGGAGAAGTGATCAGGACATAGAGAGAACGCTGGTGTGGGGGCCAGGGTGAGAGACGAGTGGAGGAGGTTCCCGGACTGCCTGATCCTCTCCCTCCCCAAACGGGCTCCTTCTGTGTCCACCAGGCCTGCAGGGCTGTGGCCGGGCACGGAGGCTGGGCACCAGCAGGGATTCTGAATAAGGAGTCCCGCCACCATGGCAGGCAGAGCCCGATGCAGGTCAGACTTCCACACGGACAGCCACGTCAGGGCTGTCGCTCTGTGTGCAGACTCTCACCCTTGACAGTGCCAAGGCCCCGGAAAAACATGAACCAGTTAGCGGAGCTGGGGACCCGGTGAGCTCACTCTCTAGAGCCTGGCAGATGGGGGTGGGGTGATGCTGGCATCTACTGCTGACTGGGGCCTGACTAGAGAAGGCAGGACGATGACGTCCAGCTGGGACTTTAATTCGCAGGGACCTCAAGCCACCTCTAAAGCAGAGACTTTCTGAGCATGTGCTATGCATGCATGCCCTCAGCGGGGTGCCTGGATGCAGAGACCAATCTGCCCATCCCCGGAGTCAAGGAGCAGCTGGTGTCCATAGGGCTGGTACGAGTGATCGGTGCTGTGGTACAGGGAAGCACAGAGGGCTGTGGGAGCAAGGGTTGGTGGTTCAGTGGGATGAGGGGGTGCTAAACCAGCATGGAGATCAGGGTGGACTTCCTGGAGGAAGTGACTATCAAGAAGCTGCATTCCAAAAGAGAAGAGTTGGCCAGGCAAAGAGGAAAGGCATGCCACTGAGTGGGAACCACATGAGCTAAGGGGGTGGGGGGAGAAAGCAAGACACAAAGAGGAGAGTCTTTTGGAGGTCTCCAAGCCTGCTCTGCTTGCTCATCACACTGTGGCTCCCAGTGTCCTGGCAGCTGGCGACACAGCATCAGACCGTGGAAGAAAACAGAGCTCTTAGTGTTTGCAGTAGATTGATGATAAAACTGACACAATCCTTGCCCTCCTTGTATCCACACCCCTTTGCAACGTGACTGCCGCTTCTATCAAGAGGTGGGGACCATTTTCTCATCTGCGAAATCTGGGCTAAACTTGTAACTTGCTTGAACCAACAGAAAGAGGCAAAGTGATAACGTGTGAGTCCTGAACCCATGCCTTCCTGCTCTCCTGGAGTTTCGCTCAGCCGCCAGGTGACCAAGCCCAGTCTAGTCTATTGGGTCACAAGACAAACATGTCCCAGAGGACCATGAGCACTCAGCCTATCCACCAGCTGGCGTAGGAGGCCCAACTCACTCCCTTTTGCCTCGGATTCTCCTAGCTTTCCAACTGAATGCCTTGGGGGTACCTACGTGGCTCAATGGGTTAAGCATCTAACTGCTGATTTCGGCTCAGGTCATGAGTGAGCCCTGTGCCTGACTCTGCACTGAGCATGAAGCCTTGGGATTCTTGTTCTCTCTCCCTTGGCCCTTCTCCCCTGCTCCTGCGTGCACACTCTTTCTAAAAGTAAAAACAAAACAACCAAGGGGCGCCTGGGTGGCTCAGTTGGTTATACATCCAACATCGGCTCAGGTCATGATCTCGCAGTTTGTGAGTTCGAGCTCCTCAGTGGGCTCTGTGCGGACAGCTCAGAGCCTGGAGCCTGCTTTGGATTCTGTGTCTCCCTCTCCTTCTGTCCCTCCCCACTCATGCATTGTTTCTCTGTTTCAAAAATAAACACTAAAAAAAAAATGAAGAACAGTGGTGCCTGGGTGGCTCAGTCGGTTGAGTGTCCAACTTCGGCTCAGGCCATGTTCTCACCGTTAGTGAGCTGGAGCCCCACATCGAAATCTGTGCTGACAGCTAGGAGCCTGGAGCCTGCTTCAGCTTCTGTGTCTCCCTTTCTCTCTGCCCCTCCTCCGCTCGCACTCTGTCCCTCTCTCAAAAATGAAAAAATGTTAAAAAAATTTTTTTTAAATGAAAAACAAAAAACTGAGTGCCTCACACTCCTGGAAATGGGGAGGGCTGGTCGCCTTGAACGGACCTCGGATGTCTGAAGGAGCCCAGACAAGCCTCATGCAGATCATTAGCACTGCCCAGCTGACCCCCAGACTAGGAAGCAATAAAAATAACTTGTTTTAAAGTACCAAGTTTCGGGGAGCTCGTAATGCAGCAAGAGATAACAGAGACCCTGGCACATTTGGGAATGGGGGCCAGGCTCTCCGGCCTAGGCAGCAGCTGGGAACTAACTAGGTCCCCCTCCTTGAGCACAGGCAGGGTGCTCAGCAGTCATGTGAGGGAAGGCACTGGAGCTCAGAGAGGCTAAGCGATTTGCTCAGCATCACAAAGCCAGCGCATACTGGCAATAGATGCGGACTCAGGTCTCCCCGGGGGTCTTCCCCTTGGGCCAACCTGCCTCTTTAGTCAGCACACTGCTGCTGCAGTAACTGAAGCTCCCCCAGAGACTGTTAATCTAACAACTCTCTGGGCATGCTCAGGCTCTCTGCAATGGGTTTCTTTACTGATCCAGTGTCAGACCCCGGGATACTTACCCTCCCACATGAACGATGATGAGGCCAGCACCTAACCACAAGCCACTACCAGTCCCACCGTGGTCAGGGACCAGGGCAAAGGCAATGCTTGTCAGACAGCAGAAGACACCTGTTGAGAATTTCCTGACTCCCAGGTTGAAAGCCACTTGGACTTTACCCACACCAGGCACTAGGAGACATCTGTTCTTAGTTCGGATTCGGACACACACCGGTTGTGTCGCATCTTGGGCAAGCCACTGCCTTTCTCTAGCAGTCTGGGTGTCAAATGGTTATTTAAGGTTTGGAACATTCACTGTGAATTGAGGGCAGAGCAATGGAGTGTTCACCTTTAAATCTGGTACCCAGTACAAGTAAGGGTTAAATCTGGTACCCAATATAGTTAGCTGCTCAATAAACATTTACTGGTTGTGCAAATGTAGCAGGAAGTATCAGGAGGGGCCACTTGTGTTCCTTTTTATTTTTTTACAGAGCAAGGAAGCCCGGAGAAAGACAGGGCAGAAGAACCTGACATTAATTTGAAATAAATGTAAGAGGCATTTCCCCCCTGCTCCAGGGGAGAATGGGCAAGACTTTGCATCCAAGGTCTGAGCATCTGTGTCCCCAGAGAGAGTCGGCGGGCTCTACCACATTCCCTCGAGCTCTTCCCGTTCAGCTGTTCTGAACACGTCTGAGGTGGTGGGACCTGGGTAGTGGTGGGGAGGAGGGTGCTAAGGGTCCTAGTGGTCGCAGGAGTCAGTGCAAACCTTAGCACCAGGAAGACCCCTCTCCTTCATGCACGCTTGGGGAGGAAGCTGGACAAACGAGGCTGTGCCACACTGGGATTCCAGCACTGGACAGATGGCCATGGGCCCATGGTTGTCTGTGAGGCAAAATGGTGTTAATTACAGCAGCGAACTGTCCTTAAACTGCCTTTCCATTTACAGAAGGTATTATGGGTTGAACGGTGTATCCCCCCAAGTTCATGTATTGAAGTCAATCCCCAGTACCTTATGTGACCTTACTTGAAAATAGGGTTATTGCAGACGCAATCGTTAAGATGAGATGTCTGGGAGTAGCGTGGGCCCCTAATCCGATATAACTGGGGTATTTTTAAGAAGGACAAATGTGGAGACAGATATGTGCACAGGAAGAATGCCACGTGAAGATGAAAGTAGACACTGGGGTGATGCTTCTACAAGCCAAGGAATGCCCGAGATGCCAGCCAACCACCAACCACCAGAACCCCGGGGAGAGGCCGGGAACACGTTCTCCCTCGCAGCCCCCACAAGGCCCCGGCCCTGTCAACACCCTGCTCTCTGACTTCTGGCCTCTGAACACTAACTTTCTGTTACGTAAGCTGCTGGTTCGTGGTTCTTCGTTTTAGCAGCCCTAGCAAACCAATACAGGAGGGGGCATCCGAGAGGCCCTCTGGGGATGAGACCCGGATCTTGGAAATGTCCTTGGTTCCAGGGTCCACTGGGCAGGGGAAGCAGGGGAGAGGGGCCATCTGAGAACAACACAGACTTGCATCAGTCGGTGTGAAGACTCAAGTCAGTTTAAATTTGGCTTGAGAAGTAAGGACTGTCATCATCCCTCCTGGGTCCGCAAGCATCATGATCACACAGTAAGTACGTTTTCCTATTACATAATGAAGACAAGCAGTGAGTTGGATGCGCTCACAAAGGCAGGAGAGACCCCTTCCCCTGTTTTACGGTGAGGAGGCAAAGACCTGAGTGGGGAGTATTCTGCAGGTGTCCAGAGAGGGGAAGGGCTGGGACCACAGCCTGGCCATCGACTGATGTCCTTCCGAAACTGTGAAACTGGGACATGCCTCACTCAGCAAATACACAGAGCTGTGGCATTTGTGTCACATGCAAAAGCCTCTGTGGGCACAATTGTATATTTAGACATTTTCAAGAAGGGAAGGCAGTGGGAAAGCGGGTATTTTCATTTTCACAAAGTGCTCTGGGAGTGAGGACGAGTGAGGATTGTTTTATAAGACGGAGCCTTCCGTGAAGTGACCCTAGCCAAGAAACAGTGGCCGAGCAGGGAACCACTGTATAGCACTTATCAAAGCTTTGACCTGCATTAACCATTGGGTCCCTTCACATGGAGAGCCCCATAGGGCAATGTAGTATGTGGTCTAGAAATCAAGGTCAACTGGGGGAAGGCTGGAGCAAGGAGGAGAACGTGGAGGTGGAGGAGGAGGGCACGGAACAGAACCCCATCCAGGGACGGGAGCCACACGGAACGGAAGGTGAATCAGGCAACAGAGGAAGGTAACCTGAAATAATTGCATGAGTTAATGAGCAGAGAAGCTCAGCTTCTGGACAAATCTTCATTAACGTAGCGAACGCTAACTGACGCTTTTCATTGTTTTTCACATTTCACATTTCAAAATTCCTTCTAGCTCAAAATTCTTTCTAAGCTTAAGAGACCAGGCACTTCATCATCTGAAGCAGGCCACTTCTGAGGGCGAAAGGAAACATTCTTAATAATTACGCAGGGTCAGGAGGTGTAAACCAGGACTGTCCCAGACAAGCAGGGGTGTATGATCAGCCCACCATACGCCTCCAAAAAGTGACTGGGTGGCCCAGGGGCACCCTCACTCATTTACCCCAAACCTGCCCTTCCCTCTCTCCTTTATCCATTCAGGGGCACGAATAAAACTGTAGGCTCCTCTCAATCCTCCTCCCCACTCTGCTCCATCAGCAAATCCCGATCACTCCATCTTCAAGTTATTCCCCACTTGTCCACTTGTGTCTTTCTCCTCCGGGTTCACCCCTGTCTTGGGCATTGTCACTTCTCACCTGGACAGCAGCGAAGGCCTCCTAATCTTTAGTCTCTACACGTCTATACCTGTCCTTCTTAAAACCCATTAACCAAAAGGCAACAAGGGTAATTTTTCAAAAAAGTAAAGCTGATCATGTTTCTCCCTTGCTCAGAATCTTCTAGCAACTCTCTACTGTACCGAGAATAAAAAAGCTACACTCCTTATCTTGGCCCTGTGTCTTTGTTCAGTAACTATTTCTTAAATGAATGGACACACATATTAAACAAGTATTCGCTGAGTATATTTTATGCATGTCTTTTATTTTCTGTATGTTCCATGCCACTGTTGGCAGGAAAACTTTGTTCTAATTCCTGATGTTTATTTCCATGTTAAAGCGACCCCCATTACAACCCTCCTGGTCTATTTCTGACCCTTTCTGCACAGGGAGTGGAGTCAGTTATACAGGCGGTAAACTGAGGAAGAATAAACCGAGTCTGCTCAGTTGAGCCTCACTCTTCTTCCTCCGGGCAGATGGCAACACTTGTTTCTGCCCCTCCAGGGGCTGGCTTGCGCTCTGCCCATGACCAGGTGGAGCAGGCCACCTCATCCTGGACCCAATTACCAAGTTGGTTCAGCTCTCTTACCAAGGCAAATTATTCATTATCAGTAATAAACATGGCATTTTGGCTTCCATCTGTCACCCTTTGCCTGTCTCTCAATTTGTTCAGAACTCAGGTGGAGAGAGGGGCTCTACACATCCCTTGAGACGCCAATTGCGTAAAGCCTGGTCCAGAGCCACTGGCGACCCGAGGGTGTAGCAATCCGGGACTTAGGAAATGAAAGCTCTACTAATGCAGTTGCTGGCTGAGCAAGGATCATGTGGTGCTCACAGCGAGAACTGAAGCACAAATTTAGCAGCAGCATTTAGCCCAGAAGAATGTCTTCAGGAATGAATCATGAAGGGAATATTGTCATTTGTGTAAAGAGGCCGAGGGAGAGGGTTATATGGGAAAAGGTGGCTAGATTCTTGTGGATGTTTATGAAAATAGATGGCCTTTTTTGTGAAAAAAAGAAAACCAAAACCAAAGCATCATTTATTCCAGGAGCTAAGAGATTTTTCTATCGACATCTCATCAGAAACCCTTCTCTTAAGCTTTTTAACCCCCTAAAGAATTCATAAATAGCACTCCTTAAAATAAAAGCAAAATGCGTTTTGCTAAGGATGTAAGTTACATAAGATTGTCTTGGTTCTTCCTCTAGTGCCCCACCTCATTCCCCCTTTGTCTGTTCTGTGCCCAGGTGCTACTGAAAACCTTCAAAACTCTGCTGGGAGTGAATTGCAATAGGTGGCAAATGTGAAATGCAGTTCACCGCGCCCTCAGGGGGGTGATTTCCTGACTCATACCTCCTTCTGTCTCCCATCTTCCTACAGCAGGCAAAAGACTGGGCTGGAATTATGATTTCATTTCTTCGCCATCTTTAATTTCTTTTTCTTTAATCCATCTTTCCCTCAGTCTTGAGACCCTGATTTGAAAATAAAAGATGTCCAGGCCTTGGTCTAGGGCTGTGTCAGCCAGATGTCTAAGTGTGCCTATCCAGAGCCTTCCCTGGGAGGCCACTGTGTATCCTGGATGGGTGGGCTGTCCCTGGCTTCCAGGAGAGTTCAGCCAATGGGAGTCTCGGCAGGAGCAGAAATTAGGAGCAGAATGAGGTTGGGGTATGCACTCTCCCGGCCATCTCCCTGCTGCGCTGTGGGCTGGCTGTGGTCCAGCTGTGGTCCGTGTTCCTGTGTGAAAGGGCAGAGCTCTTCTGGGCCAGCCCTTTGCTACAGCACAATGCTGCAGCTGCTCTCCTGGGACCTGTTCCCTCCCCTGCTCATCCCTTGGGTGGCCACCTGCTCCCAGTTGCTGCTAGCCTCAGGGCCCTTACCCATGATTCCTGGTGGCCCCTGATTCTGCCAGGCTTTAGGAACAGCCCCTTCACCAACCTCTCCTTAGTTACTTCATCTGAGATGCCAGGTCCCCAATGAATACACTGTCCATAGCTACATCAGTCTTCATCTGATTCCAAAACAACTTCTATTTCTGTTCTTTCCTTTTGTCATCAAACTTCTTGAATAAATACCCCAGAAGCTTTTGGCTCAGAAGGCTTTTGCAGGCTAGCCAGCCTGGTGGTGCCTATACTTAACATTTTGGGAGGTCAGTTTGCCGAAATATAGCAAAAGTCTGTAAACATGTTGAATTCTGACAACCCAGAAATTCTAGTAGTTCTCAAAAGCATCCCAAGGAATCCATGGACTTATTATTGTTTCTGAAGGTGATATTTAAAATGTTTAGGGGCACCTGGGTGGCTCAGCCGGTTGAGCATCTGACTTTGGCTCAGGTCATGATCACAATTCGTGGGTTCAAGCCCCGCGTCAGGCTCTGTGCTGACAGCTCAGAGCCTGGAGCCTGCTTCAGATTCTGTGTCTCCCTCTCTCTCCACCCCTCCCCCGCTCATGCTTTCTCTCTCTCTCTCTCTGTCTCTCAAAAATAAATACAACATTTAAAAAATTAAAAAAATAAAAATAAAATAAAAACATTTTAGGGCTGACACGGGCACCCCCTGGTTGCAACACAGCAGGCTGTATACTGTACCAGAGCCGCCTGCCTGTATGTCAGGGCTGGTACCCTCTGCTGCAATACTGAGCAGAAGAGTAAAAAAGCAGCAATCAACCCAAATGTCTACTAGCAGGGAAAATCTAAAAAAAAATCTTGCATTCTTGCATATAGTAAGATACTATGCGGCCTTATAAAGGGATTCTGTAGATGAGTATGTAATGACATGAAAAGTTGTATATTACATATTGTTTAATGGAAAAAACAAGATCACAAAATCCAATAGGGAGTAGGGTTCTGTGTTTTAAAATTAGAAAAAAATGTATATATATTTTTAAGTCACTCAGGGGCTCCTGTGTGGCTCAGTGGGTTAAGCGTCCAATTTCTGATTTTGGCTCAGGTCTTAATCTCATGGTTCATGGGTTCAAGCCCTGCATCAGGCTCTGCACTGATAGCATGGCACCTTGCTTGGGATTCTCTCTCTGTCTTTCTCTGCCCTTCCCCTACCCTCCCTCTCTCTTTCTTTTTCCTCTCTCTCTCTCTCTCTCTCTCTCTCTCTCTTTTTCCTCTCTCTCTCTCTCTCTCAAAAGTAAACATTAAAAAAATAAATAAAACCTGATCATTGGTGTAGGGCTTTTTAAAAAAATAACAAAATAAAAAAGTCACTCAGCCCAGTTTTAGAGATGTGGTATTCAGGAGATGTTACTAAAGCTCTGGTTAGGAGTCTCTGATTATAAGCTGTGCACCAGATGCACTGCCCAGAGGACCAGTCATTTAGCTGATGGCTTCTGGTCTCGGCAGAGGTAGCTGACATTTCAAAACAGTGAGATACAAACTCTCAGGAGATCTTATGCTCCACACCGCCAACTCCAGCTCTGGGCAGTGGCCAGTGACTCTCTGCCAGGAAAACAGGGCGTTCTGAGCACAGACTGATCCCTGGATCCTTGGCAGCCATTTTCTGACGTTCTTTCTCCTGAACACTTAATATATTCCTAGCAGACTGACTGCACGTTATTAATAACTATATAGGCTGTCAATCAACATCATCTTCTGAGAGAAATTTTCCAAGTCAGCCATAGTAAAACCCCAATTAAAAAAAAAACTATTTAAAAGGCATTCTTTCTCAACAGTACTTTTAATTGTTTGACATCTAATTATTCACCCCTTCCCTTTTACCCTTCCTCCTTTTCCAAAGGACCCAGGGAAATAAGCTGACATTCATGTGTATGTAAAGTCAAGCTCCTCTACATGCATGGAGGTATAGGATTCATTGCATAGTAACACATACTATGGAGTGTATATTTAGTGATAACAGCATAGTATTAGTACACATCACTATAATCACATTCACTTAATTCACCCAGGAAGGGAGGGCAGGGGCCAAGGTATCCTGTGAGCTTCTGTCTACCAGAATGGAGAAAGAAATGAGAGTTGGCTGAGCTTCCTCTGGATCTTGCTTGAAAGGTTCACCCTGTAATCACCTTTGGCCTTGACCTTGCTACAGCCTTTGCTACTGGCCTCCCTGCTCTGGTTCTCATCTGTTTTCTGCTAAGCCCCCCACCCCTGCCAGATTCATCTTAATAAGAGCATCATAACATAACTCATCTTCATAATCATGCCACCCACCTGCTCCAAGCCCTTGAATGGCTCCCCACAGCCTAGAAGGGTTGTTTTTAATTAATCTTTTAAATATTATTACTTTTTTTTTAAATTTTTTTTGTTTTATTTATTTTTGATACTGAGAGAGACAGAGCATGAGAGGGGGAGGGGCAGAGAGAGAAGGAGACACAGAACCGGAAGCAGGCTCCAGGCTCTGAGCTAGCTGTTAGCACAGAGCCCGATGCGGGGCTCGAACCCACGAACGCGAGATCTGACCCGAGCCGAAGCCGGAGGCCCAACCGACTGAGCCACCCAGGCGCCCCTATTACTTTTTTTTAGTAATGGGACCCCCCCCCCACGAAAATGAAATATATGTTGGTATTCAGTATATAAACAGAAGAAAGAAAAATTGTTCTAATTAAATCAAGTGTGAGGGGTTGGAGTGCCCTTGGGCTTCGCTGTTTCCAGATCTAAGGCCCCCATTGTCCCACGCGTGAAGACTTTATTGAGCACCTATCGGTGTTGCCCTAGGCTGGGGCACTGAAGAGACAAAGCCTCCACCTTGGAGTGCTGGAGTCTAATGTGGAAGTCAGACAACAAACAAATGACATTTGTGTCACCAAAACATTAAGTGGACAGCAAACATGTCACATTAAGTACAGATGAATATTATGGAGAAAAAGAGAGGGTATCGGGAGGAAGGAGAGGGGTAGGAGTGATCTGTTTTCTTTAGGGAGGTCAGAGAAGGCCTCTCTGCTAACGGGACACTAGGCAGAGGCCTGATGGGAGTCGCAGGCCACACAGGGACCCAGGGGGATGAAGGTTCCAACAAGGGCACGGCTGTGGCTGTGGGGGAAGAGGGCCCTGTGTGTTCATGGGGCAGCCAGGAGGCTGGGCTGGGAGGAGCCAGGAAGACAGAAGATAAGAGCTTGAGGGAGGGGCGCTGCTGACACTCGTGTGTAGAGCCCCCAGTGAGCATTATAAAGACTGGCTTTTCCTCTGAGGCGGGACTGTTTGGGAGGTTTGAGCAGAGGAGTGACAGGGACAGGTTAGCACAGGGCAAAGAGGAAGCAGGAAGGTAGGAATCTACTGGAAGAGTCCAGGTGAAAAATGAGCGGGGTGATGGGGGTGAGGGTGATGTTAAGGTTCTTCTTCACTTACTCATTCATATATTTTTTAAAAAGTGCTTATTTATTTTGAGAGAGAGAGAGAGCACACCTATGACTGCACAAGTGGGGGAGGGGAACAGAGAGAGAGAAAGGGAGAGAAAGGGAGAGAGAGGGGGAGAGAGGGGGAGAGAGGGGGGGAGAGAGAGAGAGAGAGAGAGAGAGAGAGAGAGAGAGAGAGAGAGAGAGAGAGAGAGAGAGAGAGAGAGAGAGAGAGGGAGAGAGAGAGAGAGAAAGAGAGAGAGAGAATCCCAAGCAGGCTCCACACTGTCAGAGCCTGATGAGGGGCTCAATCTCACAACTGCGAGTTCATGACCTAGGCTGAAATCATGAGTCAGGTGCTTAACTGACTGAACCACCAGCTGTGCTCCTCTTCTTCATACACCTTTGAAGGAAGAGCTGACAATCCTTGCTGATGGACTGGAAGAGGGATGTGGGATGTGAGAGAAAGAGAGGAGACCAAGAAGACTCTTAGATGTTCAGTCTGAGCAAAACAGAGGATAGAGCTATCCCAGGAAGGGCAGGTTGGTGAGGGGGATGGGAGGAACTCAGGGAACGGGCTTGGGCATGTTGGGTTGGAGAACACATACTGCCTGCTTGCGTGGATATATGCATTTGGAGATGAGGCCAGAGATCCAGGAAGGAAATGCATATCTGGAAGTCATCTACCTACAGATGGATTTAATCCATGAGGCTGGGTGAGAGAACAGAGCAGAAAGGGAAGAGGTCCACGACCTGGGCCCTGGGCCACCCCATAATTTAGAAATTTGAGATTTAGAGGAAGCAGTAAAAGAGAGAATCAGTAGGTAGTGAGGTGAGACAGAACCAGCAGAGCATGGAGTCTCTGAGCACAAGTGAAGGAAGTGCTCACGAAGGAGTATAATTGACCAGGTGGAATGGTTGAGTCATTTGAACACTGAGAATGACAGCTGGATTTAGCAACATGGAAATCCTAGGGGACCTTGACAAGAGCAATGTTGGAAGGGAGATGGGGGAGAAGGTCTGCCTGGAGTTCCTCAAGGGCAGATACCACCTCTCACTCATACCTGTGTCCAACCCCATTGTCCACCACAATGTCTGGCCCACAGCAGGCAGTAAGAAAGATCTGTTGATGAATGAGCCATTTCCCACATGAAACCACTAACCTTTTGCAGGTCCATGGATCCCAACAATTTCATAGAGAAGACCCAATCCCTTCCTATATGTATGTATCTGGATATGAAGGGATTAGAAGAAGGTAGGAGAGGAAATCAAGTGAAGGAATATATCCCACTTCCAAAAGTAGGGCTACCCTTGTTTTCACGAGACTCCATATCATTCCTGCATAGTAATGCTAATAGAAGAAAGTCCATGCCTTTGTCCACCTATGCCTGGGATCATACAAAAATGATGCAGATTATGATATAACTTTGCATGTTTTAAAAGGAGCTATATATGCATCACCTCACTTTTCCTCTTTGCTGGTTTCCTCTTGATGTTAACAAGTGTTTCTGATCTTAGTCCTCTAAAGAAAATGTGCATTTAAATAACAAATAGCAGGTCCAGTTGCTATGGGTCAGAGGTCTGCAAATTGTGTCCAACACCTGTTTTTGTAAATAAAGTTTTATTGGAACACTGCCATGCCCATCTGTTTGCATATTGTCTCTGGCTGCTTTTTTTCTCCAAACCAGAGTTGAGGAATTACAACAGAGAGTATACAAGGGGTGCCCGGCTGGCTCAGTCAGTAAAGCACACACCTCTTGGTCTTGGGGTTGTAAGTTCAAGCACCACACTGGGCCTTGAGCCTACTTAAAATATTTTTTTAATTAAAATAAAACCATAATTTAAAAACAACAGTAATAGAGACTGTAGAAAGTAAAAAATCTTTACCATCCAGCCCTTTACATAAGGAGACTGGGTGGCTCAGCCAGTTAAGCATCTGACTCTTGATTTTGGCTCAGGTCATGTTCTTTTTTTCTTTTTTTCTTTTTTTTTAATGCTTTATTTATTTTTGATACAGAGAGAGACAGAGCATGAGAGGGGGAGGGGCAGAGAGAGAAGGAGACACAGAATCAGAAGCAGGCTCCAGGCTCTGAGCTGTCAGCACAGAGCCTGACGTGGGGCTCGAACCCATGAACGTGAGATCTGACCTGAGCTGAGGTCGGAAGCTTAACTGACTGAGCCACCCAGGTGCCCCATTGGCTCAGGTCATGTTCTTGAGGTTGTGAGATCAAGCCTTGCATTGGGCTTTGTGCTAACAGCCCAGAGCCTGCTTGGGATTCTCTCTCTCTGTTGCTCCCCGCCTCTTGCCCACTTGTGTGCCCACATTCTCATTTGCTCTCTCTCAAACATTAAAAAAAATTTTTTTAATTAAAATAAAGTAATTATTTAAACAAAACATCAGAGACTGTAGAAAGTCAAAAATCTTTACTATCTAGCCCATAATAAAAATGTTTGCCAACCCTGGTCTTTAATAAGCAAAACTAGAGGCATCTAAAACAGGGTCCTCAAGACAACTATTTAGGAAGAAAATATCTGAACATGTCTCTTTCTCGCTCTCTTTTAATCTTAAGAAAAGCAGCATTAGACTTTCTTAGTGTTTAGCACATGGATTGAGAGCAAATCATGAGTATAATTTGTAAACAAAGATGAAAATGCTAAGTATGTGTAGTCAAAAGCCATTTAAGGTTAGGGACAGATGATGAAAAAGGGTTGAAGACCAGACAGGTGATACAATAGAGGGGTGGGCAAACAGTTGGTACTCAAAATGGTTTGCAATAATATCACTTAATATTAATGAAAATCCAGTCTTTCAAGAGCAGTGCAAAGGGCTTCATACACATTATTTCACTTAATTCACACAACCTTCCAGTGAATTTGGTATTATAACCCATCCCATTTTATAGAAGAAAACTGAGCATTACACCGAAAATGGTAGCTTTGGGAGCTGAATCTGGATGTCTGACCCTGAAGGCTAAGGTCTGAGCTTGAGAATTGCCGTGTAGATTCAACGGTGCCTACTGTGTAAATATGTTTAAGTTCAGGCTTATCATTAACCAAGGAAACATGAAAGGGAAAACATGATTGTGCTTCTCAACCTTCATTACCCAGTTCTAAAAAATGCATTTTGGCATAAAACAAGGAGGGAGGTCATCAAAACTTCCCTCACATTATACATTTGTCAAAACCCATAGAATGTACACCACCAACAGTGAACCTTAATATATACTCAGGACTTTAGGGGATAATGATGTCTTGGCGTAGGTTCACTGACTGTAAAATGTATTACTGTGATGTGGATGCTGACGGTGTGGAGACAGTGTGTGTGCGGGGGCAGGGGGTATGTGAGAACTCTATACTTCCTACTCAGTTTTGCTGTGAACTGATAGCTGCTGTAAAAAAATAAAGTTTATTAATTTTAAAAATGGGAGAAAGAAAGAAAGAAGAGAGACAGACAGACAGAAAGACGGAAAGAAAGAAAGAAAGAAAGAAAGAAAGAAAGAAAGAAAGAAAGAAAGAAAGAAAGAAAGAAAGAAAGGACAAGACTCCATACTTGACGTTTATCAGGATGACTATTACCAAAGCCAGAAAATAGCAAACATTGGCAGGGATGTAGGGCAGTTGGGTCCTCTTGTGCGTTCCTGGGGAGAACGCAAAGCAATGTAGCTGTTGTGGGAATTAATGTGGCAATTCCTCAAAAATTTAAAAATAGCATTACTGTATGACCTATCAATTCCACTTCTGGGTACAGACCCAAAAGACCTGAAAGCAGGTACTTGAATGGATATATGTATACCTGTGCTCATAGTGTTATTCAGAACAGCCAAAAGGTAGAAACACAAGTGTCTTTTGACAGATGAAGGGAAAATATACATACAATGGAACACTGCTCAGCCTGAGAAAAGAAGGGAATTCTGACTCGTGCTACAACATGGATGAACCCTGACAACATGATCTCAAGTGACATAAGTCAGCTACAAAAACAAAGACCATACGATCCACTTATATGAGGTTCCTAAAATGGCAGCTGCCAGGGAGCAGTGGGAGGATAGGCAAGGAACTTATTGTGTAATGGGTGTAGGGTTTTCGTTTGGAAGATAGAAGTTCTGCACATGGATGGTGTTGATGGCTGCCCAGCAGTATAAATGTACTTAACACCACTGAGCTGCATATTTAAAAATGGCTAAAATGGTGAATTTTATCTTATGAATATTTTATGATTTAAAAAAATTTTAATAAGGGGTGCCTGGGTGGCTCGGTTGGTTAGTGTCTGACTTTGGCTCAGGTCACGATCTTATGGTTGGTGGTTTGAGCCCTGCGTCTGGCTCTGTGCTGACAGCTCAGAGCCTGAAGCCTGCTTCAGATTCTGTGCCTCCCCCTCTCTCTGCCCTTCCCCCAAAAATAAACATTAAAAAACTTTTTAAAATTTAATAAATAAGATCTTTAAAATCCCATGCTAAGGTAAAAATGTCAGATCTGGCTTATATTTCTATTTTGGGCAGTCCGATCTATGTACTTCTTTGAAATGAAAAAGTACTTTAAAAAATACATGAAAAAACTAGAGAGTCTTCTCCTTCTTGGCCCATGACTTGAAAAGTGGCAGAATAGAAGTTTATTGTCTCATGTCTGAGGCAGTGCCTAGGAGGCGGACTGAGTCCAGTTAAAGGGCCAGCCAATTTTCATACTAGATCACTAGCAACTGATGTGCCATTTGACTTTTGATGCCAAGAGATGATCAATGTGGAATTTTCTACAGAAAGCCTATTCCCCATGAGGACTGGTATACACCATTTGATTTTCACATGTTTGAACCATGTGAAAGTAAAGGTTGATGTATCATTGCCTAAGGTCTAGCATATAATTGTTCATGCCTATTACCAAATTCTTTAAGCTGATGCGATCATAAACCTTAGCACTATTTATAAAAAGCGCGTTGGCTTAGGAAAAAAGCCACAAAACAAAAACAGAATGTGAACAAGGCAGAGAATCCTTCCTATTTCAGAATTCCTCCTGACAATGCTAAACTCTCCAGAAACAACTGCCAATGAGATCAGACTCATAACAATGATGATGATGGTGATGATGACAGCGTGGTTACCAGGTCTGAGTGCCTTCTCTGTGCCAAGAACGGAAGGTGGCACTTTTCACATGTGGAAGATTTAATTCCATTGCCCCGTTAGTCTTTCCAAGCAAATATGTTTTATCTCACTTTCAAAGATGAATAAACTGAGCCTCAAAGAAATGAGGTAATATGCCCAAGGTAAAGTGGCAATGTTACAATTTGGATCTATATTTGTCTAACTGCAAAAACTATATTCTTTACTTTTATATGCATTGTCTTGACTATACTCCCATGTCTTGGATGAGTACTGTCTGCATGGCTAAGCTAGTGAGAGCCTCAGTTTCCAGGCTGGCAGAGTGACTCAGAGTGGAGGCTTCCCTAGGAAAGAGAGAGGAGGCAGGGATCTGGGGTGCTGCTTGCCCAGAACGCCCCTTCCACCCCCCACCCAAGCCGGCTAGGGAACCTTGTAATAACAATCACACCTATTTGTCAGGCCAGGTGCCTGGTATGCCAGGTGCCACAGAGAAGGTTTCACATACTTTATCTCTAATCCTCATAGCAATTCCATAAACCAGGTGTATTAACCTCATGTTACAGATGAAGCTCAGAAAGGAAATGGACACACCAAAGCAAAGCAGCTAGTCAATGGAGAATTCTCCTCTTCATTTTGCAGTGCCTTGTGGCAGAAACTCAGAGCCAGTCTACATAACAGAGAAAAGCAGATGGTAAAAAATTAGGTTACTATCCATGAGGCAGGTAATCTGGGAAAGTTAAATACTGGAGGGCGGGGTGGGACAATGAGGGTAGAGAGACCCTTCCCATCTTGAATTTTCTAAAGAAACTGCCTAAGGTCAGAGAACTATGCAAATAAATAGTGAGGGTTATTTTTCCTGAAATAAACTCCTTTGAATCTATACTTGAATGCACTGATTATTGATTTGCCCACATCCAATGTCTATTATTAAGCACACAGCTCTAGTTTATTGCATCTGAAACAACCCCTCGGAGGCTGATTCTCCGGCCATTGGCTTTGGTGAAAGATTCTCTTCAGACCACGTATTTACGCTGCAGGGGAATGATGGGAAGAATTTTGTTAACCAAACTCTCAAAGGGGAGTGGCATACTTAAATAAAATCTTTATACATATTTCTTACCTCCATTGCTCCCGTCCTTTTACATCTTTCTCTCCCCCTTCTCGTTCTGGGTGTTAAACTTTTACGCACACTGCTTTAACGATCTGCTAATGCATTTGGGTTAATATTCCCTGTCTCTTAACTCTAGGGCAGTGACCTGAACCCTTTCTATTAATTTGACTCTGAGAGGGGTTCAAGATGGAGTAGTTACAATAATCCCTTCCACTGGAGATAAAGGGAAAAGCACAAGACTAAGAATAGCTGCACTTATAAATAAAACACAGCCTCTTCCTATCTGTCAGGAAGACGAGGGAGCCACGTGGTCTTGCTACTTGCTCACGTGGTGTCCATGACTCCTGCCAGGGCAAGGATGGGTCCTTAATAATTAATCCTGCACCTGCTCAGCCAGAAAGTGCTTCCTAAATAACCTCCTGTCAATAGTGGTTTGAATTAAGACCAAGTTCTAAATGCAATAGTTTTCAATTGATTGACTTTGGGAACTCCCCCCGCTCCCTGCACCTGCCTCCTCAGGCAGGGGCTTGGTGAGACTACTGGAAGGGAAGGGTCCCATCCAATTTGTTATGGGCTGAATTGTGTCCTGTCCCCAAGTTCATGTGTTGAAGGCCTAACCCCCAGAACCTCAGAATGTGAGCTGACTTGAGATAGTCTTTAAAAAGGTAATAAGGTAAAAGAGGGGCCAATAAGCGGGCTGCAGTACAGTATTTCTGCTATCCTCTTAAGAAGAGGAGACTGGGACACAGATACACAGAAAAAAACCACACGAAGGCACTGGAAGATGACAGCAGAGACCTCAGAGGAAACCAACCCTTGCCAACACCTTGATCTCAGACTCTGAGCCTGCAGAACTGGAAGAAAATACATTTCTGTTGTCGAAGCTACTGGGTCTGTAGTACTGTGTAATGGCAGCCAGGGCAAACTAGACAAACTGTACTCATCTACAAAGGGATGGAAACCGTTATTTGGCACGGCCTGTGTGCCGAAAACTCACCCATGAGATCTCATTTAATCCACACAACTGCTGGGGACATGCAGACTTCCTGAGCAGTGGGCTCTCTCTACAAAGCCTTTCTGTGCACGTACGTTTTCAATAGTTGCAAAATTTTGAATCAATTATAAGGAAACTGTGAATCTCACTTGTGGGAAGTTAGGCAAACAATGAACCAGAGACTAAGAACCGGAAAGACAAGCAGTGCATCCAACTCCAGGACCCTGGGAGAATCTGATCAAAGCCCAGCAACTTCTCCCCAGGAAGAGACATTTCTGCCCACGAACCCAGAATGCTGGGTTCTCTTTCCAGGGTTAGCAGACACTTTGAAACTTATTCACAGACCCTGCAGGGAGGCACAGACCTCGGCTTACAAAGCCCTTGAGTAGGAGGTTTCAAGGAAGTCTTGGCAGAGACATGATAAAGGAGAGAGAAGGGAGGGCAGAGAGGAGAGAAAGGAGGGAAGAAGAGGCAATGTGGGAGGAAGGAAGGATGGGAGAGAGAACATAAAAGGAAAGAAAAGAGGAGTGAGGAGAGGAGACTAAGGGAGGAGAGGAGGAAGGGAAAAATAAAGCAACAGAAGGGAAGAGAGCAGGTGGGAGAGTGGTGGAGAAGAGGCAGAGGAGGGGAGAGAGGAGGAGAAATAGAGGGAGGAGGAGAAGAACCTGGAGGACCAAGAAAGAAGAGAGGGAGGAGGAAGGGAGGGAGGAGAAAAGAGTGGCGGGAGGAGGGGAGGAAGGAGAGGAATACTGGAGGAGGGAGAAGGAAGGGAGGGAAAAGGAGAGGAGGGAGGGGGATATGGGAGAGAGAAGAACCCAGGAGGAGGGAGGAAGAAGAAAGGGGGGCGGCCCTGGGGACTGGGCTCTGCCTACAGCTGGTCCAGGCCAGGCTAAGGCGAAGGGTGGTATGGAAGGTGGTCGATAGGTGCAGGTCCAGCCATGGGGACATTTTAGAACATGTACTACCTGCGCGCATGCAAAATACACATTTAAACGTCTCACTGAAATAGTGAAGCAGAGCTCTGCTTGAGTTCCTAGCGCTCATGGAAAATGTTAGTAAGAAATCCACAGGTATTAAAACAGATGTAATTGGCATAGCTCCTTAGGTGGAATTTCTTTCTTGATGAATTTTAGAAAACGTAAAAGTACGTGTGAGGGCTTTTGTATGTTTCCTCCTGATCCGGTTCCCTTGAGCCCTATTGCTACCCTCTCAAATGGAGTATCTACAAGGAGGGGGAAGAGTAACAGGTGGAATCTTTCGTTGAATCTCAAAGGGGTATCCATTTTCCTTATTAGCAAGTCATTTAAAACACTGTTTTCTATGCATGTGAATATGGATAGACCCTGGAACTGAATGCAAAATTTTATATGTTCGTAATTTGTTATCTTGGGCAAGTTACTTAAGTCTGTTAGTCTCAATTCCCACATCTGTAAAAAGAATCCATTAAGAGCAACTGGGAAGTGATGTAACACCTACAAAAACCAGAGCACTGAGCTGGTGCTTGACACACACCAGGCCCCTCGCTTCATCTGACCTCCCATACTCTTCCTTCTCCCTCACCTCACAGATACTCTCTCAAAACTATAGTTCTGTTTTTTAGGAAGTAGGGTGCGTGCTCCTTAAGAGTAGGCATCCTATCCTATTCCTTTCTGACTCCCAGGCCATAGGACCACGTGGCCACAGAGTAGGTGCTCATTAAACAGCAACAGATGACTCCACCCAACACTCCTATTGCAAACACTCTTTTCTAAAACTGAAATGCCCTTGCTCTTGCAGTCTTAGCTCTCTTGTCCCTCCTAGAATGAAAGCCCTCTGAAATGATGTCTTACCCATTATTTTATACCCTGGGTAAGGAGTGCCTGCAGAAGAAGTTGTAGGGCCTCAACAAATATTTGCAGAATGAATTCTACTTTGATTTGAAATGGAACCAAAGCTAACACGGACTGGGCTCCACAGCTGGCATGAGTAATAGGAGAGAAAGGCGCCACAGTGTATAGGAGAAATTACTCAGTCCTGCTGGTTTTGCCAAGCCCAGACTTGTCTGGGTAGACAGAGCTGATGATTCCTGCTCCCCTGATGTCAGATCAGAGACTGCTGTGGGACCCCTAGGCCACTGGGGGTCAGAGGAAGTGCTTCAGCAAGCAGAGCAGTCCCCCATTCACTGCAAGAGGCCTGCTTCACTACACCCAGCAGGGCTTAGACAGGGAGGACTGCCCATCTCCTGAAATGGCGCCCCCTCCAGGCAGCCTTCTGGAGCCGGCAGTCCAGACAGCATGGAGCTCTCCCTCCTCTGTGTTTCCGCTCTGACACAAGAGAGACAATTCTGTAGCTTTATCCCCACTACAGGATTGCTCGGGGTTTCCATGTTTATCCTACTTGGTAGGCACCCCTAGGCCATTTAAAAAGAGGCTGATATTTTTCAGTTATGCAGGCACAGGACCCCCTTTCTGTCTCTTCCCACCTACCACTTAAATTGCCCCCAGGCACTGCTTTTACCTCTCAGGTCTCAGCTTCCTCATATATAAAATGGGCGAAAGAAGGCCTACCTTGCACTGGGCAAGGTGCTTCCTTGAGATAAAGTGTGTAAAGTGCTTGCCACAGTTTTTCACATACTAGGGGCCCCTTACACGGCAACCCCTTGGGCTTTCCTCACCTTGCCCTCCGTGGGAATGCACAGCCATGTCTAGCTATTCTTTAGACTCCCAGGATCTTATCCAGAGCCTGGCCAATGGTAAAAACTCAGTATTTATTTTTTTTCAAGTGAATGAATGAATGAATGAATGAGAGTTGGACATTATACAATGCTATTCCCGGTGCCTCTCCATGAAATATCCTGAAGACCCTAACACAGACCGTCCCTCCAAACAGAAATAGTCTGTGGCAGTATAAATATAGAAGAAATCACATAAAAATGTAAATAATTCCAAATAGGTGGTGCAATTCAAGGAGCGTGGGCTTCTTTCCCCCGCTTCATGTTGCAAAGCAGGTTTAATTATAATTACAGTTTAAAAAAAGATTTTCAGAACAGACTCTGCATCAGAGTGTCTCAGGCATAAAAAGAAAAAGTTTTGGAGAGTAATCCAGGGGTGATGGTTGTTTTCCCCACGGGGACAGAGTGGCAACAACTCTTCTCAGCATCAATTCCAGTTCTTGCTTTTGAGTCTTTTCCCAGCCAGGTTGGGGAGGGAGCGGGGGTTTTGCAGAAAATACTGGGAGCCACTTGACCTCTCCTCAGATCGGCACACTCTCCTTGCTCCCTCAAGTCTCAGGACCCTGCATGAGTGGCAGGAGGGCTGGATGTCTTAGACGGTGGGTAACTTTTCCTACCTGCATCCCTACCACAGTCACCAATGTCACCATTTTTTTTTGGGGGGGGGGAGGGAGGGTAATCTGAGGACTGAACAAAAGGCCTCATAACAGGGAGAGCCATTTCCTGGGCAGCCTTCCCCTTCCCCTGTTTTACAGACTGGGACCCTGGACCTCAGAAGCATTAGTGGCCCCTGCAAGACCTCACAGCAGTGAAAGGGCCTGACAGAGTGAGGGCTCAGGTGTCTCAAGGGGGTGCTGGAAGCTCCTTCCCAGTGAGACACTACTGCCTTTCAGGGGTGTAGCTCCTTGTCTTGAACTTTCTCCTTGGCCCTCGGGTGCTGTCTAGTCCCTGTTCATGGAGCACTGGCCCAGGAATCAGACAACAAGGCCTGAGATGGGGCACCCGGGTGGCTCAGGTGGGTAAGCGTCTGACTCTTGGTTTCAGCTCAGGTCATGGTCTCATGTTGGTGGGTTTGAGCCCCACATCAGGCTCCACGCTGACAGCACAGAGCCTGCTTGGGATTCTCTCTCTCTCTCTCTCTCTCTCTCTCTCTCTCTCTGCCCCTCCCCTGCTTGCTCTGTCTCTTTCTTAAAATAAATACATTAAAAAAAAAAAAAAAAAGAACACAAAGGCTGAGAACCAGCCAGCCCTGCCTGCCCTGCCGTGTGGCCCTGGTCGAGTCCCTGTCTCCTTCAGGAAGGGTATGAAGGATGGGTATGTTTGGAGCATGGAGGTGGCCTGGCTAGTGAGGCATGCTGGGGGACATGGTGGGTCCAGGCCCTGGTGCTCCTTAGCTGTGTGACATTTAGTGAAATCACTGGATCCCTCTGAGCCTCAGTTTTCCTCATCTTTAAAATAGGGATACAGGGGTGCTTCAGTGGCTCATTCGGTTAAGCATCCAACTTTGATTTTGGCTCAGGTCATGATCTCATGGTTCATGGGATTTGGCCCAGGATCAGGCTCCGCGCTGACAGCAAGGAGACTCCTTGGGGTGCTTTTCCTCCCGCCGCCCACCCCCCACCTCTCCTTCATAGCACACACAGATGCTCTCTCTCTCTCACTTTCTCTCTCAAAATAAATAAATAAACTTAAAAAATTAAAATAAACAAAATAGGGATAACAACCTTTCTTCAGCCCATTCTTATGCTGGTGGAAAAATCATATAAGAAGTTTGAAAACTGCTGTTCAAAACTCACAAAAGCCTGAGCCTGAGTCTCACCACTTACTACTTCTGTGGTCTCTTGAGCCTCAGTTTTCCTGCCTATGAAACCAGGATCCTGAGCCCTGTCTCATTGCCAGAGTCCAGCTCCAGCAGGTCCAGGGCTCCCTGAAGGATGGACGGTGTCAGTGAAAGGGAATGAGAGAGCCTTGGCTTCTTTCTGCTCACCAGGCAGGCAACTCTGCCCTGTCCCGAGAGTCAGTTACATTTATTGAAAAAAACATATGGGGTACAAAACAGAAGTGGCAATTGCCTTAGACAATTTCTGATGATAAATTCTTTGGTATGTAAAAATTTTCCAGAACATAGGTTGGTAGAAGACTCATGCACAATCTTTACCAATAGAGATTGAAGTAGGTGACTAGGTGTTTATCATATGAGGACAGAAGGGATCTTTAGCATTCAAATACAAGGCAGTGTTTTTTAGCAGAGCAAAGGCAAGAGTTAGTTCTTTTGTGAGCAGGGGTCAATTAGCTTGTTTTTGAGAAAACAGGTTTTCTCAGGAAATGTAACATTTGCTCCTATAATCACAAAAGAAGAAACTGCTACAACGAATTTTTTCACAAGGTACAATTCACATATTTTTAGCATAAGAAGGCAAGTCACTCCTGATATCAGTCAGTCAGGAGCCTTGGGGGTCGGTGCTCAAGCAGAAATTGAGTGGGGGGTTGAGTGGGTGAAGACTCTGGTCACCACCACCTGATGTGGGAGGCCTTGCAAACCCGCCTTACTTCAGAGATGGCTCCCGGCATCTCATGTATGTGTGGAGGGGTGGGAGGTGCTGGTGACCATGACTGAGAAATCAGTCCCTGTCCAAATCTGTCAGCAGCAGCCATTGTTACCACGAGCACACACAGGAAAGGTCCGTGCACGGGTGGGGGACTGTCCTCCATGTTTCTAGGGTGATGCATTCTCTGTCTAGCAGGCCATCAGTCACACATGTTCTCAGGCCTCGCGACTCACCATACCACCCAGCAAACAGAAAGTTCTAGAGACTGGAGGGCTCATTTGTTCTTTTCCTCGGGACCTGGGGATTTGTCTGTCTGCTGCAATGGACCTGGCCCACAGCCTGCCTCACTCACATTTCTACGGCCTTCCAAACAGCCTCAATGAGAAAGCCTTGGAGCAGTAGCCTGCGTCCTGGGAAGGAACGTGCTGCCCCTGCCCCACGGTGGGGGAGGGGGGGGCAGGTTATGTGTGATTGTCGGGGGGGGGGGGTTGTTTAACCAATGCCATTCCCTGAGGTGATGCGTTTTCAGCAAAAAGGCTCCAAGTCCTTGCTGCTGGGGGCCAACCACAGGCCCTTTTTCCAGGGCTATTTTTCTGTACCAACTGGCCAATGGGCTGGGCCTTGTTCCTTTCAGAGGCAAAGGTATAACTGAAAATGGGCTGGGTCTGCTCCCAACAGCTCACCAAATGGGCTGGGCATTGTTTCCTCCCAGGACATCCCACCCATTTGACGGGGGAGGAAACCGAGGCTCCGACCCAGGAGAAGTGGAGGGAGGGAAGGGAGGGATTAGGCAGGGCTTCTCTGCTGGGCTGTTCACCAGACTCACTGGGGGTCCTTTAATAACCAGCCCTACCTGGGCTGACTCTGTGCCAGCCAGCCAGTGGGGTCAGAACCTCTGATGGGGTGGGGGGAGCGCATCTGTGATTTTCAAGAGCCACAGAGGACCCTCTGCCTATGAGGAGCCTTCCTCACCCTGATTGCCCACAGGCATCCCACTGCAGAACAGGACACCTGGCTGTGGTCTGATCAGGCTTTTCTGGGCCTAGAGCCCAGGCTCAAAACCCACCATGCCACACAGCCTCCTAGAGACCCACCTGGAAATGCAGGTTCAATTCCCTCCCCAAGCCTGCGCAGCAATCTATTCCCATGTGACTCCCGCATCCCTTCCCCCATTTCCCACAACCTCCTGTGATTTCATTTTCCCATTGGCATTTTGTTTTGCAGTTCAGGGCATAAAGGGCCAATAGCTTCTTCCCCCAAGCTATTTCTCCTCAGAAGCAGTGAAATAGCTTAGCAATTTGGGAGACATTTAAAATGCATTGTTTTGCTGGGGCACAGGGTGGGGGGCGGTGAGGGGGGGGGTGACCGCCTTTTCGCCTCCTACATCCTAGTACAGAATGTAGCAGACTTCCAATCAGGTTTCTCCCCACTCCAGCCTTGTTAGTGACTAAGCCGGAAGCCCTTGCTCTTGCACTGTCCTCCCCTCTCCCCTGTGGCAGGACCGGAGGCTGACACACTGTAGAGACTGTGCAGGCAGCAGGAGCACAGGCTGGGGACTTGCAGAGACTGATGTCAGACCTGGGCTCACGCTGGGCATCCTTGGGAAAAGGGCACCGCTTACCCCCAGCTTACGGGCATTTGCTAGGATTAGGTAAAAGGATGAATCAAAAGGCCCAGCACACTGTTTACTGAAAAAAATCGTAGCTATTATTGTTAAACGCTGAGGATTATTATTCCACTACTGGCTTAATCTTGGGCCCTCCAATTGGGCCTGGCACCCATGGGGGAGGCATTGAGTGGGGAGAACAGGACCAGGTATTCCACGAAACTTCCTCTCTGGATGGCGAAGCCCCTAGAACGCAATGTAGGAGGACCAGGCTCAGGTAGCTGACCTTGTGAAAAGTGCCCAGGCCCAGCCCCAGCTCCGAAGCTCCAGACACTCTGGCCTGGGCCGGTCTGGGGGGGTGGAGGTGTTTGCCAAGGCTCCTCAGGCAACTCCAGCGAGAGAGGCCAGGACCCAGACCCTCTGTTGACTTCTGCCCTTAGCTCCTCCCTTCTTTCTCAGAGTCTGTTTCTTCCCTTCTCCAGGGAGTGCCGCTTTGTGAGGCAGCCAGTGCCAGACTGTTCAGCCACACAAATGTGCTCTCTGTAAACTGTGGTGAGTTGGAGGGAAGAGACCCAAGGGGTTTTTGGTCAGCCCTCGCCTCCCGCAGGACTGATGCCAGCTCTGTTTTCTAGCCCTGCTTCCGGGCATGCAGGCAGGGAGCAGTGGGTGGAGAGGAGTGATGCCCTCCCTCTGCCCTGAGGAGTGCAGGGGTGGGGGCTGGGAACCGGGACAGGACGCACAGGTGCTACAAGGAAGGAAAAGCAAGGGACCGGCCTGGTATAGGGGAATCAGAGCATCCCTGTGAGCGTCCTTCACAAAGGAAGCTGAAGCCTGAGGATGACACGCAGGAGCAGCCAGGAGAGGGCACAGAGGCGGAGGACTCCCGGGCGCTTAGATGGGTCTTGGCTAGCTGGAAGATGGGGAGGACGCCAGCATGTGTGGCACGAAGAGGAGGAAGCATGGGCCACAGGGAGACACTAAGTCATCACACAAACACCCACAGGGATGCGGAACGATGTGGCCTTGGCAGTGAGGGGCACGGCCTCTGGGGCCACAGTGCCAGGGCGCATCCCGCCGCAGCTGCCTGCAAGCTCTGTGACGTTAGGCTACGGACTCGATGTCTCTGTGCTTCAGTGTTGCCATCTCCAAAGCGGAAACGATCATACAACCTAGGAGAGTTTATGTAAAGATGAGCTAACTCGCCTAAATCATTTAGAAGGGTGCCGGGAATGTATGAACACGTGCTATCGTTACTGCTCTGCGCTAGGGGTGGGTTCAGCCTCCCCATCTGCAGAACGGGAATGATCACGTCTCTCTGAATGCTACGGCACAGAAGAAATGAGGAAACAGAGGTGGAGTCCTTCCAATACGACCACACAACACGACCATCACCATTACTTACCTTTACGCACTGTGCATGGTAGGCAGAAGATATGGCGCCTCTTGGAACGAATCCGCAAACGAGTAACTATCTAGAAGTGGGAAGGGCTCTCGGGGGAAGGCTCCTTCCTGCAGGTATGCAAGCACAGGGTTGGCAGTGGCTGGATGAGGTGCCTTGGTGGCCCAAGAATCTACCATTCTACCTGCCTCTGATCTCTTTTTTCTGTTTTTTATTTATTTTTGAGAGACAGAATGAGCGCGACCAGGGGAGGGTTCAGAGAGAGAGGGAGGTACAGAATCTGAAATAGGCTCCAGGCTCTGAGCTAGCTGTCAGCACAGAGCCCGATGCAGGGCTTGAACCCACGAACCGCGAGATCATGACCAGAGCCAAAACCAGACACTTAACTGACTGAGCCACCCCGGCGCCCCAACCTGTCTCTAATCTCTATCGATCTCTGCCCCTCTCTAAAAATTTTCACAAACACGTCTTGGAGGCTTTGCCCCCAGACAGAAATCTTCTCCTGCCTGTTTTCTTGCTGTAGCAGAGAGACAGCAACTCCAGGCATTTCCCATGCTCCTGGGGCTGACGATGCTTGTAGGGAGCACACCGGTCAAGGGCATAGATTGTTCCCTTTGGGTTGGTGCCCCAGCCCTCTCTGCCTTCACAGCGTAAGGGACACTGGCAGCCCCGCCACAGCAACTGCAGGCACAGGGAGGCTGATGCCCAAAATCCCCAGGCAGGCACGCTTGAAGAAAGAGACCGGAATTCAGCTCAGGACCTCCAGGGTCTCTGGAAGCATCCAGGAGCTCCTCCTCCCTCTCTCCTTGGGTGCAGTTCATTGGTGCTCTCTGAAAATAGCACTGGTAATTCAGGGAAATACACCCTGCTCTGTCTCGGCGGGATGCCAGCACAGGCCTCTTCAAAAATAGAACCCCAATCAGGTATACTCCTAACTCCTGTCTCCCCCCGCCCCAGTCCCAGGGTCCTTCAGCAGGATCCAGAGACCGGGTGGCAGCTTCAGATGCTGGGAGGTTACCAAGGGGGATCCTCGCCCAGGTTTGTCTCCTTCCAAATCCTTTGTCTATCAGTTTCCACTTTAAAAAATCCATTTTCCCTTAAAGGAACATCTATTTATTCTAGGTACTACAGAAAACACAGAGAAGTATCTCACCATCCAGAAATAACCACTGATGTGAATCTGTCCTTCTTTCTCCCCTCTCTCTACACCATACACACACACACACACACACACACACACACACACACACATACACACAGGCACTCCTACAACATCAAAGGTATTTTCCTATGTTATTACATATTCATCTACAACATAATGTTTTAATGGGAGCGTACAAGGATAGAGGTGAAGCTCATAAAGTTTGCTTCAGAAAGATCTGGGTTCCATAAAGAACCTAAATGTCCATCAACTGACAAATGGATCAAGAAGATGTGGTTTATATATACAATGGAATACTACATAGCAATGAGAAAGAAAGAAATCTGACCATTCATAGCAAAGTGGATGGACCTCGAGGGTGTCATGCTAAGCGAAATAAGTCAGGCAGAGAAGGACAGATACCATATGTTTTCACTCATAGGTCTAACAGGAGAAACTTAACAGAGGACATGGGGAAGGGAAGGGGGAAAAAGAGTTGGGGAGAGGGAGGGAGGCAAATCATGAGAGACTCTTGAATACTGAAAACTGAGGGCTGATAAGGTGAGGGGGAGAGGGGAAGGAGGGGTGATGAGCATGGAGGA
>NC_043710.1:60077767-60082363 GCF_006229205.1 Suricata suricatta
TGAAGATAAAGTGTGGTACTTTCCTCACGACTGCTCAGAAGATGCCTGTAATAATAACAACAATGGCAGCAAACTCCATGAACTATAACCGAGTCAGTGATTCTCCTGCTGATGGCTATTTAGCTGGTTCCTCAAGCCCATGTTCTCCTACCTTTCACCCCTTCTCCAGGAAGTTCCGGAATTCACAGAGAGGGCTCTGAAGGCCGCACCCTGGCTGGAGACCCTGCGGACCAGGAGCAGATCAGCTGGTGGACGGAGAGCTGGCAG
The DNA here is from genome assembly GCF_006229205.1 of Suricata suricatta. Taxonomy (NCBI): domain Eukaryota; kingdom Metazoa; phylum Chordata; class Mammalia; order Carnivora; family Herpestidae; genus Suricata; species Suricata suricatta. Next base: position 60,078,035 of record NC_043710.1, read on the forward strand.
TACAGGTGGGCACGGCCTCATAAGGACTGGGTCTCTGGCCTTCCGCACAAAGCTGAGCACTATGAGGCAAAGCCAGGCTCTCTCCTTCTCCTCTGGGGTACGGGCTCCACACCTTAGCCTAAAGTGGTGCCTGGATAAGGAGCCTCCTCTAATTCTTAGCCAGCTTCCATCCTGATTGTCTTTATTCCCCAAATTCAATTCCCTAGAGACTTGAAGCACCTCCCCCCCTTCCCCCATTTGGATACTTTCACTGTGTCTAGAAGTATTACAAGCTGGGCCCTGATGAGGAAAACAAGGCTCAGAAAGGCTGGTGAATTCTCAGGAGTCACACAGCTAGCCATTAATCTAGCTTCCATTAGAAGCTTATTTTGGGCAGAATTGGCCGTCCTCCATTCATAGGCTGAAACTACCCCCTCCCCCACCCCATGTACCCCACAAGGTGACTGTATTTGGAGATAAGGCCTATAGAAAGGTAACTAAGGTACAATGCAGTCATGTGGGTGGGCCGTAATTCAGTAAAACTGGTGTCCTTCTAAGAGATTAGGACACCCAGACATCCGGACCACCCAGTGAGGCCAGGAGGAGAAGGCAGCCATCTGTAAGCCAAAAAAAAAAAAAAGGTCTCAGAAGAAACCAAACCTGCCAGCATCCTGATCTTGGAATTCTAGCCTCTAGAACAGATAAAAAAAGTAAATTTCTGTTGTTTAAGCTACTTGGTCTGAGGTAGTTGTTATAAACAGTCCTAGCAAACTCAGGGAGTGCTTGAAAACAGAGCTCATGACAGTTTATAAAGTTACAAAGTAATTTCATGTGGGTTTTTTTTTTTGACTCTTCTGATTTTTACAGTGACCTTGTGAGGCAGAAATAATATTTTTATCCCCGTATGGTTGGAGGGAATCAACAAGATGTTGAGATGCCGTATGTAAAATGCTTGGCCAGGCGCCTGGCAAGAGGAGGTAACGGCTGTTATTCTCACTGTCGAGCATTTGCACCTGCCAGGGATCCTAAGGGGGAGACGAGGAGGAATGGGCACCAGAGCCACAAGGCCACCAGGTTTCAAAGTCCATCTACGGGGGATCTGCACAAAAGAGGAGGGGCCACGTCCCGAGGGCAAACTCCCATCCCAGGACACAGGACCTCAGGGGTAGGACAGCCACTGGGCACCCTGTCACTGTCTCCACATGACCGCTAGAGCCCCTTCGGTGGCAGCAGCTGAAAACTGGCTGGGAATATAAATTCCGGTGCTTTACCCCAGTCCAGTGGAATCGGAAACCAGAGGTGAGGTTTTTTTTACAAGCCCTCCAGGTGATTCTGATGCACGAGAGTTTGAGAACTGACTGGCTAGCAGGGACTTAGGAACTGGGCAGGCAGATTGAAAAAGAGGAGATGACCTTTAATGGCCCTTCAAAGCAGGGACACAGAGATTCAGGAGGACACTGACCTCTCCCTCTCTTCTCCTCGTATCTTCAGACAGCTGTCAGCTGCCACAGCTGGGGTTGACGTACGTCCTGTGGTATCAGCTGACTCCCCATCTGTGAGGCTGGGAGAAAACCAGCCAGACTCCCACTGTAGCTAGTGTCCCCCCAAATATGCCACAGATGCCACATCAGCACTGGAAGGGGCCATGGGAACTTAGCACCAGAGCAAATCTGACCGAGAGCAAGGGTCATCCAAGGTCACACACCAGAGTGTTGCAGGCCAAGCCTTCCAAGCTCCTTCCTCCTCACCATGTGCCCATGCCTGGAACCCAGGAGGGATGTGGGCATCCAGCAAAACCACCGGGGGCAACTTCATATTTTCGTGCCACCTCTCTGCCTCAGCTGGCACGTGGATGCTTTTCAATTCTAGCCCGACCATTCTTGACAGGAAGTTTCAAAGTCAAGGTAGGGGCAGGGGAAGACAAAGCTGTTGCTCCAGGCAAAGGCACAGCCTCTGACCTTTGTGCCTGTCAGTGTGGTTTCTGTCCACACTACGGGATTATCTGGGCCTGGAAATGCCTCCACCAAGGGCATTGCAAGGGATTCATGCTCTGGTTGCCTCAACATCCAGAGTCACCTAGGAGAGACACGTGTCAGACTTCATTGAATCAGTCCTGGTAGGAAGGATATTGGAAGAACAGACACTATGTGGCTTTCTGCTCTTATGGGAAAAGGCCATGCTTCAGAGAGTCTGTGGGAAGGAGCTTTTCCTTTTAGTGGGTGCAGCAGAGCCCATCCCTAGGGGTCAAGGACACAAGTAACCCCAGAGCAGGACATAGAACAACACAGAGAATATGATTTTGTCTGGAAGACAGCAGCTGGGAAGTTTGGGCTTGGCCAGTTGCTATTCTATAATCTTGTGGGTGGGGACCCAAATTAGTGTTTCTAGGAGTGCTATGGATACTGGTGGTCCAGGGACCACAATTTGAGAACTCCAGGCTTTAGTAACCTGCCTTGCCTTCCTCATGGGGTTCTACAAAGGGCTCCCTTCGAAGACCTGTGTACCAGTATAGTTCTGCCCTTTTCCTCCTGTGTAGGAGCCTTGGACCATCACTCATTCCCCTCCCCTCCCCACCAAGTCTCAGGTTCCTACCTCTAAGAAGGGAGTAACAGCTACTGTTTGCATCTCAGAGTGGTAAAGGTCAACAGGAGAAACAGTTAAGGCAAAGGCGTTCTAAAAATTAGGAGTGCCTGGGTCGCTCAGCTGGTTAAGTGTCAGACTGGTTTATTTTTAAGTTTATTTATTTATTTTGAGAGAGAGAAAGGGCACGATCAGGGGAAGGGCAGAGAGCGAGGGAGAGAGAATCTGAAGCAGGCTCCACACTGTCAGTATAGAGCCTGATGTGAACTCTTGAACTCTTGAACTGTGAGACTATACCCTGAGCTGAGACTACACCCTGAGCTGAGACAAAGAGTTGGGTGCTTAGCCAACTGAGCCACCCAGCCACCCCAAATGTCTGACTCTTGATTTTGGCTAAAGTCATGGTCTCAAGGTCTGTGAGTTCGAGCCCTGCATTGGTCTCCACACTGTCAGTGCAGAGCCTGCTTGGGATTCTCTCTCTCCCTCGCTCTCGACTGCTCCCCTACTCTCTCTTTCTCTCTCAAAATAAATAAACTTAAATACATACATACATATACACCTAAAAAAATTACAGAGACTATTCACATCTAAGGGAAACAAACATTTACTGGGCCTCTACCGTGAGTCAGAAGGTCTCTCAGATGTCAGGACATTGGCATAAATAAACCAGAATTCCTGATCTTACAGAACTGGGGGTGAATGGGGAAGACAGATAAATGAACCTCGATCTCGTCAGTACAGTAGCAGAGGTCACAGTAGTCTGTACACACATGGATAAGAGGCGGGCAAGTGGGTTAGGATGGATTTTATCCTCAAGGCAAAGGGAAGCCATTGCAGGGCTTTAAGGTGAAAAGTGACATGATCTTGTTAGTTTCAGGGGAAGATCCTTGTGGGCTGGAGAATGGATCACTGAGTGGGGCAGTCTAGAGGCAAGGGGCAAGTCTAGAGGCAAGGAGGCAAGAAGGCACTGAGCACGCTGCTGCAGTGATCCACGAGGGAGATCATGGAAATGCGTGGATGCATTTGAGAGATGAAACGTGCAGAATAAAGATGGCAGCAGAATGAAGCTAGTGCCCAAATGAAGATGGGGAGGGCGGGGGGGTGGGGGTGGGTGCCAGTGAAAGGGGTGAGCCTGTCCCTCTTGTGTATGCTGGCTGCGGCAGTCCTATGAACAGACAGCTTGTCTGGTGAGCCACTCTGACTGCCAGGTCTCCCCAGGTGAGGGACCCTCCCCTCGCCCCCTCCCCATGCCCTGGCATTACTGAGCTCTGCTGTTCTCCGCCGCCTGGCATGCATCAGCCTCCTTCCCACCCATAGAGTCATCTCCAACATGAACAACAGCAGCAATCAGCAAGTAATCATCTTTTCCCCCTACACAATGCCTGCGTGTGCAGATAATGTTTGTGATTGTCGCAAAAATGATAGCATGAAAATTGGAGCTCCTGCCAAAGGCAAGGACGGGGATAAACCTATTTAAATAAACTCAAATGGTTCAGACCCAGTTTGAGGCTCCCTAAACCAGGGCCTGCTAAGGTTCTCTGCCCCTTTGCCCTGCACTGGGTGGGAAGTCACCTTGTAAGACCCTGCCAGGGTGGGGCAGCACACAGTGGAGGCCCCGGAGGCTCTGGGAATTGCTGGAATGGCGGAACTCTCTGGCACCTGCCATATGCTTTGGGCATCAGGGCAGGGCAGCTCTCCGGGCCTCTCACTCACAGCTTAGCTCCCAGCCAGCTCACAGGAAGTGCTCTCAGAGGTACAAGGTGACTTTAA
>NC_043710.1:60082463-60293160 GCF_006229205.1 Suricata suricatta
AAATGGGTGAATTATAGATCCCAGAAAATGTTATTTATTTTATTTTACTTTTTTAGAAAGGGAGAGAGAAGGCATGAGCAAGAAAGGGCTGAGAGGGAGAGAGAGAGAGGGTGAAGGTGAGGGGGGGAGGGCGGGGGGGGGGAGAGAGAGAGAGAGGGAGGGAGGGAGGGAGAGAGAATCTCAAGCTCAAGCAGGCTTTATGCTCAGCCAGAGCCTGATCTGGGGCTGGACCCCATGACTCTGAGATCATGACCTGAGCTGAAATCAAGAGGTGGACACTCAATCAACAGAGCCACCCAGGAACCCCTAAAAATTATGTTATTTTTTAAAAGACCATAATTGAATATTTAAAAAAATGAAGGAAGAAAAAGAAAGCAAGTATGATCCATCCAGGTGAAGGTATCTACAATTATCCTTTGTCCATTCACTACACAAATCTTGAGCTCCTATTATGTGCTGGGTGCATATCTCTGGGAGCCCGTGACTAGGAGCTTCTAGTCTGGGTGGAAGAGATAGGATGTGGGCACAGAAAATCATGATTCATAGGAGAAGATGCCAAGGGAATTTAAACAGGAGGATACTATTTCACGCCCACTGGGTTGGCAAGAATTATAAAGTCTGACATTACCACATGGGTGAGGATGCAGGGCCCTACATATCCTCACTTGGTGCTTGAGGGAGACTAAGCAGGTATGCTTTAGAAAGAAGTTCAGCAGCGTTTAGTAACTAAGGCTGTGCATGCCCTATGAGCCAGCCATTCCGTGTGTCCCTGGGGTATATTCTGGATAAACTCTTGTGCACGGACAAGGGCACATGGGCAAGAATGTCCGTGTCTGAACAGTTCATCTCACAAGGCTGGAAATAACCAAGTCCATCATTTTACAAAAGAAAGAGTAAATTATTTTTGCTATAGGCACACAATGGATCGTACACAGTGGGTAAATTCCAAGAATTACAACATATACCAAGTTTAAAAACACAGCAAAGGTCACTATCCATTACTCATGCACACATACACATGTAGTAAAGATATAGCAACATGTGGGTGCCTGGCTGGCTCAATTGGTAGAGCGTGTGACTTGATCTTGGGGTTGTGAGTTCGAGCCCCAAACTGGGTATAGAGATTACTTAAAAATAAAATCCTTGAAGAAAATATAAAAATGTGAGAATGATCAATACTAAAATCTGAGGGGCACCTGGGTGGCTCAGTCGGTTAAGTGTCCGACTTTGGCTCAGGTCATGATCTCACAGTCTGTAGGTTTGAGCCCCACGTCGGGCTCTGTGCTGACAGCTCAGAGCCTGGAGCCTGCTTTGGATTCTGTGTCTCCCTCTCTCTCTCTCTCTGCCCCTTCCCTGATCACACTGTCTCTCTCAAAGAATAAATGTTAAAAAAAATACTAAAATCTGGATGGTGGCTGCTTATTAGGAAGGGGTAAGATTGGGGGGCACAGTGGGGTATTCAACCGTATCTATGTTTTTTGTAGAAGTCACTTGTAGTACATTTTTTAAGTCTTTTTTAATTTAACTTTTTACATGTATTTATTTTTGAGAGACAGAGATAGAGCACAAGTGGGGGAGGGGCAGAGAGAGGAGACACAGAATCTGAGCCAGGCTGCAGGCTTCGAGCTGCCAGCACAGAGCCCGATTGGGGCTCAAACTCCCAAACTGTGAGATCGTGACCTGAGCTGAAGTTGGATGCTCAACTGACTGAGCCACCTAGGCGCCCTACCTTTTTTCTCTTAAATGAACTTTATATTGAGATCATTGTAGATTTACATGCAGTTCTAGGGAATAACACACAGAGATCCCTTAAGCACTTGGCCCAGTTTCTGCAAGGGTAATGCTGCAAAAAGGCAGAAATGCTTCCACAAGAGTACTGATACTGACACAATGCATCAAGCGTATGCAGATTCCCCCAGTATTATATGTATTTGTGTGTGTGTGTGCTCAGTGCTACACAATTCTGTCACTGGTGAGGCTGTGTTTCTACCATCAAGGGGGGATACTGAGAGGATTCCTTCATTGCAAGGGTTTCGTGGTCCCCTTTATAAGCCCCACCCACTCTCAGCGAACACCTCCTCGCCTTGTCCCTAAACCCCTCAGCCACTAACCTGACCTCTACCTTTACATTTCCATCATTCTGAAAATGTTCTATCAGTAGACCCACACCGCATGTAATCTTTTGGCTCCCCCCACCCAGACCCAAATTCCCAGGAGTTTCCTGCAAGGTGTTACAGGTGTCACTAGTTCATTCCTTCCTATTGCTGAGGAGCATCCCTCGGCCTGACTGTATCACAGATTGTCGCCCTCTGTGAAGGCCATCTGGATGGAATAACTCCAGTTTGGGGCAGTTACGATACTCTAATGTGTTAGTTCTTCACTGGGGTGGTGGACAACTGGATTTGCACTGTACTATTTATCCTACTTGTGGATGCAAAAAAATGTTTCACAATTGAAATGAAAAAAAGGAAGAAAAAGATACCACTAATGTTGGCCAGACTTGCCAAACCACTGTGGCGAACCACTGTGCAGCCCGGAGTGCAGGGGTCAAGGTGACATGTGAGACCAAGGCTCTGGACCCCTAACAGGTCTGGTGCCCTTGAAAACTGGGACCTGGACACCTACTTGCTTCGAGGTTCTAAGCCTCATGTGGGCACAAGAAAACTTGTCCAGATCCTTCAGCCTTTGGGACAAGTTTCTAGAGGAATCACCCATTTGGTTGCAAAGCCCTTTCCCCAACCTGTGTGTGTCGGCGGGGGGGGGGGGGGGGGGAGTGCCCCTAACTGGGGAAATCACAAAGGAAAGGAGGAAAGGAGGTAGTGCTCACGGTAGACAGAATGAAATCTGGCATCTCCTGAAGGCCCTCGAGAAGAGTTGGAATTGCAGCAAGTGGCTGTCTGGGCAGCACTGGTAATGGAGAATGCCGCTGGAAGGCCACAGAAGAGCCTGGGAACTTTCTTTTTCTCTCCTGTTTTTTTAATTTGTTTGTTTGTTTGTTTAATGTTTTTTATTGAGAGAGAGAGACAGAGAGAGAAAGAGAGGGAGAGAGAGCACAAGCAAGCGAGCAGTGGAGGGCCAGAGAGAGAAGGAGATAGAATCAGAAGCACGCTGAGTTGTCAGCCCAGAGCCTGATGCGGGGCTCAAACTCACGAACCACGAGATCATGACCTGAACTGAAGTTGGACACCTAACTGACCGAGCCCCCCGGTGCCCCGGGAACTTCCTTCCTGAGGTTGGCGCTGTACAGTCATGGTGTCAGTAGGTGGATAACGGGGCCCCGACACTATGTGTTGCTGCCAGGTGCAGGGAGGAGGGCGCTGTCCAGGCTTCAGTGTGCCTCCTACCCCTCCGCCCCAGTAGCTTTAACTTTTTAAATCCAAATCCCTGCAAGCACCGCTTATGAATTTCTTAGTCCTAGGCAGAGCCTGGGACAGTGACAGATTCATGCCACACACATCCACGAAGGGCAGCCTGCCCTCATACATGCTGCCCTGCCCTCAAGAGGCCCAGCAGAAACACCCAGAAATGTCCCCACGTGCCCAGAGAACTGCAATGTGGGTGGAGAGCCTGCATGGGCACTGGGGCACCCACTGCGGGAGAGGTCAGGTGCGCCTGGGAGAGCGAGGAAGATTCTGACAGGTGCAAAGTACCCAAAAGTCTTCCCACCCTGAAGGGAGGGCCTTTGTGAAGACCCAGGGCCGGGGAGGTACTAGATTACAGCTACTCCCACTGCTGCTGCCAGTATTAGTAATATCACAACTCACATGATTGAGAGCGCTAACTACAGGCTAGGCACTGTGCCAAGAGCTTTTTGGATATTATCTCACTTGATCCTAACAACTTTTTTTTTATTAAAAATTTTTTTAATGTTTATTTATTATTGAGAGAAAGGAGACAGAATGAATGGTGAAGGAGCAGAGAAAGAGTGGGGGGACACGGAATCTGAAGCAGGCTCTAGGCTCTGAGCTGTCAGCACAGAGCCTGACACGGGGCTCAAACTCACAAACCGGGAGATCATGACCTGAGCCAAAGTCAGATGCTTAACCGACTGAGTACCCAGGTGCCCCATTGCTATATCAGTTTTATGCACGAAGTGACAGAAGCACTGGGTGATGAAGACACTTGCTCTAGGGGAATCCTTTGGAAGGAGGAGAGTCAGGATTTGAACCCGGAGTTCAAGCTCCTTGCTGCTCATGATAAACTCTGCTGAGAAAAAAACTAATACAGGACCTTTTATGATGCAATCAGAAGTTTGGGCTTCCTCTGGAGGGCAAGAGGAAGCCACAGAAAATCATTAAGTAGAGAGGGTCACAAGGAGACTTCTGTTCCAGGGATGCTATCTTGGAAGCCGCCTTGGGCTCCCTCCTCAACATCTCTGAAGGCCTGGCTCCTCAGTTTTATTGCTTTGCTTCTGACTCCTTCCCTTCTTTTCCTGGGCACAGCTGGACCAGAACCCACCCCACAGCCTCCAAGACAAGACTCAAGTGCAATGAAGCCTAATGGCCACTACTCCAAATCTGGACACTGTCCTTCACCAGCCTCCCCAGATTTTCCCTGCTGCTCTGGGCCCAGTGGCTGCCCAGGAGGTCTCTCTCTTCTCTGAGAGGTGCTCACTCACTGCAGGGGAAGAACACAGCCTTTGCAGTCAGTGGGTTCCAGGTTCAAGTCCTGGCTATGCCCCTCGCCCCCTGTGTGAGCTGCAGAACGTTCCCTTCCTCACTGGGCCCAGGCTGAGAGGAGTTGGGTGAGGAGGCATCACAGGCCCCTCTGGCCCCACACCTGCTCTTGGAGCACACCCTCACTTCCCTGGCTGACATGGAAACAAGCCGCCACCCCTGCAAACGGGCTGTTGTGAAGATTGACAAGAGGACGTGTAAGAAAACACTGGCCAACTGCAACATGCTTTACAACATGAGAGGTTATTTTATCATCTTATAGCCTCGTTTGTCTGCAGTGCCTCTCAAATCCCCAGCTTTCTTGTTCGTGCCTGTTTCCTCCGGTGGTGGGGAGGGGGGGTGAGGTGAGGCGTCTGAGGCTGCGGGAAGTGAGCGAGCGGCAGAGCATTTCTCCAGGCCACGTCTGGATAGGCCCAGCCCTGACATGTCGGGAGCAGAGATAACGAACCCGCCCAGACATGGTTCTTCTTCGCTGCTGAGGACAGGCCTTGAGGGGCCACGGAGCTGGTGTCAGGCAGAAGGCCCCTCTGCCTGGCTACGGAGCACAGCGGCGCTCCCTGGCTCCCAGGTGTGGGCCCCGCCGGCGGTGCATCAGCAACACGGAGGTGGAGGCTTGCCAGCCAGCCTGACTCGAGAGGACCCGATGGGCATCGAGGCAGCAGTGGTCCTGGAAGGTGGCAGGAGGAAGGAGACAGCATGCCCGCTGCTGGACAGGAACCCTCCTTCCCCCATTCCTTGTGCCAGGCACTGGGGTTCAGAACTGAACCGGCGTCCAGCCTTGCCCTTGGGGAGATCCAGTAATGACAGTATACAGCCAGGGGTGGGGGCCAGGCCTTCCCCTGGCTCTGCACTGTAGTCATCTGAGAAAACATCCTAAAACTCAGCCTCAGGTTCTTTATCTATGAAAGGGGGACAATTATGTTCTCGTTTTGGCAGCACATACACTAAAATGGGGACAATTATGATGAAGAAAATAATAGTTGAGTTGCTAGAGGGGTAAAGTGAGATAATGCAATATAACCCTTAACACATTATTAAATAATGATGTTAGTTATAATCTGGGGGTTGGCGGGCGGTTAATCATCCGATACGTGTGTGATGAGGGTGTGTTACAGGCCAGGCATTATTTCGGTAATTCTCATCTACAAAGGCGATCTCAGGACACTAGTGAGGATGTCGACAGAGGAAAGCATGGAGCTGTGGGGTAATCAAGAAGGGTCATCCAACCCTCCTTGCCCCCCACTCCCAACCCAGGTTGTTCCAGTCCACTCATACCCTACCTGGCTGGTCGTAGGTCAATAGCTTCTTCCCTGAATGGTGATTCAAGGTCTTAGACACCAAGAGATCAGGTTGAGACCCTCAAATTAACTCACAATCCATGGGAAAATCCCAAACCCTCCCCTTAAAAGACAATCACTGATAAGCTTCAATGCCACCTGGATGTCTCCGCTTCCTTCCCAATAGTCGCTCTGAACAAATGGAATATTAATTGCATCTCTGAAGGAAGCACCAGAAAACATCCTCTGTGATAACTCAAATGGATCACCCTATCCCCCTCTTGGACCAAGAGCTTCTGGGACCACATTCACTTGGTCCCAGAGAAGGGAGTTCTCTTACACGTGCTGCTCACGGCCTGCAGCAGAGACCGGAAACCACTCCTTTAGCAAATTTCACCAGCTCTGCATCCTCCCCGGAACATGTGTGTGTTGGGCTAGATGGGGGCAGGGAACTCACCCCTAATAACATTCACTGAGTACCTACTACGGGCCAGGAGACTGATACGTATCATTTCATTCAAGCCTCAGAACAATCTTGTAATCAAAGATGTTATCATTCTGCTTTACAGGTAAGGAAACTGAGGCACAGGGAAAGTAATGAATTTTGTCCACAGTTAAGCAGGTTGTTAAATGAGGGAGACAGCTTTGAATGTAGGCACCTTTGGCTGTAATACCACTGCTTTTTCAGTGACAATAGTGGTTCTCAGTCTTTCTTTTCATTCCTTCTGCTGCCAGGAAGGCATTATAGACATTTGTTTGTCCAAATCTCTCCCCCTTCCTGTAAAATGTTAATACTGCAGATACATCATATGTCTGTTTATGTACACTGGCCCATTGGAGGATCATGAACCACTGTAATAATTACAATTTTCTTCACCCCCCAGCCTCCAAGAACCTCTTTCACCCCTGTGAAAATGAAGGTGCCCTGTTAAGAATGTCTAAGTTGTGCCTGTGGTTCTTAAGAGCATTGTTCCCAGAGAGGAAGAGGGCAAGGTGTACCCACAGATCAAGACCAGGAACGGAAAACTAGCTGGACCATTTCTTCTCAAGGGGAATGTTCATGTTTTTTGAGGGCCATGGACTTCTTGTTTCTAGATTTGCTTTTTGTTATTCATACTTCAAATTTCTTTTAAGTTTATTGAGAGAGAGAGAGAGAGAGAGAGAGAGAGAGAGAGAGAGAGGGAGAAAGCACACAGGCAGGGGAGGGGCAGAGAGGGGGAGAGGGAAAGAATCCATAAACCATGAGATCATGACCCCAGCCAAAATCAAGAGTCAGAAGCTCAACCAACTGTGCCACCCAGGTGTCCCCACTTTTTACTTTAGATCCGCTTGCCACTTCCTACAGAAAGCACGCCAAGACATCCCCGCCTGAATTTGGGCTAAGCCCCTTTCCACCTCCAGTTCTTAAGCTGTCAAAGCAATGGTCAAACTCTATGGTTAGTGCGCATGTACATGTCCTTGTACACAAGAGGAAGGACTGTGGCTTATCCATCTGTGTATCCCAAAGCCTAACATGGGCACAGCATATAATAAGTGCTCAGTAAACATTTGTAGAATGGATGACCTCATGGGCAAATGAATTTAAAGCTGCTTGTGCTGCCTTTGCTGTGCTGGGTTAATGCTTTAGGGAAGACCACATCAGGGATGGCTGGATCAAGCAATAGCATGCAGCCATTCCTTCGGAATGTGGTGCCTTTTGGGAACCTTTCATGAAACCAGAGTTTACATTTGGCAATATCTATAGTAACGTTCTTGGTCTTGGCCTCTTCGAGGGCTGAGATGAGCACAAGATGAGATCTCAGAAAGAGATGGTGATGATATGAGGGCTGGAATTGGCCTACGGTATGGAAACTTCTCCCTGGCTTTCTGGGCATGCTTTGTGGACCTTAGGGGGAAAATATGATAAACTGTCAGCCAGTAATAATCAGGGAAACCCTAATTGATGAAGTGTGATGCCCAAACCAATGAAGGACAGGGGCGGCCGCTTTACACTTCAACTTCCAACAGAAGGCCAACTACTTACCCTAACGCAGTATACAGAAAAGTGCCAGATTAAATAAACAAATTTATTTTTAAATTTAGAGCTGAGCAGTCAAGAAAGAGAAGGAAATCCTTAGAGGTCAAAATAACCACAAGATAGCACAAATCCACGAGTTCCAAGCACTGAGTGGGTGACAGGCCTGGAGGTATTTGCTGCTTCTTAGTGATCTGGGGTTTTTAGTGTTTTGGTTTTTTTTTAAAGGCCTTAAGAGAGCACAAGTGGGGGAGGGGCAGAAAAAGGAGAACAGAGGATCCCAAGTAGCCTCTGGGCTGACAGCAGTGAGTCCCATGCAGGGCTTGAACTCACAAACTGTGAGATCATGACCTGAGCCTAAGTCTGACACTCAACCCAGTGAGCCCCCCAGGTGCCCTTGGGGCTTTTAGTTTTAAAAAGCCAAGGAAAATCCCAGTCCTGCAGAAGGTGGAAGGGAAACTGAGACTCTCACTTTCAGCTAAGACCTAGAAAGGAAACATTTACACTTTGGTGAAAGGGAGAATCAGAAAAACACAAAATCCCACCCTGAAGAAGGAGGCAGGAAGGAAACTTGACCCTAGGCCTGGATAGAGTGGAAGGAAAAATTTTTAAAGGCTGAGTATTTCCAATCACAAAATGGTCCTCATGTAGGTCTGGAACTTGACTATGTATTAACCTTGTGGCCAGGAAAACATACACACACACACACACACACACACACACACACACACACACACACACATTCAAGCTGAGTGTTTAATTTAAAGTGACCCCGAGTTGGTGGTTCCTCCAGGTATATGGCAGAAATAGATGCAAATTCTTTCTGGAGCAATGAATTTTCAGTTGAGGCCTCAAAGGAATTCCACAGAGTTTTAGCGATCACAAATCTACAATTGGAAAAAAACCCCACAGAACACGTTAAGAAACAAGCCAGCAAGAGCAAGAGAGAGCAGAAACAGTGAATACATGAATCAGGCCTGGGAATGCTACGGGTACTAAAGTGATCAGACTCAGAAAATGAATTAAACGTGTACAATATTTAAAGAAATATATAAAAGTAGTCAAAGTATACCAAGAACAGACTATCAAAAAACATAAAGCAGACTGAAAGAAAACCAACTAAAACTTCTAGAAATGGAAGGGCTGATGCTTGGGTTTCTCCAAACCGTTGTTCTAAATCTAGCTTACAGTTTTGGAATAAGCTTTGGTGATGGAATGAGAAAGCTAAAATGCTCTGTGACTTGCGCCAATCACTGCCTGTCTCTGGGCCTCAGTTTCCTCATCTGCATGTGAAAGGGTGGTACTAGATCACCTCCTAAGTAAAACTCAATAAACTCATATTCTGTACTACGACAGATCACATCCATCGGGCACCTGTTTTTTTGTGCTCCCCTTCTCTATCAGCATTTTCTACATAATTTTTTATCTTTGCAACAGCCCATGAAGTATGGGTTCTTATTATACCTAATTCACATATTAGGAAACTGAAGAAGAGAGGGATTAAGCAGTTTTGCCCACAGTCCTAAGCTGGTAAGTCATGTGTGGTCTCTATTCGTCTGATTCCAGAGCCTATGTTCTAGACTCCAAACACCTGGGATCTGGCACTAAAATTCTCTGACCTATCAGCTGTCTCTTGTGGCAAGGCACAGCTCAATGGCTAGCCTAGGCTGTCGACAATGACGAGAACAGGCATTCTACTGTTCCAAATAGTAAGTGCATTCTATGAGCAAGGCCTATGCTTAATTTAGACAACAAACATTTATAACAGAGCAACAAGCAGTGACAGACGGCTGGGGCTTACCCTCTGACTACCCTTTGGAAAATCTTTCATTCTGAAAGCACTTCTCTCTACCTTGGTTTCCTCATGTATGCAACGGGGATGATAATGGTACCTAATATCGCTGGGTTGTTATAAGGATTAAATGAGCTAATACAAGTCAGGAGTGTTGTAAGCATGCCACAAATGGTAGTTCTTGCTGCTGCTGTTCTTGTTATTATTTTCAACCCAGTGGGAGAAAGTTGGGTTTTGCAGCAGTTGACCTTGATTCAATTCCAGGCTCCCCCCCACCCCTGCCACTTCCCAGCTGTGTGACTTAAAGTCATTGACCCTCTCTGAGGCTCCGTGGCCCCATCTGTGAATCAGAAATAACAATGCTTACCTCCCCGGTAGTTGTGAGGGTTAAATGGACTGTGAAATGCCTAGCTCAGTGGCTGACATATAATAGGTACTCAACAAATGTCTGTTCTCACCCCTGGAGCGTTTTCTGCAAACTCGGCTTTTTCTACCATGGTTAGAATCCAAAGAGGCAAAGGATTCTATGCTTATAGATGGTGACTCACTGTTCTTTTCCACCAAGGGAGCTTTCACAGAAGCAGTGGGGGGTGGAAGATGTCTAAGGGCATCCATTTCACAGCAGGTAAGTCAAGGCAGTAGAGCGACAGAGGTTCACAGCCTCAGAAAAGGGCCTTCAGGCCATGATCTGCTGCTTCGGCTTAACTGGCCACTGAGAGGTACAGCTGAAGATGCAATTAGCACCAGGAAGCGAGCTCCACCATTAGGAGGATTTGGTCATTGAATCCACCAAGGATAATGACACTGACCTTCCCGTTTGGAAATAAACCAGGCACTTGGCTTGTAAATGGCTCCATGATCATTTTGCACACCCTGGACTGAGCGGCAGCACCACCCAAGGATGGGGACAGGTAAATAAGGACGTTATGGGAGTTTCAGAAGGACAGTGACATCTGGAGCAGTGGTTGTGTCCTTTTGCCACCCCCATCCCAACGGGCCTCTGGGAAGGGCTGGCTTCCACCTGGCTCCCAGAAGCATCAAAGGCTGAGACCAAAAGTTCGCCTATAGAGATTTCTTTTTTGAGCAAATAGGGAACTCCTAGGTTTCAAGCTCAATCTATGACACCTTTTGGATTTCTTCTTAAGTGACTTGTGCCTACCTCTTTCTCCCTAAGGCCATCCATGCATTCAAGCAGCTCAGGAACTTTGCCCAAGCAGACACTCGGTGCTGAAAGACGATGGTGGCCTTTCCAGAGTGCTGGGCATTCCAGGTGCTCTGAGTAAAAGCTGATGGCGAAAACTCAGGGAGGGAAAAGGAACCTCAGAGGAAAGATAGTCTGGGAAGCACATGCCCAAAGCCAGCACCAGGATACCGGTGGCATTGCTCGGCCTTGCTGAACCTGTGGGTCCCTGCTGGGACCAGACTCAGCATTTTCTCTGCATGGAAAGGTTCCCAAAGGGTCCGGCTTCAAACCCCAGCTCCTCCATGTACTAGGACATCTATGTCCCTGATCAAAAAGATACTCTTCTGTGTCTCAGGGGTATCCCCATTTTCCAATGCCCCAACTATCTCAGAGTCACAAACATAACAGGTTTCATAATGAGGATAAAAACATGCCACATCCCTAGTATAGATACTAACCCATAGTAAAAGTTCAATAAATATTCATTTATTTTTGCTTAACTGACATAGTCGGCACCATATGTGACAGCACAGTCAGCCTCATCGGCCTGGCTTGCCCACACTCACGATTTATTGCAGAACTAGGGTGAGTCATAGAGGGTTTTATCTCCAACCTGACCCCGAGAAGAGGAAGATCTGTTCGGAGCCCCTTTGACCTCCCAGGTTCCCCTCCCCAACCAGGATGGCCAGACCAGGCAGGGCCTGCCCACTCAATAACTCGTTAATATCCCCACCGGGTTCAGATCTCCACCATGGCCACGTGTTCTATGCAAAGGAGGCAGGACAACGTGGAGATGATTGACTCTGCTGTGTGCATGGAAGGTGCTATGGCAGACTCCAAAAGGGTGGAACAAAGAGGCATACCCGGTGTTCCTGTTCACCTTTCCAAGGACTAACGAGTGTATTTGGAAAGAGATGACAGACACACAACTTTAAAAAGCAGTGTGTTATCAGTAAACACTTGAGGGCAGACAAATGGGGCCAAGCCCCGGGGGAGCGGTGGCTAAAGCAATTACAGGCTTTAAAAGCAGACTGACCCAGTCTGAATCCCAGTTCTGCTGCTCACTAGGAGAAAGGTATCCTTGGGGAGGGGAGGGAGGAGTATGCCTCAGTTTTTTCATCTGTGAACTGGGGGAAATACCCAAACTGCTATGACGATTAGATAAACATGATGCATGGCCGGCACATTGTAAGTGCTCAGTTAGCTGCTAGTTTCATTCCTCCTTCTTTTCCTCATTTCCCATTCTCTTCTAGATGAACTTTATTTGCTTGTGAATTGGAATTAGTAGTGAATGACTTTTACCTGCCTGTTGGTGACTGAAGTCCTCTGTCCACATAAATTTGTACACCACCAAGTAGAGGCTTGTGCAAAATTTCCAGTAGCTTCTTGCTTCTAAAACAAGAGTAACAAAAGGCCCCAGCTCCTCCGCCTGGACCCGCAGTGGGCCTCAACCTCCCAACCACTCCACAGCTGTGGTGCTCACCCTAGTGGCACTGATCAGGATGCTGGCTGTGGAGGAGGGCGTAGCCCAGCCTTGATGATGTTACAGATGGTAAGAAAGGCTTTCCAAGAGGCAGGTGCATCCAAAGTTAACTTTAAAAGTGTGAGGAGGATTTTGCCAATAGACCAAGATGGGAGAAGGCATTCTGAGCCAAGAGAATATCATGTGCAAAGGCCTGAGGCCTCCCCAGGGCGGCCAGGCTTCAGTCGAGGCAGATTCCCGTTACCTCTCTACTCAGACTGTCCTCACTTGCCTCCCTCTCCTTACCGGACTGACAGACGACCACTTCTGCACTCCCTGCTGAACTCCAGTAAGGCTCTTACTTCTTGTGCCCAGCTTTCAAAGTGTGGCCCAGAGATCCCTGCAGGTCCCTGAGATCCTTTTAGGAAGCCAGTGAGGTCAAAATTACTTAAAATACAGCCCTTTTCATCCTTGTTCTCTTTTGAGCATATAGTAGACTTTCCTAGATTAAATGTAGAAGCAGATATATCTTCTGTTAAGCCAAATATTAAGGAGATTGGTCGAAATATAAAACAATAGCACTCTGTACATTTTTGTTTTTGAAAAGTCATTTTTCATTAAAATGTGTTATTTATGTTGATGTAAGGCTTTATTAGTGTTACTTTAAATAGGCTACAAATAATGGTTTTAACATTTTTTTCAGCGCTAATTACCACTTGGACAAATTTTGACAGATGTAATCCATATAAACAAAAACTCCTTGGGGTCTTCAATGATTTGGAAGAGTCAAATAGGGTACTGAAATCAGAGAGTTTGAGAGCTTCTGCTTTAGGACATACTGTGAAGTGAGCCAGGTACATAACTAACCCTAGAAAGCATTCTCAGATGGCAATTGTGCCCATTATCCGGGAAAGAGACCACAGACAGTCTGTCCCCCGCTAGACCCCTCTATCATGCTTGCCCCTTTCTGTCCCTCCCCTTCCAGTCAAAGCCCTAAGGGCAGACCAGGCCTCTCACTCAGCAGTAACCTCTTCCCCAAGTTCAGGGAGGTGTGTTGACCACATGCTGTCAGGAAGGTAGGGCCCAAACAAATAATTCAGTGTCTCTGATTTGAACTTTCCTGATGATTAAAATGTTGAACATCTTTTCATGTGCTTATTGGCCATTTCTGTTGTTTTCTTTGGAGAAATGCCTATTCAGACTCTTTGTCCATTTTTGAATTGGTCCTTTGTCTTTTTATTGCTGAGTTTAAGAGTTCTTTCTAGAGTCTGCACACAATCCCTTCTAAGACCTAGGACTGCAAATATTTTACCCCATCCCATGCTCATCTTCACTCCCTATATGGTGCTCTTGGAAGGACAAAAAAATTAATTTTAATGATGTCCAATTTATGTATTTTTTCCCCTCCTTTTTGTGCATGTCAAACCATGTCCTATCTAATCGGAGGTCATTACCATTTATGCCTACGTTTCTTCTAAGGGTTTATAGCTTTAGTTTTTACATTTGGGTCAACAATCCATTTTGAGTTAATTTTTATATATGGTGTGAGGAAAGGGTCCCACTCCCTGCTTTAGCGTGGGGACAGCCATTGGTCCCAGCACTGTTCGCTGAAGAGATGACCCAGTCATCCCATATTGAAAATGGGCTTAAAAAAGACTACCTTTCAGGGTGCTGTTAGCATTCAACAAGACAGTGAAAAAGTGCCTTGTGGGGCCCAGCCTATAGACAATGCCTATAACTGAAGGATCAGACGGTGCATATGCAAATGCTCAGGAACACTGTCATCATTACTACCATTTGACCAGAACTTTTCCATTCCTGAAGGTCATTAGCATCCATAACCTCACCTGCTCATCCTAAGAACCCTGTAAAACCCTCAGGACAGTGGCTTCTAACTCCTCTCCCAGGAACTCCTTCTCTGAGGGGCCTTGGAAATCATTTTCCTCTCCCCTTCCCTTTTTACTCTCTTTCTTTCTGCCTTAATTTTGCATTAAATGCTCTTGCTCTTAATTAATTAATCAATTTAAGATTGGTAACCCACTCAAATCTTTTTTGGCAAGTTGGTGGGAAGACATGAATGAACAAATTAGTCAATCAAGTAAAAGGCTCCTAATTTAAAGTCATAAAAGTGCAGCCCCTAGCCTGAGTGATCACGCAGGCCACCCCACACACAGGTGTCAAAGGCAGAACATGGGACACGAACTCCGGTGCTCTATACTCCTGCACTACCCCCCTACCCCCGGGAGGGATCCTTTTAAACCAGTCTCCCTCCTCCTCAGTGTTTGCAACACCTCCCGATTTAGTTTTCTCTCTGAATTTCATTAGTGTCCCATTTGCCTCATCTTCTTGATCTCTGAGCAGGCGTTTAACAGAAGGAGACTGAATTGGCAACAAGGGCTCCCTACCTCCTGACGGTGGGCGGGGCTACACTCAGGGGAGGAGGGCGTGGCTCCGGGGCTGTAATTCTATGCTTCTCTGCGTGCTCTGGTCCACTTGCCTCAAGTGGCGCAAGTCAATAAACAATGAAGGGACTCTAGCTATGCCCCAGGCACTGAGGAGCTGTGCTCGCCCTAGAAACCCAAGGCTCACGGGGATGGTTGGATAATGCCTGTGCCTGTGCCGTGTGCGGCAGGGACTTCACCCTCCTGGGCAGGCAGAGTGAGCGAGAAAGAACCGAGGTTAGTCAGGGGAGAACGGCAGTGGGGCCATTCCGGGAGGAGGGAACAGCATATATAAAGGCAGGAGTGTATGAACAATGGCGTGCAAGCAAATAATGATCGGGAATCTGTTGTGACATTATTTGTTCATTCGTTTGCTCATTCAGTATGTGCTTACGGAGCCCGTTCCAGGAGTGAGAACGCTGCAGCAGCAACACAAAGTCAGCCCCTGCCCTTGTGGAGATTACCTTCCACTCGGGGAAGACAGACCACAGACAGGCTTACAGAGCAACGGATGATGCAGCAAGTGGAGAGAAATGTCACACGGAGGAGATCAGATGAAAGAAGGTACAGGAAGGACTGGAGGGGGGGACGGACCTTGCGCGGGGCAGTGGGGGCAGGCCTCGCACCCTCACCGCCACTGCGTGCACCTTCCTCACACCACCGGTCCCCTTGAGCAGCACACACACTTGTGTTGAGCACCTTTCTGCCCATGAGCGCTCTGCTCACTTTATTCACTGCAGTTCCTTTGCCTCAAGAGTTTTCTCCAAGACTGGAAAAAAGACATCTCTGCCTTATGCCTCACGGTGGGAGCATGTTTATGGTTCAAGGGACAGTGAAGAGGCCAATGACGTGAGTGAGGGGTACATAGGAGTCATGGGGTTGGACAGGAGACGGGCTGGCTGGTGTAAGTCCTAGTGGGCCACCGTGAGGACATCGGCTTTCCTCCACCAAAGATGGGGGTGCACAGCAGGTTTTGAGCGAAGAAGTGATCTGATCTGCCTGATGCCTGACCCCTGGAGGAAGAGTGGGAGCAGAGCCCTGGGAGAAGGCCATTGCAATAATCCAGGTTGAAGAAGATGGTGTGGACCAGTGTGGGGACAGACCAAGTGGTCACACGAGATGAGGAGGGGACAGAAGCTAATCAAGCCAGTGTAAATACAACATGACTTGCAAAAGGAGGGATGAGAGGGAGAGGAGGCCAGAGAGGAAATGCAGAACATTCTAGACCAAAGAATCTGCTTGTCTCAAGACTCAGATTCGACCTCACCGTGCCAGACTCAGATCCCACTGCTTAGATTTCTGAAATTTCTCCCCTCCCTCCTTCAGGGGACCACTTCTAGGGGTGGCACCAACATGAGATGCGGGACCCCCCAGTGTCTGGCCTCCATGAGGCTCCCTCTTTGTTGCTGACAGCTGTATCCACATGTGACACCCAGCAGGATGCTGGGGGAGCCTGGGAGAGAAAGGCAGGGATGGGAAGTACAGAGGATGAAGGGCAGAGCACATTTCCTGGGTTTCAATAGTGTGGGAGGGTGGGACTGAATTTTTTCTTCTAATGTTCACACATTACAAGCAAGCAAGGCTGTGGTGGATGGGTTGACCTTCAGCTTAGTTATCTTACCTCACTGAGTGGGCCTCAGTTTTCTTACCATACAAATGGAATTGTAAGGACTACCTCTTGGGCTTCCCTGAGTTCAATGAGATGCATAAATCAAGCACTTGGCACAATGCCTCAATAAATATGACCCCATTTTACCTGTCTTTCTATACGGAAGGCTAATAATCTTAACAGATCTCCTCAGAGAGCCATGTCTGTACGGCTGAGTGCTTAGCCCAGGCTGTAGTTACACACCCTTCAGGCTGACAGCAGAGGCCAGCTCGGTTTTCGGTCCCTGTTATCTCCCCAGAGCCTAGCTGGGTGCTGGACTTGTTGTAGGTATTCAGTGCGCCTTTGTTGAACTGCTAAATGAATGACTGAATCAGAGGTTATGTAAGATCTAGGCTTCAGCACTTTTTAGCTGGCAGACCTCAGACAATACCGTTAATTTCTCTGAGCTTCAATTTTCTGGCCTGTAGAACAGAAATAATATCTACTGTGGCAGAAGCAGTTATCATTGCTCACCAAACCACCATATTTCCGCCACGTTTCCCAGAGCCCCAGAAGTCAGGCAGGACGCTGTGACGCATTCTGGCCCACAGGCTGTGTGGCACTTCTGGACCAAAGCATTTAAGGGCCAGTGCTCAGTCTTCTGGTTCCTTCCTGTGCTACAGAGACCAAGGTGGCTGTGTGTTCTACCGAAAACACAGCAGAGCTCTCCTCTGCCTGGCCCGAGTCACCAGGTAGAGCACAGCCCTCCGCCTCCCTCGGTCAGACATGTAGCATGAGCAGGAAGCAAAGTTGCCCACAGAGCATAACTAAGCCTAGGAAGACTCCAACATCCGCCCTGCAAGACTGCTTGGAGGATAAGAAATAGTGCTTGGTTCATAGTGAGTTCTCAGTAAAGGGCTTGCTCCCTGGGCCCTGGCCTCCTCTGCGTCTTAAGCCTTCTACACCAGGGCCTAGCCCCCATTATGATTCGAGATTCTCTAGCTTGAAAAATCCTTCTGCTTTTCTGATGCAGGCCAGGTGTTTTGTACTGGTTTTTTCATTGTTCTTCTGCACAGCAATATAAAGAGTGCCAGAGGCAACTCGACCTGGCCTCACTTACCTCCCACAGCTCCCCTCTCAAGGATGCCTCTGATCCCCACCCCAGCCAAGCCCAAAATGTGACCATCAAACTCTGGACACTTCTCCTCATCTCCTGGATCCCAGAATGATCCTGATGGCTACTGTAGCCTCTGTGGTCCTGGACCTGCATGGTACTTCCTGGTCACCAGCTCCTGTATCACATCCCACCCGGATACCTGGGCCTGGCCTGCCACTGTCTGCCGCGCTCGCTGCTGGCTTGGCCTCCAGCACCCAGAACTCCTCTTACTGCATCTGCTCGCTGAGAAGGCTGCCTCCACTCTGCGCGGACCTCCTCAACTTCCCATGCTACTTAGAGTCAAACGCCTTCAACCAAAAGGCGTGCATGGTTTCAGATTCCAAGATGGCATTTATCATTGAGACCACAGGTGTGCAGTTGATGACACAGAAAATCAGAGCAGACATGGGGACTGACCTGGCTCCATGTCAGCACGTCCTGAAGAGTCAGCAGTGTCCTTGGGCCCTGCAGCCCTCTCTCCAGGGCCATCGGATCCTGGAGGACAGGGCGGGATCCTTTCTGTCGAAGCAGAGAACACAGACCCTACTGAGTGAGGTGGCAAGATGCCCTTGGACCTCTCCCACAGATTTTGCCTGAGTAGTCACTGCAAACACACACCGATGAGGGGAGGAGCTTATTCCTGATCCCACCAACAGAGGCGACAGGAGGGTGAAGGGGGAAGAGAAGGGTGGGTCCCAAATACTCTGTGAATTCCACAGGAACACATTTCCTTTATGCAGCCTTCCTGGGTGGCTCTGGTGTACCGTCCTCTGTTCTCCCATCTCATCTTGTGCTATGGGAGTAATGGTCTTGCCTGACCAAACCCCTCTAGGGCAGGGATTGCATATCAGTTCTGTACACAACCCTGGTGCCCTGCAAGGACTTGCTGCAGAGGTGAAACTGAGTGTTTAGTGAAGAAAGATGGACTGGGTGCTGTGACGGAGGAGGTAAGGCGGGGGTACGGAGGTGGTAGACTATGAGCACCAGGTCCTGGCCTCCCTCAACAGTTCTATCATTGATTCACCAGGCAAATAAATACATCACTGCACATCTTTGAACCTCAGTGTCCTGCCATACAAAATGGTGATCGTCACTATGATATACCATATGGGAGTGTCGGGAGTCACCTGACCGAGTTCCTCCCACACAAGAGCTCTGGCTCTGGTGTACCTTCCTAACATACTGCAACCTCTAGCAAATCACATCTTGTCTTTGAGCCTCTGTGTTCTCCTCTGAATGGTTAAACTACAAACCTGGGGACGGGTGAGGTCCTTTTTGCCTCTAGAATTCTATGATGAGAAATTTGAATCATCTGTGATCTCAGTGCCTAAGGAGATATCTGCACACAATGAACATTTGTGAAACGAGTAAAAGAAATCCTACCCTACCTAAAAGAAAAGCAAGGGGGGGCTCACAGGTTTTAAGTCATCCGCCTCAGGTGATTGTAAGAGAAGGAAGGAAATTTGAACACAGGCTCTCACACACTCAAGATCTGTTTACTTTCTCCTGTACCAGCCATCACACACACTGAAGACACCACAAAATGGCTTTTTATGTAAATGACACACTAGGCTAAAGAACAAGGCATGAAGGATGCACTTAAACACCTGAGGTAAACATTATTTTTGAGAAGCTTCCTGAATACATATTTGCCAAATATATGTAGGAATCTAGCTAAGAAGACTTTATTGTCCGTTATAAGGTGAGGACTTACCGGCAATCTCTATTAAAAACACAGTTTTCCTAAGTGTGATAGTTTGGTAGCTTATCTGAATTTCACACTTCTTTATTGTAAATTCCTATTATTCTAATCAAAATATAACTGTATTAGGCAAGAACATTCACCACGCTCTGCCCAACTGGAGAATATCCCTTCCCCAACCTCAGGGACCAGCCTCCTAAACACCCCAGGAGAGAAGACCTACTGGGCAGAAATAGAATTAACAAGACAAAGTTTGGAACTAAATAAGAAAACCCTTTATTAGGAATAGTATCTAAAATCTATAAGGAGCTCACTAAACTCCACACCCAAAAAACAAATAATCCATGAAGAAATGAGCAGAAGACATGAACAGATACTTCTCCAAAGAGGACATCCAGATGGCCAACAGACACATGAAACAATGCTCAGCATCACTCATCATCAGGGAAACACAAATCAAAACCACACTGAGATACCACCTCACACCGGTCAGAGGGGCTAAAATGAACAAACCAGAAGACTATAGATGCTGACGAGGGTGTGGAGAGATGGGCACCCTCCTACATTGTTGGTGGCAATGTAAACTGGCGCAGCCACTCTGTAAAACAGTGTGGAGGTTCCTCAAAGAATTAACAATAGAACTCCCCTTTGACCCAGCAATAGCACTGCTGGGGATCTACCCAAGGGATACAGAAGTGCTGAAGCAAAGGGGCACATGTACTCCAATGTTCATAGCAGCACTTTCAACAATAGCCAAATCATGGAATGAGACTAAAGGTCCATCAACTGATGAATGGATCAAGAAGATGTGGTTTATCTATACAATGGAGTACTACATGGCAATGAGAAAGAATGAAATCTGGCCATTTGTAGCAATGTGGATGGAACTCAAGGGTGTCATGCTAAGCAAAATAAGGCAGGCAGAGAAGGACAGATACCATATGTTTTCACTCATATGTGGAAAGGAGAAACTTAACAGAGGACCATGGGGGAGGGGAAGGGGAAAAATAGTTAAGGAGAGGGAGGGAGGCAAACCATGAGATTCTTAAATACTGAGAACAAACTGAGAGTTAATAAGGGTGCAGGAGAGCGGAAGGGGGGATGATGGGCATGAAGGAGGGCACTTGTTGGGATGAGCACTGGGTGTTATATGGAAACCAATTTAACAATAAACTATAAAAGAAAACAAAGCCCTTATTTAAAAAGAATTTAACATTTTTTTGAGAGAGAGATAGACAGACAGACAGTGTGAGTGGATGAGGGCAGAAAGAGAGGGAGACAGAGAATCTGAAGCAGTCTCCAGACTCTGAACTGTCAGCACAGAGCCTGACATGAAGCTCGAACTCATGAACCATGAGATCATGACTTGAGCCAAAATCAAGAGTCGGACACTTAATCAACTGAACCACCCAGGTGACCCAAGAAAAGCCTTTAAAAATCACACTACTTTCACTAAAATAAGAAATGGACAGTACACGACATAGCATAGGATGCTCATTTTAGGCATCTTGAATGAACAGTCATGGCTGCTGTGCCCTTAATTTTTACCTACCATGCCTTGTTCACTGTAAGCTTACCCTCCACAGTTTCAGAGAGCAACAGGAGATTGTTCTGCTATAACAATGTGCAGGGTGAGAGGCACTTTCTCCTGTGTGGGCCTCTCCCTCTGGGCCCAGCACTTTGTGAATTTTAGGACTCAGAGCTCTTGGCTTTTCCCACAAGGGTCCTGCTGGGGTTCTGGTAATATGCGGTGACTTGGACCAAATACTCAGGGTCTCTCTTAAACCCCTCTCCTTTGTCCAGGTCACAAAATCCCACTCTGTCCCCATAGATTCAGGCTGTAGCTTGTGCTGTGGACCCTTGTCTGGGCCTTACCAACCCTACCCTCTTAAGGAAGCCACTGAACTAGTTTACCTTTTCTTCTACCTTCCTCTTTGCCAGGGTTTCAGGGAAAACTCAACTCCTTTTCTTTTGCTTATGTCCTTTATATGGCATATCCCAGAATCCCCTCTTTTTCCAAGTACCTCTCATAAGTGCCACAATGACTAGGAGTGAAACAAAAATACTCATGGATGGACTGAAGGTTTCAGAGGTATTTATGTACTAGCATTTCATGGAGGGCAATCCAGTTAGGAAGGGATTGTAGCATGCATTCATTCATTCATTCCCTTGCTCAGGCAATCACTCATATAGCGAGAGGTAGGTGTTATGCAGGATGCACTGATGACTCAGAAGCAAATCCTACCCTCAGGAAGTTCACAGGCTGGGAGGGAACAATAAGACCTGGCAGTTTTGTAAGAGAGAGATGAAGGCCAGTGAGAGGACAGAGGAAGGGAGACCAGCTTGGCTGACAAATCAGGGGCACTTAGTGGACAGGATGTCATTTCAGCTCAGCCTTGAGCCAGAGACAGTGTTAGGTGGATGGCCTGAGGATAGGGCAGGTGCTCCATATGAGGAAGTAAGGCACAGGAGGGGAAAGCATGGCAAAGAATATGTAGTGCAGCCTCCCAGAATGTGGGCTGTGTGGAGGGGAGTAGAGTTCAACACACAAGACAGGAGATGTGGGCTCCAAGAGACAGGGCCCTGAAGACCAAGCCAGAGAAGACGGCCACTATAAAATGAGTAATTAGGAGCCACACATGGCTTCTGAGCAGAGATGTGACATGACTGGAGATCTGCTGTAAGGAGATGAGTCTGGCAAGGTTTGTGTAGTATGACTTGGAAGGGTAGGAAGTTCCTGTGTGCCAAGCACCAGGCAGAGTGTTGGGTGCTGGTTGGTATTTGATCTCACGGACCTTCTGAACATCTGCACTTAGACAAGCATTATCCCTCTAGACTTGCAGTCAAGACAAGGAGACTTTAGGGAATTTAAGGTGCTTGCCTCTAGTCCCCCAGCTAGGAAGCAGTGGAGACGAAATCTAAACCCTGCTCTTTTTCTTTCCAGGTGAGCCATAAAGCATGCTGTGAGCCAGTGCTCAACACCAGAACACCCAATACTCCCAGGACACCTTCTGCTTCCAGAGGAGTGTCCTGTCTGCCTGAGGGTAGTGGAATGTGATTGCTTCCTGAACTGCCTTTGAGAGGCCTGGATGGAATTAAGCACACAGCACCTTTGCTTCTCTTAGGTTTCCCCAAAGTGAAACAAACTGGAGATACAGCAATGCCTTGGGTTGTGTCCCAACCACCAGAGACTGTAGTCTCTTGCAGAGAATTTCAAAGGTAGCAGGACACCATACTCCCCCCACTCAGAGGGGAGCACTAATTTTCTCCTTAGCTAAGCCATGGTAGCAGGAGCAGTAGACCCAGGAGCCCGGGGCAGGATCTTCTGGATACCCAGGAATCTACTCTGGGCACGTACAATGTCCAGGAGGGGCTAAGCGTCTCTATGCTCTGGGCCCACTTCACTGTTTGGGAGGATTGTCCAGAAGACTCAATACACCTGGACTGGGGTTTCATATCCACGGCCTGGAAATGACCATGGACAACTCCCATCAAGACGCCTGCTATTAAAACTTGGGGTGTTTTCAAGGGGAAAGAAAAGAAATACCCTCGTTCTGTCTGCAGGGCACAGTGACCTGCATATTCCATTTTAATGCACATGTTCTTAGAGGAAGAGCAGGGGCTCTGGAAGCAAATAGAGGGGTTCCAGATCACGCCGCACCCAGTTACTGGCTCTGCAGCCTGTGGCAAACTGCTGGGCTCCTTACATCTCCTCCTTATTAAACAGGAATGATTGTAAGGAATTAGGCTAAGTGGTGGACCCGTGGCACAATCATAAGAACATGTAATTTCTTCTCTTTTCATATTCAAATGTGTGGGCATTTCTCTCACTGTGAGGTTGCTCTCCTCCCTGTAAAGTCCCAGTTGAAGAAATGGACTTTGGGATGGGAAAAAAATGCTGAAACTATAGCGAGTTGTACACATCCTTGACTGAGGGCTTACTACCAGTATCTTATAATTGTTTGCCCGCATGTGTCTCCCTTCCACTGGCCTGGGACCTCCTTGAAGACACTGACCGCTCTATCTTCAATTCCTAGCACACAGGTTTGCCTTTCTACCTTAGTTACCTCATTTTAAGATCCAAACAAACCACAGAGGCTGCAGCTCCCCTGGGATTTTATTTTCCCAGCCTGGTTTGAAGAACGACTTTTAAGCAACACCTTAAGGAACGCATCCGATCCTCTGAAAACCATCTCATTATCATGGAATCATTAGCACAGAATACTTCACCTTGTTACCCTGCTAAGAGCTTTGGTTTCTAATCTAAGCCAATTATATGTGCCAACATTTTCAATAACATCTTAATAAAACCAAACCTCCCAGGTCTCCGGATAGAATTGGACCGGATTGAGAGATCTGGGGTCTAACAGGATACTGGAGGGTGCCTGGCAGCGGGGAAAGAAAGGAAGCTTCAAAACTGGATTCAAATGCTGACTTGTGTGGCTGGGATGATCCTGCAGCGTGTGTGGACCAGGATAAAAGCTCCGTGAAGGTTAATCCTCTATTTTCCCCCAACTCCAGAGGAAAGCAAAGCCATGGAACTTGTTGCAGGTAAATAGGGAGAGGAGGGGAGATAAAACACATTCCTGAGTCCATTTAGAATATGGATTATTTTGGTCAGGTTTTCTCCCTAAGGACTGAAGGACGCAGGTTATTGCATTTTAATTACGGCAGCTGCAGCTGCTGCTCATGGACTCAAAGAGCAGCTTTCAGATTAAAAAGAAACACACACAGACACAAACTCACCAACAGGACCAACCCCATACACAGAACAATACCTCCTCCAGAGAGTGAGTCAACAGGATGGAAAGATCTGGACCGCCCTGCCTGAGACACTCAGATCCAGGTGGAGTTCCCTGGGTGGGCATGCTCCCCTCCCAACCCCTCCCGCCTCATCTCCTCTCCACCCACCACGTGCAGGACGCAGGACCAGCCCGTGAGCCACGCAGGGTGGTGCAATGTTTCCTGTCGAGCAGCTGCACGTTTTGAATGCACACAGGGGGGAAATAAAGGCAACAGATGGTTTTATGTAATCTTCCCATCAATGTTTAACTGGTCGTCCTCATTCATGATAGGCCTGAAAGACTTTTTTTTACAGGTCCTCCGTGGGTCTAGTGAGCCAGCCCCAGACTTGTGGTGAGGACGCGTCCGTTTTCACAGGGGAGCTGGGCAGAGCTCATTTGCGATTTTGTGGCCTAGAGGTTGTCTCCATGTTTCCCTTCAGGATTCTCTCTCGGGGTGCTTCCTCTGTGTACTCGCAAGGGTTTCTCCGCGCTGTTCACGGCAAGCGACGGCGCATGAATCCTTCACTAGCGAGCTGCCCACACCTGCAGCATGTGATCTGTCTTTGAAAGGCTTGAAGATCCAGGCTATTGTAGGGGGTACCTTGTCAGAGAGAATGCAGAATGGAGCTGGGGTGCACTTCAGGGCACCGCTGCCTAGGAGTAAGGCACTCCCAGCAGAGACGGATCATGGGCTTGTGGCCAAGAACTCTGCTTATGAGATGGAGTTTACCCCTGATATCAAGGAAGCGCACACCAGGGGGTAAACTGTTCTCAAACAGCCAGAAGTGCTAAAAAGCAACCTGAGGGAAGTTTGTGGCATCAGTGGGGTGCCTTCTCAATTTTCCAAAACTTGCTTTTACTTAACCACTGTTCACCTTTAAACCCTTCAGGCACACCATCAACAATTCTGGAATTTGGGGTGCCTAGGGGCTCAGTTGGGTAGGCACCCAACTTCAGCTCCGGTCATGATCTCACGGTTCATGAGTTTGAGCCCCACGTTGGGCTCTGTCTGTCCTGACAGCTCGGAGCCTGGAACCTGCTTTGGACTCTGTGTCTCCTTCCCTCTTCTGCCCCTCCCTGACTCACTCCTTCTCTCTCTCTCAAAAATAAATAAACATTAAACATTTTTTTTCAAAAATCCTGGATTTGAATGTGCAGGATAAGCACGCACATTTGTTCTCGACCACCAGGGTGCTCCCAACTCCCTGGGCCCTTTCTCACCATCGTCATCAGCCTGTAAAGCCTCAGCTCCTTCTAGGTCCATCAGCTCCTCCTCTTCCTTCGGGAGCCAGTGCAGATGGCAGCATTGTCACAGAGCCATCCTTGCTGTATCATTCACAACTAAGTGACCCTGCACTAAAGAGTCACCGAGCCTAGGTGATTCCCCCAGTAACTCCCGGGAGTGGCTGGAGCTCTGTGCAGGTCTAGTGCTCTTCCGTTCCTTCCTTCAAATGATCATGCTGCTGGTGCTATTCCGGCAAGTGGGACCCTGCTGCTCTCGGCTGGAAAGCCTCGTTGCTGCCCAAGTGTCTCTGCAGCAAAATCCAAGCCCTGCCTTTGAGCAAGCAGCTCCCTTCACTGTCCAGCCAGGCCATTCTCACCTCAGGCCCTCTGGGCTCCAGCCAGACCAGGGGGCCTTTAACACCTCACTGTCTTCCCTGTTGCCGTGTCTTTGGCCTAAGGGCCCCGTGTGTGCTCGCCTATGAGTCTCCCGTGTAGCACCCCATCTTATTCTGGTAGAGCATCTCCTGGCTTCTGGGAGCCACTTTTTCCACTGCTCCCGTCACGTGGGCTCTGTGAGTCATCAGAGCTGTCTGGCAGCTGCTGGCTCTGTGCTTTGCAGGCCAAGGTGGGATTACACCCCAAAAGGGCCATGTCACTCACTGTGGCCAGTGGGCTGGGAGCAGAGGTGTACCCATTCCAGGCAGAAGAGTTAAATTCCAGTTGAAGATCCTCTAGAGCTTCCTTTCACTCTGGCACGTGCGATGGGCAGTTGTGATAGTTTGTCAGCCTGGACTCCTGGGGGACGGTGAGCCACCCCTCCACCCTCCTACCACATCCACTGTCCACAGTGGATGCAGAGTATGAGAGAGGATGGGCCCTTCATTATACACCTCTACGATCTGGGGTGATTTGTACCCAGTTAATTAGCTGATCTGTAGATACACAGGTCCTGTGAAAAATGTCATATTCTTAAAGGACTCTGACTCCCAGGCCATCACTGATTAGCTCAGGGCCAGGCACTTTAATGAAGCTGGGTCAGTCAGTTCTGGGGACTCAGAACTGGGCCCTCTGGGGAGGGGATGAACCTGATCAGAGATTGACCTCATCAAAGATAGACCAGTTAGAATTCTTCCCTGAGTATTGAAAAAGAACCTAGTCTCTGGCAGTGAAGACTAAGATGGAAAATTTTGAGAGCCATTAGTGGCTATGTAGATGTTACGGGCTCCAAAATTATGGCCTCCAAAAAAGATGTGTTGGAGTCTTAACCCCTGATACCTTAAAATGGGACATTCTTTGGAGACAGGGTTTTTGTAGAGGTTATAAAGTTAAAATAAAGTCATTGGAGTGGCACCTGGGTGGCTCATTTGGTGAAGTGTCCATCTTCAGCTCAGGTCATGATCTCACAGTCCATGAGTCTGAGCTCTATGTCGGGCTCTGTGCTGACAGGTAGCTCAGAGCCTGGAGCCTGCTTTGAATTCTGTGTCTCCCTCTCTTTCTGTCCCTCCCCAGCTCACACTATGTCTGTCTCCTTTTCTCTCTCTCTCAAACAAATATTAAAAAAATGTTTTTAATGTCATTGGGGTGGGCCATAACCCAATATAACTGTTGTCCTTATTAAAAGGGGTGGGGGCGCCTGGGTGGCTCAGTCGGTTAAGTGTCTGACTTCGGCTCAGGTCATGATCTCACAGTTCATGGGTTCAAGCCCCGCGTCGGGTTCTGTGCTGACAGCTAGCTCAGAACCTGGAGCCTGCTTCACATTCTGTATCTCCCTCTCTCTCTGATCCTCCCCTGCTCACACTGTCTCTCTCTGTCTCTCAAAAATAAAGAAAAAACATTAAAAAATAATAATAATAAAAAATTTTTTATAAAAGGGGGTGAGATTTGTACAGACAGATATGGAGGGAACAGCGCACAGAAAAAAACTCCCAGAAACCAGGGGAGTGGCCTGGGACAGACCCCTCCCTTCAGAGGGAAACTTGCAGGGAGCGTGGGTTTGCCAACACCTTGATTGCGACTTAGAACTTCCAGAACTATGAAGCTTTTCAGTTTACGCTCCTTAGTAGCCCTAGCTCACTAATACAGAGGGGAAAGCTGGTCTTCAGTGAGAGAGAAGCAGACCAGAGCAGCAAAGAAGACACAGAACAAATTTAAACAGAACTGAATTAAAACCCCCAAATCCTAATTCTACTGCATCGCTTTGCATTTTCTCTGGCTGGAGAGATCCACTCCTTGGACTCTATGAGGCAGTAGTAAAAGTCCCTCTGTACTGAATTTGTCAATTCTGAGGTTTCTGTCACTTTGATCCAACAGCACTAACACTACAATTAATATTTAATTATTATTACCGTTAAGGCAAAAAAAAAGGAAAATACTGTGAGTGACTCAACCTGATGCTAAATTTACCAGATTGGTGACTGATGGACAAGCAAGCCGGCTGCTTCCAAATCCTGTCCCAACATGTCCCAGGAAGAGACAAGGTCCCTCCTGTCTGGGTGCCAGTAACCTTCACACATTCACAGAGTGTAATCCTCTTGGTTTTTCTTTAATCCAGTAACAGCTAGAGTAAAATCTGAAAAGGATTTTCTTCTGCACAGTTATGCCTTTCTTCCCAATCCAAACATCACTGCATGCCTGGCCCCCTGAAATGCTCCAAAACAAAACAAGTCCAGCCCAAATCCCTCATCTCGTTTCATGTTATTTTCTTGGCTGCGCAAACTTAGGGGCCTTTGTTTCTTCTGCTCTGCCCCCGGACTCCTCCTGTCCACATTCCCCTCTGTCTGAGCTCCCACGCCAGCAAGGCGGGCTCCAAGCTAGTGGAGGAGGAGAGAGGCAACATGAGCGATGGCAGGCTGCAAACGACTAACCGTCTCAGACAACAGCTGGAGATTCCCTGAAGCAACTCACCAGCCTTCTAGAATAACTACTGAACACAAGCCCTTTGGGTAGAATATGGCTGGTTGGTGGGGCGTGGGCTGGGGAGTTATTCTTGGAGAGTAGGAGCTAATCATCTAAGGTGTAGTTGAGACCGGGGGCTGCCACCATTCCAAGAATGAACAGAACCATTCTACCCTTGAAGATGCTGCAAAACAAGAGAGTCACTGCTCTCCTCCCAGGGGCTTGGGACAGCAGTTATCCACATGAGCAAGACTGGATGACTAAAGCTTACTTCCCCCCACCCCAAAGTAAAAGAGGAGCCTGATTTTCCCTCATTTGTTCAACCCAGGAGATCATAGAAGAATATGATGCTTAATCAGGCTGCCAGCTGTCTCGATCAGAGAGAGGAGAAAAGATCAGTAGTTTTCTGGAATGGGTGGGGGCCAACTAGGCCTTGAACAAGAGGGCAGTGGGGTGACAGGGCTGAATGAATGGTAGGCCAGTCATCTGTCTGTTTGCTCCCAGGCCTACCCGCACCTCCCCCAACACACACTTCCTGCTCTGCTCCATCTCACAGGCAACTGTAATGCCTGGGCTCCCTTGCCTACCAGCTTCTGGGCAGGTGGGTCTAGCAAACGGAAGGTGATAGCACAAGACTGGAGGTCAGGAGAAAGGAGGAGCTAGGGTCAATGTCTCTTTTTCCTGCTTTTCTTAGCATCCCTAGCAGCAGCCACATAAACTGTTGCTTCAGGTCCTGACCGGCACCCTGTAGAATGGTTCCAGCTCCTGCTGGTTCTAGCTTCTGGGGTCTAAAAACATCATCCTGTCTGTCTGTCCCTCCGGTCTAGGGTTCATAGTAGTTTCCTGTTGTTGTTGATCTCTAGGTTGTCTCAAGGTGTACTGTTGGGCTTCTTAGCTGTTTTATCAACTGGGACCAATTCCTATATTAAATTCCTTCTGTTGAAAATCTAGAGTAACTTTTGTTTTCCTGCTTAAGCTCTGACTGATAGAGGTGCTAAGAAAGAACGTGCAAATGGAAGATCCACTCTGTAGTCTTGGGTACAATGGATGCACAAAGACGCATGGTGCTTGGACCAGGACGGAGCCATTACAGAACTGACCACTGCAGTCAAATGTGACATGTAACAGAGTGATAGGTAGGCACCTGCAAGGTTGGGGAAGCAGCCCAGGAAGGAGGGTAGGAATAGGTAGTCAAGTAAATCCTTCCCCCCACTTGAATGTGACTTCTTGTGTCCATTAGTAAACTGATGTAGGGAAGGCCAGTCATTAATGCAACAGACCCCAAGGAGCTCAGTTGTGAAACTTCAGAATCCTTTAACAGGTTAGGGTGTCCTGAGTGTCTGTAGGGAAGCCAGGGGTTTGATGACACTAAACCAGGCCAAGAAAGACCTCACTCAGCAAATTCAGTGAGACTTTTAAGTCTTAATATGATATGCCTTGCTTGGGCGTCGCCTGTGGGGATACCTACATAAAAGGTTAGCCACCATCCTTCCAAACTCAGAGAGGTGGCAGAGCAATCGTTTATCGAGAGAGGATGGAAATGGGAATAAAATAAAATAATTTAGTGACTGCTGAAAGCCAGAGTGTCCTTGGTCACTAAGGAAGACTTTGGATGTGAAAAAGTATCCATAAACAGACAGACACTGGCTAGGACCGAGAGAGAGACACAGGGGAAAAGAGCTCACCAGAAAGCGAGGGACGATGGCTTGCAAGCTTTCCATGAGACCCAGCCCCTTGCATGGTGGCAAGTTTCCTAGCAGAGGTCAGCTTCCCACGGTCAGGCCAGGGGACTCTGGGATCCGTGATGCATTTGCTTTCTGCTTCCGCTCAGGCCTTTGTCACAGGTGGCTTTTTATTGACTGACCCAAGTGTCCCAGACCAATAGCCCCCACAGGACCTGAAAGGACCACCAGGTGTGGAACAGCAAGGCTGTTAGTGAATGGCCACATGCTTAACATCCCTGGAAGCTTCTATCGGTCTTAGAGAGGAAGCCAGCACTGAGGCTTCAGCACAGACACGTCTCAGCCTCAGCATCCACCCCCCCCCTCCCCGCCTTCCCCCGTCTCATGACACACATGCTTATTTCTATCCTGGTGAAGCTTGAAATATTTGTGGGGGTGGGTTGGGGGCAAACTGCACTGAAAAAAAAAAGAATCTTTTCCAGAGATGGGAAAACCAAGGAAATTTGGGGGTTACCAATGTGTTCCTACTTGAGCTTTCTTTTCAATTTTTGTTATAACGTTTCATTGTTTCTTAACAAAGTATTTTTAGAACTATTTCGATTTACAAAAAAATTGCAAAGAGAGTTCCCACATACCTGCACCCAGTTTCCCCATTATTAACACCTTATAATCCTATATTCATATGGTTCTTTGTTACAATCAACAAACCAATATTATCATATTGCTATTAACTAAACTCCATAGGATATTCAGAATTTCTTAGTTTTTTAAAATATATATTTATTTTATAGTTTTATTAATGTTTATTTATTTTGAGAGAGAGAGAGAGAGAGAGACACTGTGAACAGGTGATGGGCAGAGAGAGAGGGAGACATAGAATCCAGAGCAGGCTCCAGGCTCTGAGCTGTCAGTACAGAGCCTGATGTGGGGCTTGAACTCACGAGCTGTGAGATCATGACCTGAGCCAAAGTCAGATGCTCAGCCAACTAAACCATGCAGGTACCCCTGGATTTCCTTAGTTTTTACCTAATATTTTCTGTATCAGGATCTCATGCAAGGTGCCACATTACATTTAGTTATCACAAGTCCTTAGGCTCCTCTTGGTTGTGGTAGGTTCTAGAATTTTCCTTGTTCTTGATGACCTTGACAATTTTGGGGGTACACTAGAAAAGTATTTTGGAGGATGTTCCGCTACTGGAATTTTTCTGGTGTTTTCCTCATGGAGGGACCTGGCCACTGAGAGTATGAGACTCTTCTGTTTTTAACCCATTAATGGTTATAAAAGGCCGTGCCTCTCAGCCGGGTAGGCTATCGGCCACTAGCTCCGAGGGGAGCTGGGGTAGATGTGGTCTGCACTCACCACCACATTCACGTGGTCACTGGCAGCCTTGCCTTGCCCCTTGGGACATGAAAAAGCCCTCACAGTGTGGCCACAGATGACCTCCCCAGCATCAAGTCCTGAATTTTCCTTCCCTTTCCTCTTGCCAAACCTGACTTGCATGCAATTTCCCACACATGCTCATAGCCTCTCACATTCATGCCTGTGCCTTTGCTGTTTCCTCTGTCAACAATGCCATCCCTCCCCTGGGCTAGTGGAGACCTTTCTTCTCCATGTTACACTGTATGTTTCTGTCCATGCCTGACAGCCCAACTTAAAATTGTGATTCCCTCCAACACTCCCAACCCCCTTCCCTATTTTTCTCCACAGTACTCTTCAGCATCTGACATGCTACTTGTTTACGAACTTGCTTACTGTTAGTCTCCTCTGCCAGTGTATAAGCTTCATGATACAGGTCTATTGTGCTTAGGGCTCCATCAGAACGGCGCTGGGTAAATAGAAGATGCTCTCTTAATATTTGCTGAATGAGTGAATGACACTGCTGGAATATTGCATACACTTTTTATAGCTGTTCGGGTAGGTCTCTGTTTCTTCCAGTGGACTATGAACTTCCAGGGGGAAGGACCAGATCCAATTTAACCAAGGAAAGGCTTGGTGTGAAACTAAATGAAGGAAGCCTCATTTAGAATGGAGCTGGGAATTCTATTCCTGAAATCATTATTATACTATATGTTAACTAACTTGGATTTAAGTTTTAAAAAAAGTGGCATCAGTTTCCAAATACTAGGCAGCATATTTGTAACTGAGCCTCATACAGTCTTGTGAAAGCCTTCTATGCTGTTATTTGTTCTTCGCGTATTGTCACATGTCCTTTGATAGATGCTCCAAAGTTCTATGTGAAGTGTGTAGACCTCTGCCTCACTGTATAGACCATTAGGGCTACAATTTATATAATATAAAAATGAGAGTATTGCTTTAATGGAGAAATGAAACCAAACTGTCAACCAATTGTTGAAACCAACAAACTGTCAAACCAATCTGTCACCCCGTTATTTATTTTTTTAATGGCAAAATTGTCTTAGAGCCGATTAGTTATGCAGAGAAAATGTTTGTGTGAAAATCTTGCAGTGAAATGCTTTTGGCAGAGAAGCGTCTGCAAAACTGGCTAGAACCAATAAGAACTCCATGTGGGGATTGCTTAATTTGCTTACTCAGGACCACAGAATTTTAACTACAAATGTTAACTAGGATACATCTGGTTCAAATATCCATCTTGACAATATCTGGCTGGGCCTGGAATAGAAGGGCGATGTTTTTTTAACATAAATTTTTAAAAATAAGTTGATAGAAATCACATTATATATTGAACTATATACAACAGAGTAAAGAGTTAACTTAAATATGAAAAAATAAAATAAAACAGAATGGAATTGGGAGGCCAGGAGGAGGGCTCTCCCACCCCACCACTCACAGGAAGAAAGGGGGATCTTGCATTCCCAACAGAAGCCCACTGTACTGTGCCAGCTGGAGGAAGATTTTTCTCCTTGCCCAGCCACAAGCTCAGCCAATAAGAAAACGCCGCAACTCAGCAATGAGAAACCTCTGAACTCTTGCTTTCTACCAAGGGACTTTCATTCACTCTCAATTTACTCTTTTTCTTTATAAAGTAATGTTCCTCTCGTTTGATCTCCAGAAATGCCTATGGTTTGCCATAGCTTGCATGTCCCAAGTTGTAATTCCTCTCTTATTCCGGCAATGAACCCATTTTGCTGGTAAGTTAACTGCTGTTTTACTTTTAAGGTAGACAGCATGGAAGCTGCCATTTAAGCCATGCCTTATAGGCCATTTCAGGACATGCTGATCATCATTAGCCACTGTTCCTTCTTTTAGGACATCCCTCATACTCTCTGGAGTAGCATCTCCACGTGGGTGGGAGGGAAAGACAGTGCATTACGCATGATCAGAAGTTAAGAATCCAAGAGTTCCTGAGCAGTGAAGGAGGCCTTGTTTTTAGAACCATGAGATCATGACCTGAGCCGAAGTCAGTTGCTTAACTAACTGAGCCACCCAGGTGCCCCGTACCAGGGAAAACTTTAAAAACAAGTCCCTGGGCCTTATGACCAAGATCAAAGTCAAATATTTGCAGTAAAG
Source organism: Suricata suricatta (assembly GCF_006229205.1). NCBI lineage: Eukaryota > Metazoa > Chordata > Mammalia > Carnivora > Herpestidae > Suricata > Suricata suricatta. Next base: position 60,115,830 of record NC_043710.1, read on the forward strand.
CACAGGCAGAAACCAATCATATGTTTATAGTACAAAAGACGTGTCCCTTGGAAGCCTAGCAAGCGCCCTCCGGCTTAGAACTGCACTTGTACCTGCTTTTACCTCGAGTCTGCCTTTGATGCTTGTTTCATCCCCCTGAACTGTGTAGGGTAGGGAAAAGGTAGACGGTGCCTCAGGAAACGTACTTCCAAACCGTGGCTGGAGTTTCAGCATGCTGATTATACAACTTAACATGAAGGGAAATTAATTTTACTTTACAATTTTGCATAACAAGAAGGAAATAAAGTAAAAAGAACAGCAAGCTGGAAGAAATATTTATAGCATGGAAAACAGAAGAGGGTTAATAACCATTCGGGAACGATATGGTACAAATTGATGTGGGAAAAAATTTAGGACAATAAATAAATTGGGAACAGACATGGGTGTATTATACGAAAACTATATTAAGTGAATAAACACATGGGGGAATGTTCAGTTTTCCTAGTAATCAAAGAAATACAAATTAGAGTAAAAACAAAATACCACTATACCTAAATTAGTAACCCTTTTTCCCCTACAATGCTTTGACACTAGTAATTTACAGGTACTTACTTAGCCCCTGTCAGCACAGAGCCGCTCTGAATCCTCTGTCCCCTTCTCTCTCTGCCCCTCCCCCACTTGTGCTAGTGCGCGCGCTCTCTCTCTCTCTCTCTCTCTCTCTTTCAAAAATAAATAAACATTTTTTAAAAAGATATCTCTCCCCAGTGCAGTTACAAAGCTTCTTCACACATGCTAACACTTCCAATCACCCAGATCCGAGGAAGACCCAGGCATTAGCGTGGAGCTTTCAGTGTGGAAGCCAAACTCAGAGAGGTGAAGCTACCTGCCCAAGGAACCACTCCAACCCAGTTCTCCAGGGCTCTGGATCATGCTTTCTTCAGAGGCAGGGATGTATAAGGGACCCTGAAGACAAGCTAATAATGGGATCAACTCAGGCGGTGCTGAGGTTGACGGGAAGTGAGAATGGAGGACGAGGTGGGGCAATGCCACACGCCAGGGCAGGCTCTCCAGATGCAGAAGCCTATGCCGTGTGGCCCACACCTGAGTCCTTCCTCTTACCTGCTCTTAAACTGAACTGCGCTTGCTGACCTCACCCGTATTCAGCAATGACAGCGAGTGGGTTTTCTATTTCTTTGATAGACAATTAGAAAAGCAGGAGGTAGCAGCTGGCCTGTTCATGATCTGCTCCCACCAAGCCCTCCAGAGTGACAGGTGGATGTAGTTGGGCAGAAGCTGCCGCCTGCATCCCCAAACAGTTCACTCTCCACACACTTGGCAGCCACTGGCCCAGTGACTTGCGCTGACATTCAAGTCACACTGTGTCCGCAACAGAGAGAGAATAAAAAGGAATTTCTCTGAATGTGACTTGAAACTACTGTGAGTAAGCAGCGTCTGGGAGAACAGAAGTGTCATTCGGGCAGAATGTCAGCCAGCCAGGAAAGGAGTCTAAGCAGGTGTGGTTGAAGATGAGAACCGCGGACAAAAGCTTGCCAGGGGTCCAAGGGAGACGTGGAGAGTGGAGTGGTAAGAGCTCTCCGCCCAGATTGCCTCCTTACTTGAAACTCCGTCCACGACATCGTATTGCCAACGAGATGAAATTCCAGTTTCAGAACAAGGTGCGTCATGATTCGGTTTCTGCCTTCCCAGCAACCACCCTTCTCTCTGACCTTGCCAGGGGTGTGTGGTTCCCCAAACACACAATGCAGTGCCAAACCATGTACGTGCATAGCAGTGCTCCCTAGATTACCAACCCTGTGCCCACCTTTACCTCACAAGTTCAGATCCCGCTGAGGCTGCCAGCTGGGGTTAGACGCCAGTCCTTTGGGTCCCTTCATGATCACTGTAATTTATGTCTCTCTCCCCCACAGGTTGGACCATTTCTTATCTAACTTTGCATTCTGAGTCTCGCCTGAGGCCTGACACAGGACACGTGTACATACACGTATATATGTACGTGAGCAAACGCTCATATATCCCACTTACATTTACTGGTGGGATGGGAAGGTTGGCTGGCTGGTTGGATGAATAAAACAAATGTTTCACAAAGTTCACCTGTTACTATATGGAGGGCTGGGGTGGGAAGAGAGATACAAAGCAGACAGGCAGAGAGGCTAGTGCACTAGTCTAGATTATGACAGAGGCAGGGATGGGACGGATGCAGGGGATTTAGGTGATTTTGGTAGCTGGCTTTAGTAGAAACGGGTAAGCTCATGGAGAGGAAAGGCTGAAAGATATGGTGCAGGAATGCTGACCTCTAGTTTTGAGACAGTGCAGAGTGTGATATATTTAGGCCCCATGGGGACAGGTGCATCACTTCATACTGGAGAGCAGTGAGTAGGGAAAGGAGACGGTGAGTCTGGCCTTAGCAAGGAAGCAGGCCTGGCAGAGCGCCAGCATATATTCTTTCCCTATCTCCAGGTGGCAGTTCATGACCCTCCAATAGGTAGACCTTGGTTAAGATGGCCCAAAGACACAGTTTACATGCTTAGAGAAAATAGAAGGCCGTTGAGACTCAGCCCAGGGTCTGAGCAGGAAGGAATATGTCTGCACCAAAGAGTCTGACAGCCCCGAACTCACCACCCTCAGGGCATCACTGGGAGAGCATTCAGGGGCCTGTGCAATGCGATGGATCCCAAGGAGGAGGGGGCTGTTCAATTTAGTGCAAGGCACATAGCCTTCAGAAGTGGGCAGACCTGAGTTCGAATCCTAGGTCTGCTACTTATTTGCTGAGCAGCCTTGGGAAAGTGCTTTCACTTCTCTGCACCTCAGTTTCCTTGTCTATAAAAGGAAGGTAATAACTTGTACTGTTGAGTGTAAACGCCAATTTAAATAAGCTGGCACATGCCTGGCACTTTCTTCTTTTTGGACACCTCATTCCTCAGCTGAGCAATGAGGAGAAAATTGCTATGCAGAAGTATACTATCGAGTACTTACTGGTACTCGCTTTATGCTGGGCACCGTGAAAACTAGAAAAAAAAAATCTGAGAGGGTTTGGCCCCCTCTGGGCTTAAACCGAGAGCACTGAATGCTATACACACATTCCATCCCCTGTACAGGCATGTGCGTCTGCGTCAGTTCAGCCTACCTAGCTAAGCGACCGTGGGCAGTTCACTGTAGGGCCCGGAGCTCCACTCATTCAAGTGGGGCCTGGTCACCTCTGCACTAAGGGCTGTCCTTGGGCTGGGCTGAGATCACTTAAGGGAAAGCGACTAAGGAGTGGCAAGTGCTTGGGAAAAGTCTGTGTGTTCGCTTCCTCCACTCCCTGTAGAGAGGGATCTCCTGTGCCTTTTCGAAGGCTACTTTCTTCTTTCTCCTTTGAACACTGATGGGTTTCACCCTCTTAAGTGACACCTGCTGGAAATTTAATTGTGCACGTAATTGCTACGAGGGAATGGAAGCAGCTTCATCTCCCAGGGCTGGTGCTTCTCTTAGGAAGAGAACCAGTGCGTTCGTGAAGCCTTCCCTGCCTCCTCGCCGATAGGGCAGTGTGGTGGGCTTTTCCCCTAGATGAGGCTGGATGGAAAGAGCTGCTGAAGCTTTCAGATTTCCAGAACCAAGTCTCTGGCACTGAGTTCAGGGAAGCCACAGGGCCTCATCTTGATACCAAGGGCAGAAGACTAACAACGTCACTCCAAGTTTCCCTGACAAAATTCTAGCTAAAGCCCACAGGCAGGATAGCCCCACGGTAGGGGAGAAAGTGAGAGGTGTGAGCTTGGATCTAGGCCAGAACTTCTGTCCCCCCACCCACCCCGGCTGTGAGGCCTGACAAGACAGGAAAGCGAGGGCCTTCGTAATAACAACACGGTACTAAGAGGGAGCAGCATTGCTAATAATCTTGTCAATGAAGGACCAAGTGGGGACTTGGGGTGGGGAAGTTGGGAAAGGCAGAGAGAAGGGAACGGAAAACTGGATCAGAGGACAGGAAAAATGGGTCAGGCTCTAGGTAGATACAAATACATAAATATATAAAAATAAATAAATATACAAACACAAATATATGTCAGGCTTGTCACGTTCCAAACCTGATTAACTGGCCTGTGCTGTCGGAGATTGCTCCTTTCTTCTCTGTAGCACCAGGGCTCCCCCATCCCCATCTTTCCGTTTTCCAAGATTGGCCTGTAGCTCTGGATACGAATAAGGACGTTCTTTTTTATTTTTCTTTAGTTATTTAGGCCAATTTCTTTTGCCCCTTCAAGCCTGATGTTCAGACTTTTCCCTCTCCACAGTCATAACAAGACTGAGGAGGGAGGCGCTGCTGCCCTGTGCACCCTGGGCCGGTCTTCTGAAAGCATTTGCAGTTCTGTTTGGGAGAGTCTGGCCTCCTGGAAGGACACTGGGGCTCCTGGTCCCGGCTCACGTGGTGCTTATTCTGTGGGTGTGAACCCGGGCTCTAATGCTGCCCCAGCGCCCGTGTTTCCTGATCACCATTGTAGAACACGGGCTATGTGATAAATAATCACTCAGAGTAAACAGGTCTCCCGGTGTCTGTGTCTCAGCCCTGCAGCGCAAAATAGTGATGGGGGGAAACTCACATCTCTGTGGAAACCTTCCAGAAGCTTTTTAGAAATGTTCCTATCCTAACAGGCTAAGGATGGTGTATGGCTATTCTCTTCACTCAGTGCACTCTCTCTTTTTTTTTCTTTTTTGAGAGAGGACATCCACCAGTTGAGGAGGGACAGAAGGGGAAGGAGGGAGAGAGGGAGAGAGGGAGAGAGGGAGAGAGGGAGAGAGGGAGAGAGAGAGAGGGAGAGAGAGAGAGAGAGAGAGAGAGAGAGAGAGGATCCCTAGCAGGCTCCATGCCCAGGGGAGAGCCCAATGTGGGGCTTGATCTCACAGCTGTGAGATCATGACCTCAGCCGAGATCAAGAGTCAGACGCTTAAGCAACCGAGCCACCCACCCCTTTACTCAGCTCTCTTATGCCCTTTGTGATGAGGACCTCTCTATGGTATTTGTTCCTGAAGGCAGTGCCCTGGTGTTTTGCGCTTTTGCAGTTTCCATGCTTACTCTCTCGTGTTGCAGTCCCCTCCCTGACTGTTAGCACTCAGGTGTCACTGTGTGTTCCCCTTGTCGTGCTCCTTGCCGGACAGCAGGTTAGTCCTCGGAGCAAACTCCTGGCTTGCTGGACTCAACGGTCTGGCCTCATCCCTAGCACTGCCACAGACTGGCTCCGGCAGCACCCACAGCCACCCATGCCCCATGTGCCTTTCATTCCACAGAGGCTGCCCCGCTGGCAACAGGCACGGACTCCCTTGCAGCCAGACTCCTGTTCCATCCAGCAAATGCACCCCCAGAGTACAGTGGGCAGGACGCTGTTGCAGGTCAATCAAGCCTTCCCACAATCATGGTGGCCAAGGTGTTGGTTAATCCGGACAGCTGCAGTGTCAGGTCCACCGTCTAGTTCCTAGGGTTTTGAGTCTCAACATGCAGGGATAAAGGAGATTGCATTCCAGAAGGCCTGTGTGGGGTTTGGGGACTTCTCTGGCTCTCTGGCATCCCAGCTCGGGTCTCTGGCCTTCCTGGAAAGTTTGCAAGCCACCTCATATCCTGTATTAAATCACTTTCTGATTTAAACTAGCCAGGGTTGATTCTGTTGTCTGAGGCTAAGAGGCATGACAGAGACAACATCTGTCTGCCCCAAAACTGTAAGCTCCTTAAGAGCAGGGATTCATTCTCAAGCATCTTTATCCCCCAGGCCCCAAACAAACTCCGTGCCCTGAAAACCCTACTCACTCAGCTCCTAAACCGAGGGGGTCCAACGGCTGGGAGCCACTGCTGCTGGTCTGCTAATGCTCGGGGGACTGGCTCACTTGGCTTCACTAAGCTCTCGTACAAAGTAAGAACATACAAACAGGTTATGAGGTGGGTTGAGAGGATTTCTCAGAAAAGTGAAGGGATCGCAGGACTCAGACAAATTAGCAATGTGTTTTGTCGCCGCGGGGGCTTTTTCTCCCGTTTCCTGCCTGCCTGGCTCTCTGCCGGGTTCCGAAGAGCTGAGGGACTTCCAGATCATCAAAGTTCGCTAACCATACATACTGTTACTAACTCCTTTCAGAGCCCTTCCTGTCCAGATGTACAAAGAGAATAGCAAAGGGAAATAAATCCAACACTTCCTTGCTACACCCACTAAACCGCTAAATCTCAGCAGTTCTGAATCATCAAGTCTTGCATTTCTCATTAACTGCCCCTCATATGTAGCATTTTCAATTAAGCTGGGAGCACTGCTATACTAATTATGTGATGATATTAGTCCCCGCAGATTAATATGCAGCTAACAGTTTTTGAAGGCTCCCTGGATTGTATTCCTCCATCTACTGGAAAATAAACATTTCCATGAAAGCGGTCCTTGACTTGGGAACTCAGGAATGGGATCTCCAAGATGAGATGCTCACAGGTGAGTGGTCTCTGCAGAGACATCTCTTTGCACCGGAGTCTGATCCCACTGAGCCATGGACAAAACATCAGAGGACCTGGGGCTGGGAACATGTTTTATATTTCCTCTGTATCCACATAGTCCTGTCCTTATAGTAGGTGCTAGGTTAATGCTTCCTTATCAACCCAGCCTTGAAACGTCCTCCTAAAACAAAAGCAAACCACAACCACAACAACCCAGAAACTCTGCAATATGTCTGCTTTTTATCCAAAATACAGCTCTATTCGCTGAAAAAGCAAAAAAGAGAAAGGAAGTCAAACTTGCTTCTGTGTACTCTGGGTCAAACGCTTTCACGAAACGTGGCTCATTAATCTCTCAAGTACCCTGTAAGGCAGATGCTATCCTCATTTTACAGATGAGAAAACCCAGGTTCAAGGAGGTCAGTCACAGAATGTGGGACCGTAGGATCTAAGACCCATGCTCTGTCCTATGCACCTGCTTTCGCTAACTCTGGTATGATGGTGCAGTCATAAGGACTGGGCATCCCAGAGCAATAGAAGATGCATGTCCCCATGCCCTTCCTGAGTAACCGCCGTGTAATGATAGTAATCACAATGACACACTAGTCATCGGCATTCACGTAGTACTTATGGGGCACTCTGTTCAATGCTTTACATATGTCATCCTTACGCCCGCCACTGGGCTAAGGCATCATTATCCCCATCCCAGGCATGAGGAAACCAAGGCATAGGGCTCTCAGGCATAAAGACAGAAAGGGCCAAGCCCAGAGCTAAGCTACCATCCCACGTGTTCTGCTAGCACGATGACTATTTAAGGAGGCTGGCACTGCTATCCCCATTTCACGGTGACACATGATCTCATCGCCACAAAGTCACAATGTGAGGCCTGAGTGAATCCTAAGCAGTTTAGGACATGACACATGACACACCAGTGGTAAAATACCTCCGGGACCCTGAGAAGCATCAGAGCTGCAGGGCCTCAGAGGTGACAAGTTCCCATGGGACTCAGAGGGTGGGAAAACTTCTGGAAAGTGGTAGATGTAGAGAGGGGGCCTGGCAGGTCTCACTGGGGGCAATTCTTGGAGCGATGGCTGCGCTCACGAGCAGCGCTCCGTCAAGCAGACTTCGAGCCGCTGAGACACGGGGACCGCTCACCTTGCATCTGGGTCCCCCGCGGCCATGGGAACTCCAAATGCCAGAGGGAAGCCTTAGATTTAGACCCTAGATAATCCCTTTTTGGCAGAACAACGCAGGGTACGTCACTTGGGACTCTTCCAGGCCTGTCTTACCAGTAGAGGTAAGAACACCCGACTGCAGTGATGAAAGGCTCAGAGGTGCGTGACATCTACCATCAACTGTCAAAGGCTCTGCAAATCCCAGCACTAGTCAAAGCAGGAAACTGTGGTCTCAGAGTCCTCTGGTGCCAGATGGCCCACGTTCCAATCCTGGTGCTGTTATTTGACAGTGTACCTCTCTGTGATTGTCTCTGTTCTTAGTTTCATTGTTTAAATGGGGGCAATAGTAGCATCTACCTTGTAGGGTTGTTTCAGAGAGTAAGCGGGCTAGCGCACATGGGACCCAGCACCATGCCAGGGCACAGGAAGGGTTTACTCAGAGTCACCATTAGTGGTGTTAGCGGTGTTGGAAGTACTGTGGTCCATATGCTGGAAGTACTCAGAGGACACGGGGGTCTGGCATTTCGATGGCACAGACTCTACCATAACACAGGCCAGGCGACTCACAAGTCCATCCCATGGTGGGAAGGTGTCGGAGCAAGCATGTGAAAGGTTACTGGAAGTCAAGCCCGGCACCAGCCGGCTCCTCCAGAAAGCCCACATGGGCTCCTCTGTCTCCCCGCGACCACTGCCATTGCAGAATTTGTATGGAAACTTGAGATTCAGAGAGATCGAATAACTCATCCACGGCCATGCAACTAGTAAATGTAAATCAGGATTGAAACACAAGGCCATCTGATCCCAAACCATGTCCACTTAGCAAGCATGGGGATCACTGGATCATTTGTGCCTTGATACTTGGGAAGTTTCTGCATTAAATCATCTTAACCTGGGGCCTTATAAAAATAAATCATTCCATTAAAACCTTGTTCAATGTTCCCTTTGCCTAAGATCTTTTTAAAGTTTTTTCTACCTTTTTTTTCAAGTTAGTTTGAGTATTTCACATTTTCCTAGCAAACAGTTACCTTATGGAGATTTTCAAACTTGTGAGCGTACACCAGTACATTTGTGTTGTTACCATTTTAGATCACATGAGTTGTTCTGTTTCCTTTCTCACTAACTAGTTCTCTTCATTTTAATATTAGATGTGTTCCAGTGCTGTATTTTGTAGCGTACAGTGTGGTAAGAAGTATACACACACACACACACACACACACACACACACACACACACAAACAAAGTTTTTTTAAAACGTTGGAAGCTGCCTGGCTTGAAAATAAGTCAGAAGGATCTTTAAGAGAGAATTCTTTCGGAGGGAAAATGCCGTTATGAGCCTGCTGGGATATGAAAGGGTAGGCCTGCTAGATTCAGACAAAGAAGAGTTATATTGTTCTATCTCAGGGAGCAATGAATGCATCCAACAGCAGACAGCTACAAGCGGGGTGCTGGGGGACCCCAAGGGAGGAGGGCAGGGAGCAGGGGGCCAGGCACCAAGGTGACAAGCATGGAAAGGTTGGTCAAAGAGATTTGGGAGACCAGCGGGGGACCTGGCATCTTGCAGCCTGGACAGTTTGCTTTTACTGTTAAGAGCACTGGTCACTCCAAAGTCGGAAGAGATCCCAGTGAGAGGATGAGGTTAACCCCTGAGGGCCTATCAGTCTCACAGCAGGCAGAAGGGAAAATGTTTGAATTTCTTACACTCTATTGTTTTAAATTAATTTTTATTTTTTATTTTTAGAGACAGAGTGAGAATGGGGAAGCGGGGCAGAGAAAGGGAGGGGGAGGAGAGACAGAGAGAGAGGGAGAGAGGAGAGAGGGAGAGAGAGGGAGAGGGAGGAAGAGGGAGGGAGGAAGAGGGAGGGGGAGGGAGAGAGAGAGAGAGAGAGGGAGAGAGAGGGAGGGAGAGAGAGAGAGAGAGAGAGAGAGAGAGAGAAATATCTTAAGTAGGTTCCACGTTGAGCATGGAGCCCGACTCAGGGCTTTATCCCACCACACTGGGATTATTACCTGAACCAAAATCAAGAGTGAGACACTGAACCGACTGACCACCCAGGCGCCCTGAGGTTTCTACCCTCTAATATGAGGCTTGATAATATTTCATCTACAGGGTCACTATGGGGATTAAAAATGGCAATGCTTGTTAGAGACCTAACAGGATACCTGTTCACGGCAGACCACCACTAAGTGTTAGGCGCACTCCCAGAGAGGGACAGACACATGAGGATACTTACATACCGGAGGAGGGAGTGGGTGGGTGGGGTTACTGGTAGGGTGGAGAATGGAATGTCCAAGCACAGGCTTTCTAAAATCCTTGCAGGCCCAGGGAATCTAAACTCAACTCCTGCTCAGCCCTGAGCTCCTAACAACAGAGCCAATGGGTGGCAGGACCCTGGAGTCACTCATGAAGTCAGGTAGCAGAATCTGGAGCAGTACAATAACCCCCAGCCAGCTCATCTGCGACCTGGGATTTGCAAGGCCCCATCCACAGCCCAGCCCACAGGGCGGCCGTCCTGAATTTCATTTCTGATCCTCGCATTTGGGCCCCATCTCAATTAAGATCAGTTAGAAGTCAATTTCACAGTGGTTGGTTTTATAAGATCCCTGAAAAATGATAAGCTAGAAGCAGGCAATCGCTTCTTTGGGGAGCAGAGGCCTTCCTCAACAGGGCCTTCGGTGCTTTGTTTATTTTGATTTGATTTTAATTTGGTAAATAATGTTTATTTAATTTTATTCTGTCATTTCAAAAACAACATATATACAGGAGGGAGAAACAGCTGTTGTAACCTTCATCAGAACTCAGGCTAATGGGGATTTTTCCCTTCATTGGCTGTGAAGCTTAAATAAATACATTTCCCAAAGCTGATAAGCAATCATTTCCAAATGTAGAAAAAACCCAGGAAGGTGGAAAGAAAAGGAGAAAAAAATCAACCACCGTCCCACTACCCAGAGACAACCACTGTTAACAGTCTGTAGGTGTGCGTTTCCTATGAGTTTTCTCTAATTGTTTTCCATGGCTGAGATCACACAGTGTGTGTGTAATTTCATATCCTGCCTTTTGCACTTAATGGGATACCACATGCATTTCCCCATGTCATTAAAAGCTCTGTGAACATCATTTTTAACGGCTATAAAATATTCCATTCTACGAAGGAACCACAATTTACCTAACCGACTCCCTAAAGAGGAGCATTTAGAGCTTTCTAATTTTTTATTCTTATAAATAAAGCTGCAGGGGACACCCATGTGTATAAATTTTGGTCTGCATTTCAGATTCTTTTCTTAGGATAGATTCCCAGAAGGAGAAATACTGGGTTAAAGGATATGGACTTTTTTGAGGTTCTTGAATTGATTGCCCAGCTGCTAGTCTCACCAGCGGTCCCAATATCCGCCCCTCCGGCAGTGTGCAAGGGCCCCTCCGTGCACACAGGCAGCCCTCTCTCGCGCATTTTTTAAACCCCACACCCTGGGAAGGGAAATTGCCACTCATCTGGGGTCTGGAAGGGCTTTGATTCCTCTATCTCCCCTTGGGGGTCCCCAGAGAGGGTCGGTGCACTTCCACTCTCCCCGCTTATCCCCGCCCCTTGTGTCTGGCCTCCTCGCCTTTCATCTGGGGCACAGGGCGGGGCTTGTGTCCTTGTTCCCATCAAGGGTCCTTAACACAGCAGGAGGCAGGGGACAGGGGACAGGTCTGTGAGTCGGAGGTCATTTGTAGCACTTCTCAGCAATTTATCAGATTTGAGGTATCCTGTTTTCTGTCCTTTCTAAAGTACCCTTGTGTGTAAGAAGGCGTTGTGGCACACGCCCAGTTGCTGTGCTCCAACACAGCCCCACCCTGGATAGCACAGGAGAAACCTCTTCCCGAGCTGTACTACAGAGGTCACTGGCCATGCCCCGATCAGAGGGCAGTGCTGAATTTAAAGAAAATTCAAGACACTTCAAAGGAAAGAACCTTTCCACATGCAGAATCAGAGAGCTTCAACGGAACGCTGTGAGGATCCGGGACCGCGAGAAAGCCAGAAACACGGGAGGAGTGGGGGAGCCACCGTCCCCCAGGGAGCGCAGTGTCAGCGGGGAGGAGGTGATGTGCTCACCAGGGCGCGGCAGGGAGAGGTTCCCAGCACCTGTCAGGGAACCGGGGCTGTGAGACTTGACACTGGGGCGACCGGTAAAACAAAAGTCTCTATTTTTACCCATCAGGACACTGAGGCTCGGAGAAGTCACGTGTCCGGCCACCATTACACGGCCAGTAAGAGGGAGAGGGGAGATCTCCACATAGGCCCAGCCATGAGCTAATGTAGTGACGCTTCTCCACCCTAAACGTGGATGGCATTTGGCTGAAGGTCCTGATAAAATGCTGATTCGGGGATTCGGCAAGAGTCTGTATTGCCAACAGGCTCCAGGTGACGCAGGCGTTGCTGAGCCAGGGACAACCCTGGGAGTAACAGAGCCCTGTGCCTGTGGTTCTCAAACTTCAGCAATGATCGGATCACCTGGAGAGCCCCTTCACACTCAAACTGCTGGGCCCAGCCTCCAGAGGTTACAACTCAGTAGGTCCGGGCTAGGGCCTGCGAATTTGCATTTTATAAAAGTCTGAGGTGCTGCTGCTGGGAGTGGTCCGTAGACCGCCCTCTGGGAACCCTGCCCTGCAGAGCAGCTTCATGAGGATGGAGAATGTGCTGTGTAGGCCCTTGCTCTTGGGAGAGTCTGGAGGTAGGACTGCAAAGAGGCGCTGCATTTGTCATGAGACCCTTAGCCTCTGTGTCTGGCATTAGGAGGGACAGGGCTCATGTGTGCACATACGTGTGTGCATGCGTGCACGTGTGTGTTGAGAGTGGCATGCTGAGTCTCTGAAGCCCTATGAATGACCCTCCAGAATCAGGCAGTGATAAGACAGGCATGAAAGTTTCTGGAGCAGCTTGAAGGCTCACCCATAAAAAAACAAAAAACAAAAACAAAACCCGTTTTGCAGTACATCAGTTATATTATGTTGTCGAACAGTCTTCTGCTTGTTGGGTCTTGGAGTTTAATAAAAAAATATATTATGACTCATTCCAAACTTTACAAAAGTCCTTGGGGAATCTGAAATGAATCATGTTAAGCTCCTGTCATAAAACAAACAGACTTCTCTTTCGCAAGCCTGTGCCACAGCAGACTAGCAATAGGGATGAGGGAAACCAAGGACAGGGAAGAAGACTCAGCGCAGGGGTGAAATCTTTGCCCAGGGCCTCTCTTAAATAACCAGAGACTTATAGGCCAAAGGAAGGCAGAACCCCGAGAGGCTGTGGTGGTAGTGGGGGTTGGGGAGAGGCTTCTTTAATGGTGGGTCAACTCCCTAAGAGTCAAAGGTAGCTTGAGGAGAAAAGGCCATGGAGGTCACCTCCTCCAGAAAGCCTTTCTTGATTTCTCTAGGCAGAAGTGCTATCAACTAACTTGCCTCTGGGCACAGAAAACAATCTCCTTATATGCCGGCTGTTTGTAGTTATGGTGGTTTTCCTACGGCACCAAATCTTTGGCAAAGAAAGAACTCAGGTACCCTGTCTCCAGAGCTTCTATCCTGAATGCTGCGGGCCCACCAGCACAGCAGGAGGTCTGCAACCACTGTGCGGTGGACTGACTGACTTTATGACGCTCCTCGGCCTGTGTCTATCTTCACACACCGAAGGAGGAGACGTCACGTGTTGTAAGAGCCCAGGCTGCACTGAAAATACCACACTGGCTGGCAGGCTGGTGGGCAAGTGTCAGTAGGCCTTTACCTGGCACCAGCTCTGTCCCCCTGTACTGAGTCCTGGCAGGGTGCCTTCCCGGAAGCAGAAGGCATGCACATTGGCCCCCGCACTTTCTAGCTGGGGGACTTTGGCCAAATCACTTCACTACTCTGTGCCTCAGCTGCTTCACCTGAAAGTCAGAGATAATAATAGAAACTAACGCCATGGCACTGGTGAGAAGGTTAAGTCTGATGACGCATGGCAAGCACATAGCACAGAGTTAAAAGAAAGAGAAAGGAAGGAAGGAAGGGAGGGAGGAAGGAAGGAAGTAAAGAAGGAAGGAGATGAAGTTAGTAGGACACAAAATCCAAGAGAGAGACAGAGAGAGCAGTGCAAAAGATGAAGTCCTTATATAATTTCAGGCCAAATTTCCAGATATATGCATCATGGAAAGGGTAGAGGAGGGGGCCAGATATATGAAGCACTTTTACAGAGTACTCAATAAATGTTAGCTATTCAGACATTGCTAAGCACCCAAATGATACTCGCCCCATCTTTATTACCACCTGTGAGATGATTTTTATTTCTCAGATTTTGAGCTGAAGAAACTGGGGACTCTCTCCATGGGATTGGCAGAGCTCTCTCCCTACAGCCAAAGTTAATAAAAAGGCAAGGGAGCAAACTCAGTGGAAAATAATTCGACATCATGTAGGAAAGTTGAAGAGACTAGCCTTTTATGACCCCATTTTCCAACTCAACAAATAGGCACAGCCAAAGCCACGTACAAAGATGTCTATCGCGGTGTTGTCTATAACAGCAGACACTGGAAACAAATCCCCCTCGACAGCAGAGCTGGTCGTTTCTGGATACGTGCGCAATGGCATATCATACACCAACAAAAAAGAACACACTTGAAGTACACAGTGTTTGAATGAATCTTAAAAACATGGGATGAAACAAAGAAGACCAGGCACCAAAAGATACTCATTACACGACTTCGCCTCTAAGACGTACAAAAACAGGCCTAATTAGGTGAAGCTGCTTTGGTGCACACACACGATGTCAAAACAGCAAGGAAAAGGAAGGATGAGCTTTCACCAAAGGCAGAGCACTGGTTTTGTCCAAGGTGGGGGCGAGGGGAAAAAGAGAGGGTTGTGGGCAGGGTGGGGCCCGGAAACCTTGGGGAGTATTACCAGTGTTCCTTTTGTGCTTGGGTGGAGACATGGGTCAGCACTCCAGTACATGTTGTATACTTTTCAGTACAAATGCTGCATTTCACAATAAAATATTCAAAACCTTCCAAACAAAACAAAAAGACAAGGATTACCTTCCAGTGGGGACCCCAGAACGTCATCCCCAGAATTTAAAGCTGAGTCATTTAAAGACCTAACAGAACAGGAATTCAGCACACAAGAAGAACATGCCAGCACCAAGTCTTAGGCAGTGACCTGGAGGCTCCATCTTCCTTTGCGACAGCAGAAAAAGCATCATCACCAAAGTTACCACCGACTGAGGCCCCAATGGATCCACGCCTTGAGTTCGGTGTTTATGTTCATTATCGCTAATCCTTACAACAGCGCCTGATGTAACCATTAACAATTTATTATAGCTATGGAAATATGTGAATATTTCCTCGTCTCTTGGCCAGGAAGTGTGAGAACCAGGATTTAGCCCAGGTCTGTTCCAAGCCAATGCCTCTGGTGCCATTATACTATATGGCCTCCTTCTATGCCAGACTCACAGTCTTGAGGAACTTCTTTCTTTCTTTCTTTTAAAAATATTTATTTAGTTTTGGGAGAGTGCAGATGGGGGAGGGGCAAAGAGAGGGGGTCAGAGGATCCTTAGCAGGCTCTGCACTGACAGGCTGACAAGCAGCAAGCCTAATGCAGGGGCTCGAACTCACAAACCACAAGATCGTGACTTGACTGAAGTTGGATGCTCAACCAACTGAGCCAGCCAGGTGCCCCTTGAGGAACTTCTTTTACATCAAAGACTGAACAAGGGAGTTTTCAGGGCTCCCAGAGCACTTGAGCAGTGGCAGGCCTTAAGCTTGTGTACATGTTCCTTCCCCACCATTTTACAGGTAACAAAACATAGAGGCAGCAAGCGGCACTGTGGTCCATACCTTCAGCTGGGTCTTCACAGGAGGACAGAGAAGCCCTGTTCCCTGGATGGCTCACACTGGCCTCTCTGAAAGGCATAGGGCCAAGTCTTCAGTCTTGCTGAAGAGAGTTTTTCTGGAACTCTGTGATGACCTTACAGAGCTTTACTGAGCATCCCTGAGGCTTAGGGTAGACATACTATCACTCTTACTCTGAGACACTCAAATCTCCCAACAAGATACCTGGCATTCAGTAGGCACTTGGCAAATAAATACTTGTTGACTGAGTTTTCACTCAATGGCCTGGATGATTTAGGGGCTAGGGCAGAGGCCCTGCAAACGTGTCCTTCCTGAGAATTCATTCAATTCTGGGAATTCGAAAAGGGGAATCCCTTCCTTTGTGGCCAGGGACCACCGTGTCAGAGAATTTCCGCCAGGGCCAGAGAAGGGGGGTGTTGCTGGCACACACAGTAAATCTGTGGCAATTCTTTTAGAAGTGTCCGCCGTGCCTCAGAGAGAGCCTATTCTGGGTGTCTCAATCCTGTCTATCATTCCATTCCTAAAGTCATTTTGCACATCTTGCCAAGGTTTCAGAAACAAAACTGCCCGATAGAGGCAGTAAAAGGATTTCCAAAGAAAAAAAATCTTCAAATACTATTTTTAAAAACTACCTTTTCCCCCTTTCCTTCTCCATCTTCACTAGAGACCTTTGAGTTACGAAGTGCATTTAACACCATTAATTGCCATGGAAACTACAGCATCTTCCACAGAATATGGTCAACTTTTTCTGCAGAGAATTTTTTCCCCTCTTTCAGCAGAGACTTTGAATAATGGGCTGTTTCTGTTCCTTTTGTGGGAAGACAAGTTTCTCCTCCCCCATCCATTCCTTTTGATGTGTTACTTCCCTTGGCCACAGCTCTATGATAGCAGAAGCTGGTTACCAGGTTTCCGGAAGGCCCGGAAAGAGGAAGGATGCCGTCTGAATATTAACTTTCTGATGATGCTGCCTGTGGGATTCAGGTGTTCTCACCTGTTCTTCAGCAATGATTTGCTCTTAACTGTTTGGTGGTGTGTTTACAATAAAAGCAATGATTTTTTATACAGTACTACTATCTGGTACTTTTATCTGTACACTATGTATTCTTGGTGCACTATATTTTCCTTAAAGGAACCATGTAAATATTAAAATTGTCCCCATTTTACAGATGAGGAAATGGAGGCACAAAGAGATTAATCTACCTACCCCCAGGCAGGGAGCTAACAAACATGCTAAGAAAGGTTTGGACATGGGCCCTTCTAATTCCAAACCTAGTCTGTGCATTTTCTACCATGCTTCTAGTTAGTTTACCTTTAAATTTTTTTTTTAACGTTTATTCATTTTTGGGTGACAGAGAGAGACAGCGCGAATGGGGAAGGAGCAGAGAGAGAGGGAGACACAGAATCCAAAGCAGGCTCCAGGCTCTGCTGTCAGCACAGAGCCCAACACAGGGCTCCAACTCACAGACCTGCGAGATTGTGACCTGAGCCAAGGTTGGGCATTTAACTAAATGAGCCACCTAGGCGCTCTGTTTCTAGTCTACCTTTAAAAGAAATGACAGTATAACCCTCAGCTAGTAGTAACTACATCATTAATGAACTGATTGGATCATTAAATATTTATTAATCTTGACTATATGCCAGGCACAGTGCTGGGTCCCATTTCAAATTTATCTACCCAGCAAACTAAGCCATCTGAAACTCTTCTGAGAAACAGGAATTATGCGAAAAAGCCTCTGAACCACCCAAATATATAATAGCTTTCACCCGCTTTATTTATTTGAGAGATACTCCCCCAACTTCCTCACTTTCTCTATATACATGAATAAAGCTGGTCATCTAAAATCAGAGATCTGGGTTTGTACTTCAGGTCTGTCACTTCCTAGCTGTGTGGCCCTTGGGTAATTGATCTCCTCCAAGCTGGCTTACCATATTTAAAAAAGGAGTAATCTCAGAAGTCAGTTTCGAAGACCGAATTAGAAAATGTATGAAAGGTTCCAGTAACTGTTCCAGTAACTGACATCTAGTAGGAGCTGACTATGCATTGATTCTTAGCAGTAGTTACAGCATTATTCATTCATTACAGACTCGCTTACCGTGCTCCACTGGTTCCCAACACACCGTCTGCCCCTGCTCTGTACTAATTTTTCTCCTAAGATAATGCCCGGGGTGCTAGAGACAAGTGAGTACAGGGCTAAGCAGGGTGCCAGGCTCAGGGCAGGCACACAAAAGTGTTGGTGCTGGCCACCAAGGGCCACTGTCTGTGTCTGTGCTGAGGTCACCTAGGATACAAGGTACAAGGTGGGAAGAGGCAGAGCTGGAGGAGGACAACACATCTGGTGACTTCCAAACCCGCACCTGGGAGTGATTAGATTGCGGGTGTTCGCCCCAGCTGAGGAATGGAGTCCCTCACGTCCTCACATCGCGTCACTGAGGGTCAATGCTGCTGCCCGAGACTCCTCTTGGCATCTTTCAAAAGTTTGGCTGGAACTTTGTTTCTTCTAATTGAGGCTGTCTGGTTTCCGGGCATTAAAGGAAGGAATGGTCCTAGGAAATATTGCCTTCTATCAATCCAGCATTAGACACAATTCAATTTCTTAATGACATTTGTGATCATTATTCCATGTTTCTAATTGAAAATGAATAATTGAAATTTTAATTATTACTGGAGTCGATAGAAGACGACTCTAGACAGCAACCTGTTAGGCGAAGGCTTTAATTCTCGATCATCTTTTAAATCCAGCAAGTGTCTGGTTATTCAATTATTTAACAAACATGCATTTGGGGGGCTATATCCTGGTGAGAAGTTTAAAATAGAAAGGACCCAGTAGTGTTTTGGATTTTGTTTTGTTTTGTTTTTGTTTTTGAGGAGCTGTCGGTGTTAGGCTTCTGGTTCCTGGATCTGGCAATACAGTAGACTGAATTTACAGGATCATCCTCCTTTCCAAAATTGTATAGATATGTAGAACAAAATCAAATGGAAAAGTTAAATAAGGAACATTAAACCAGAGCACTGAGTAAAAGAGCTGAAGCTGTGGCGAGTGGCCCGGAAGTATATGAGACACAAACATGGACGTACCAGCCAAGGGCTGGGGGTTTAACATCCCCTGGGGGGACAAGATGTAGGCTCAGTTGTGCGGGAAGACAAGGGGACGGGATGGAGCCCCTAAAGCCCCTGCATAAGCTCAGGGCCTCGCGAGGGCCTCTTCCCCTCACGAACGGGGTCTCTGCCCATTGAAATATAAGAGAGACTAAGAAGTTCATTTTTGCTTAGGACTGTGGACAGAAGGAAAAAACATACCCCACGATATAGAAAAACTCAATCCTGTACCATATGCAAGTACAAAATCCAAATTTATATCCCCTCCGGGCTGCGGGAATTCTAAACCAAGAAATTAACGTAAAATCTGGCCCAGGGCCAGTGAAACCTCTGTGGTGTTTGGTCAGATCAGGCACAAAATAACTCCACAGATTCTGTAAGGACACTTCCATAGCCCTGAACGCAGGGAAATCCCACTCAAATAAAACAATAACCACCACTAAAACCACATCACCTGAAGATGAGCTTACACACACAATTATAAATCACCCAAGAAAACACTTCGCTAGCAGGCACAATAAGGAAGCTTACCACCCTTGAAATTCTAAAACTACCTGATAGGTTATAAATGTATTTAAATGACTAAAAACAAAAGGCAAAGGAATAAAAATCATATTAAAAGGACAAGATACTATGAAAACACTAAAGGCAGCTTTGAAAAAGAACTAATTAAAACCTGAAACATGAAAAAAACCACACACACACACAGTCATTAAAATTAAAATCCAGAGGCTAAATGATACAGCAGATTACTTAATCTGAAGACAGGTCTAGGGAACTCAAAGATAAGTTTGAGGAAATTTCCCATAATGTAACCCAGGGAGATAAAGGGAAAATATGCCAGATGCATTAAAATAAAGGTGGATCGATTCGGAAGAGCCAACATAGATTTCAGAGGAATTTCGACAGGAGAGAACAGGGGAGAGGAAATATTTAAAGAACTAACAGCTGAAAATATTCCAAAACTGAGAATCACATGAAAGTATGGAATAGTCAAGGCAAAGAAAAAAAATAGTAAAGGCTCTGAGTGTTAGTTTCCTGTAGTTTTCTCAAGAAGCCCAATCCCTGGGAAGCCGAAGAAGGGAGAGATAAAAGACTCTGGATTAAAAGAAGCACAAGACGTGGCAAAATCGGCCACGCGGAGAGCAGCGCTCTGTCAAGCAGTCCACACCGTCGTGTTTCGGCCAGAGAAGTAAGGTAAGCCCTTGGCACTGGCGAGTGTACAGAGTGGAAGACCGCCTCGCTGCTCCTGATTCTTCATCCCTCACTCCATGCTCCCTGCCCTGAACTTTCTAGTACTTCCCCATGAAGGCAGAGAGTTGAAACTATGCCCCAGGGGTCCCGCTGATCCAAGGCAGGTGAGGGCTCAGGATGCAGACTTGGATCCAAGCTGCAGAGTGGAACCACACCCAGCTGAGGGCAATTTACGTCAGCCGCCATCTAGCTGATGCCCAGATGCAGGAGCAGCAAGAAATTACTGCTTTAAGCCGCTACATTTTCGAGGGTCTTCTTAATGCTGCGTGATGTGGCAACAGTTGCCTAAAACACGTATTATCTCAATAGACTTCCCAACTCAGAAGTGGGCAATGTTGCTCATTTTATTAAGAAAACTCAAAGGCTCCAAGAAACCAGAGGTTGGCCAATGTCACACAAGAGTAGGTTCGAGAGCTGAGGCTTATTCCATACGTAAAGCCTAAACTTTGAACGTCTGTGCCAGACCTCTCTCAACCCGTTTGTGGGGGTAATGGGTGGATGAACGAACAGATGAGTAAGGACCCATGTACTGGGGCCAAACACATCAGCTGCACTCACCCAAACTCACACGCAGGGGCTGACCACCTTCAGACCAGGGCAAATGAATCAAGGTGCCCAAGGAGGCTCATTTTCCTTTTATGGGGTGTCTGATGCACAAAGAGCTTGCCCAGAAAATGAATCCTCTTCATGCCAGAGGGAAAAAAAAAAAGCAGTAAAGTAGAAAATAATCACAGCTTGTCAGATTCCTTGGCATGCTGATGATCTTCATGGTCCAGCAGATGGTGTCAAGGATGTGACCCCCGGAGGCTCACACCAGGCAGCTGGCAAAGGCCTCATCTAAATGGACAGCACAGAGTCCCACAGCTGACCCGTGTCTCAGCGTACGGTATCCAGGAGCTGGGAGAGCACACTGACTGGTATAGCTCCCCCTCCGAACCGCTGGGATGCTAAATAATCAACTGTCTTGTTCTACTTGGGGTGGGGGCAGACAGACCCTTCTGAGAGGTTACAGAGTGCTCCCTGCTCAAGTAACAGAGTATAAAGATGTTCAGGCCCTCATCTCTCCCTCTGATTTGCCGTCTCAGAACGAACGGAAATGAAATCAATGATAAAATGGAAAAATTTGAGATGTGGATCCTGCCTTTGATTTCATAAAACGCTTTAAAATTTATTCTTGGTCCAGTAGGGGGGAAAAACAGACAAAGGCTATGAAGAGTCTGCTCAGAGAACAAATATAAACAGATAATAAACACATGAAAGGCTGTTTGGCTGCGCTGATAATTAAAGAAGCGCAGGTGAAAACAACAATGGAGTAGCATTGTCTCCCCACCTGGCTGCCGACAATGGAAGAAGCTGGTATGTTCCAGTATGTCCCCTCTTCAGCTTCTGATGGCAGGAACAGCATCTGGGAGGACAAGCTGGCAACAGGCACCAACACTGAACTATAGATACGTTCGGGCACCAGTTCTATTTTTAGGAACTGACCCTCCAGCTATCACCTAAATATGCCTGAATAGGCAGAGAAGTAATTCCCTAAAGAGTTCACAACATAACCAGGATCTGGCCCCAAACCCGAGAAATACTGGAGTCTCTGTGGACAGAGGAGGTCAGCCATGTCTGAGGCGTTCAGCCTCTGTAAGGATATGCGGCAGGTAACCGGAGCCAGCGAGCTCTGTAAGAACGGAGAAGGAAGCATCTCAATGTGTCAAGGCACAGACGGTGGATAAAATGACCTCTGTGGTGTAAATAAAACATGGGTCTACATTTGTTTTTTTTTCTGGAAGAATACCAACAAACGCTTTGAGAGTGGTCACCTTTGGAGAGAGGCAACTAGGAGCCTAACATGAGTTATGGATTCTGTTTTATCTTTCTGTACTCGGCGCTTTCTGACTGTGTACCTCAATTTTTTTTCTTTACGTTAATAGGAGTTATCTGGGCAGTGAGATTTAAAGGCCATTGTTGTTTTCCTTTCTCTTGGACACATTAAAGATCTAATAAATGTTACAATGTGGCAACAGACTGCACGTTGATTCCAATGTATTCCAGCATGCCAGGCAAGCGAGCTGGGGTTGGGGAGCGGGGGCTGGGAGACCCTGCCCACTGGGAAGGACGCGGCAGAGGAGATGTTTTGAATCCTTGAATATGCTCTTTGGGAAAGCCCAAGAAATTCTAGCTTGGGGACGACTGGAAAAAGAAGGAACTGGGGCTTGGAAGGTGGAGAGAAGGCAGGGGACGTCTTGGTAGAAGAGATGATTCCACACGCAGCCTTGAAAACCTCAAGGAGGACAAAGGAACGTCTCAGACTGCTAGACAGGCCTAGTGTGCCTTCTTAGGAGACAGGGAAAGGCAGGGGTACCAGAGCTGGGGGAGGATCCCCCAGGGCTGAGAAGGTCCCTCCGGGTTGAGGAGCATGGGCAGGAGCCTCATGGGGACAGCTCTGGAAGTCACCATGGAGAGGCAGGCATGGTGCCGATCCTCCCGCAGGCTGAGGAGGAAAAACAAAGGCGGCTGCTATTTTCCATCTCAAGTGTCCAAGTTTTTTTTTTTTTTAATGTGTATTTATTTTTGAGAGAGAGAGACAGAGTGCAAGCTAGGGAGGGGCAGAGAGAGAGGGAGACACAGGCTCCAGGCCCTGAGCTGTCAGCAGAGAGCCTGAAGTGGGGCCCGAACTCACAAACAATGAGGCCATGACCTGAGCTGAAGTCGGACAACTCAACCAACTGAGCCACCCAGGCGCCCCCAAGCTTATTTTCGCAGTGGACTCTCCGCTGAGAAGCACAGGCAACCAACCCCTTTGTCCTTTACTGCGCTGGGCCCAGCACACAGTAGGACCTGTCTGTGGAACAATCGGGATGCTGAAACCATCCGCTGGGTCTGGCCTCCCGTATTCCTGACACCTGGTTCGCCTCTCACACCAACCCCTGCAAGCCCGCCGCCAGATACCTGGCAGCAGAGCCCGAGTCTGTTGGCAGGAGTGATTTGCACATGCAAAGAAGTTCAAAGAACTCCTCCTGGGAAGGCTGACCTATTTCACCAGTTCAGTGATATCTGAGCAGTAGAGATTCATGTGACTCTATTAGATCAAATGTAAAAATAAAATTAAAATTAATTAAAAACTACAGCACACAGCTCCTCACAAAAACACCTTTGATGTGCATTCAGCACATGGAGCGGCTACAGTTAGAGAAGGCAACGAGGTTTCAATTATCCCAGCTACTGGCGGAAAGAGATAACGTGGATAAAAGAAATCCACAGATAATCAAAATTTTAAAACCCTTTCTTCTCTCTCTCCATTTCACCTTCGTTCTTAACACGCTCTTGTGGGGACCTGTAAGGAGTGTTCAGGCTCGTTCAGTCTTCTCTCTTCTGTCCCTTCTTCTAAGAGGTAGAGAGATGTTAAGAAGGCAAGGGAAAGAAGTGGCCTTGTACCGAGAAGCCACTGTTTGGTCAGGGCTGGGTTGGATTCTCTCCATTTGCCACTCTAGCTCCTTTCTCTACCCTTTCCTATGCTGCTCTGGGCTCTAGGAGGCTGACCTTTCGGGGCGTTATCATTGATTTTCCTTTCCTTCTGATATCTGGTTGGGTTTAGCCAATGGGAGACACCAGCCTCAGGGTGGAATGAAAATAAGGCTCATGTAATTATCACCCCCCCCCCAACTCCTCCCTGCTACGCTGTGACTGGCAGTGGCTTCTTCTTTCTAAGGCCATGGCTCCTGTCCAGCACCCTCTTCTGTAGGTAAAATTCTCTCAGTATCTACTCTCACTCCTTCCCTGCCAATTCTGGGGTGTTGCACCATCCCTTACCAGTTTCCTTGAAATGCTGACCTTCATTGAACTTTCCACAATTACCTCATTTGAGAGTGCGACCAGTTCCCTGCACTGACCACCTATCATCTCATTTAGCACACTCATCTTCCAGAGGAGTACAGAGCCCCAAAGAAGATGGCAGATTTGTCTACGATCACACCTCCGGGAACTGGCAGAGCTAGAAACCCCAGCTGGGACTGTCCAACCTGAAAAGCTTAGAGATCTCACAACTTGATCACATCACTGAGAAACTAGAGCAGTCAGTGAGAATTTGCAAAGTGCTGCCAATTGCAACAGAACCGCTTGAAAATCTCATCTCAGTACTGAGAGGATCAGAAAGCTGGGTCTTTAAGAATGTCTGTGACAGGTGTGCCTGGATCTGGTAGGAATCCTGCCTTTGATCAATTACTTTGCCCTTTGGATTCCAACTCCGAAAGTCTTGTTCTGAGCCTCACACTGGCTAACTTCAGATTTCATGACTTGTACTGGGTCATCGGCTTTCTGGGGAGGGGGCTTTGGAGAGTGAGATAGAAGTTCAGTTAGGCAACTAATCATCCTCTGCCTTCACTCATCCATCCATCCATCTGGTCACACCACGTTCACTTAGGGACAGTTATGCTCCAGGCCCTGTGGGGTTGTCAAGATGAGCAGGACATGGGCAGGACACCAGACAGGCAGCTGCCATACATGTGAAGAGATCTGTACAGGGGAGAGAATACATAGGCCAGCAGAGGGGGCCTCCCCTAGCTGGGGTCAGTGGCAACATCTTCCTGGAGAAGGAACCCTCGCAACGCACTTTAAAGGATAGGAGGGGTTAATCTAATGGGGGTTTGGGAGGCAGGGGTACGAGGTAAAGCAAAAGGTGATGTGATACAATGCCAGAAGTTTAGCATTTCCAGGCATGGGATGCACCCAGTCAGTAGGAGATGGGCTGAGAAGGCACATAAGGACTAGTTATGCTGGACTTTGTTTGGTATACCAAGGAACTAGGCCTAGGTAATGAGCCTAGCACCCAGGGTCCAGGCTAGCCTAGAAGCCTCAAAAGCTGGATGCTGTCTCCCAAAGAAAACATGTTATAGATCCTTAGGTAACTTATTTAAAAAACTTTCGCCATTCAAGAGTGAGTACAATAGTCTAAAGAATCCCAATAGACTGATCACTCAGGTTGCTGTCCCTTAGTCTCCTCCGGTTTCAGGCCAGGATTGGCTGGAGGGCCTGAAGCACACAGTGCTTGCAGGTGCAAAGGTCCTCAGCTAGAAGAGAACAGTGGGAGGCGTCACAGGCCAGCTGGCCGAACCAACACCAGCCAGAGGTGCTCCTGGGAGTCTGGGAGCAACCACAGCAAGCAAATGCTGACCTGCTTGCTTCTGTTCACCTGCACCTTGGAAGGATGGAGGGCCAGCAGTACTCAACTAATGCAATAAAAATCATAAACAAGAAAGAGGTGACATGTGTCTTTGGCATATGGACTGCCAGACCATCCACCAGCCAGGCCAAGCCTCCCCAAGTAGAGGCTTCTGGAATAAAAGAGAATACACAGGCAACCAGAGCAGATCGCACAGAACCTCCACCTGACCATTATCAAGGCCACTGCCTGTGCTGTTCAGAAAACTTCAAACTGAACCTGAGACCAGAGAGTATCCCAACTCCGCAAATGCTATCATTAAAAATCATCACAGATAATGTGGTTTTAATTAGAAGGGTTGAGATACTGGCAAATGTTCAAACGGCTTGTCATCTGAGAATCTGCCAGCATCGTGGGTGCAAATAGTCTGCAGAAGGTGAGCCTGCTCGGGTGGAAGAGTTCAAGCCTTCTTGCAAACACCTGTGACTGACGGGGTCACTCGATTCACAGCACAGACTGAGCAGATGGAAGAGCTATTGTTATCCTCCTTACATTAACGAGGGGGCGGGGGAGGGAGGATGGAGGTTTGGTGGCTTGTCATGTCCTAAGGTAGAAAGGGTTTTATAGTCAGACCAACTAGGCCCCTCTATCAGGTACCCATGGTGAGATCTTGGGCAAGATCATAAGCTTTCTGAGCCTTGGTTTCCTCGTGCATCAAGTAAAGACAACCGTGCCTATATCCCCAAGGGTTATGAGAAACTCCAGTGAATCTGTGCTCCTTGACACCAGAAGTGATCCAATATGAACTGGATGCTCAGAAGGCACTTACTTCCTCCCCTTTTCCTGCCTCCCCAAGCTGATAGGCAGCAGCGGCCCATATCTGAGCCCAAGTCTTTGTGAAGTCAAAGGCGAATGTCCTCCAACAATGTCACACGACCTCTTACCCTCTGTGACAAGGGACTAGGACGGGGCTTTATTTCACAAGGGTCAGGTTTGCAGTGATCAAAAGCAGCCTTGACTTACAAAACACCAGTTTCCAACAGTAAGAAATCCTATCAGTGACCTACACTAGCGAGTCCTGCCTGGCAGTGACTCCACTACACACCAGTAGATGGCCAGGCCCCTCAGCACATCACATGATTCTCATCTGCTAACTGAGCCAGGGGTTAGGCAGATGCAGGCATTTTAACCAGGAAGGCTCAGGAAAAACTGTGTTATTTTTAAGGAGGTGTCCCCCAAGGACTCCTCAGCTTCCTAGAGTGGTGGGAGGGTCAGTTTTCATGGTGGCTTCCCCCTTCTCTAGGCAGGGAGATCCTCTTCATGCTCATCTGACATGAAAGCCCAAGATGGGCAGTCTGAAGCCAAGTTTCAGTATTAGCTCCACCACCTCCGTGCTATGTGGCCATGACTCATTCTGTCACTTCTCTGGTCCATTTCAAAATGGCAATGACTGAACATATTTGGTCCACAAATGCAAACTATCTACAGTGTGTTGGACCTTTTGTTCAGTATTAGAAATATGAGAAAGATTAATACTCGGGCTTGGAGGAGCTCACAGTTTTGAAAAAAGTTGGAGGGTGTTCCTGGGACAGAAGTAGGCTTGGCTCGATGGAGGGAGTAGTCAATTATGTGCCTCCTCGGATTGCCTTGCCTGGCTCGGCTGAGGGTCAAATAATGCAGAGGATATAAACTGAAATACTGTTTGAAGGTAAGCTAGAATTCATTTATCATCCATCCATCCATTTGTTCATACACTCTTCATCCATTCATCTAAACAATAAACATTTAGCGTCTACTATGCACCAAGCACTAGACATTGGACATACATCAGTGAATGGAATGGATGAAAACCTCTGTCTTCCTGAAACTTACATTTAGTGAAATCCACCATCAATCCATCCATCAATCCATCCATCTATCCCAACCATCCATCCCATCCATCCATCTATTCTATGCATGCATCCATTCATCTCTTCAACCATCCATGTATCCCTATAGCCACTTTTTCAATCAGCAAGAATCCATCAAATACCTATTATGCACTCACCACTGCACTGGGTGCTAGGAAGGAATTAAGACAGAAAACAAACAAGAACTGTCCTTGATTATCATGCACTGTGGTCACCCAGGCAGACCCCTGGCTCTGTGCCGTTTTCTTGGAGCCTACATGCAGACAATGACCAGTCCTGCCCTAAGCCAGACCAGTTCTCTCTTCAGAAGCTCCTTCTTCAAGAATACAACTGGGCTATGAAAATGATGTTTTTCTTGGAAGGAGAACGAAAGAAAAGGGAGAGAATGAAACCACTTTCAGACAACAGCCCAATTGGTGTGTAATCATCCTGGGCTCCAGGGTGGCTATTTTCTTTTTTTTAAAGTTGATTTATTTGAGAGAGAGAAAGAGACAGACACAGACACAGAGAACATGAGCAGGAGAGAGGCAAAGAGAGAGGGGGAGAGAAGATCCCAAGTGGGCTATGTGGTGACAGCACTGACAAACCAACCGTGAGTCATGACCTAAGCCAAAATCAAGAGTTGGACACTCAACCAGCTGAGCCACCCAGGCGCCACCAGAGTGGCTATTCTTGAACAACAATTTGCCATGAGTCACAGGGGCTGCTGTTTCTGTTTGCCCTGACCTGACAGGTATGGAGACGGAGCCTGTCTCCTGGTAAATTTCTGATAGGAGTCCTGCAGACTGGACTTTGTGTTTAGAGAATCCCCTGGTCAACACCTCCCTCTCTGCTGAACCCAATGCCCCAAAACCCCAGCCTGCATCCCAGCATAAGCAATGCCTGGCAGTGCACCTCCACGAGGGAGTTCAGCTTTGTCGGGCTTTGGTGAGGGAGCCTAACAGAGCTGCCTTCATGCTTCTGCACCAAGCCCGGAGCCAGGACCTGTGGGACAGGTATTTCTTACACACCAACTGTGTTCCTGGCCTTGTGCTAAGGCCTTTTCCCATGCATGTCTTCTATAATGCTCACCACCACCCCAGAAAGTGCTAGAGATTGAGTACGACTTTCTTCTTGGGGTGATGCAAATGTCCTAAAATTGATTGTTGGTGACACTTTCACAACTCTGCGAATCTACTACAAGCTGCTGAATTATACGTAGGTGCTTTATGAATTATAATTCAATAAAGCAAAGCAAAGATGCATCACTAAGAAGAAATCCTTCAAATCTGTGTTTCTTCACTCAAGGTCTGAGACTCTTTTCTTTGTTACCAAGTAATAAAATTCAGCTCCTGCTCTCAAGAAGTTTATTTTCTAATAGGGAAGAGAGGCCAAATAAACGATTTACAATACCAGATGGAACAGAGAACGTGCTCTCTGGGAGATTAAAGCAGGAGTGCAGGAGGTTGTCAGAACCAACTCAAAGAGAGTATGGATTCGAGGTTTCCAAAGTGGTGCTGGGCATGCAAACCTTTTGCCTTGCTTCCCCACCAGAACACGGGTCATATCACATGGCTAGCTCCAGGACTGGGCACAGATCTGCTTCAGTAGCAACCCCAGACTTTGTAACAAAAACCTTAACACAGATATGGTGTTTATGATAGGCCAGATACTCTCCTAAAGGCTTCAGATAGAATAACTTCTTTACTCTGCTGCACAAGCCTAGAAGGTGGGTAACTATCACCCCATTTAGACCTGAAGTTCAGACACATGAAGTAACTTACCCACGGTCATACAGCTAGTAAATGGCAGTGCTAGGATCCCAGCCCTGGTTTCCTGGCTTGAGTTAATATTCACAACCTCTACACTAGGTGACTAACAGGTTCCTTTGGGATCCTGTCTCACTTCCTCTGCTTTGCACCCTCCTTCCCTAAGACTCAAATTCTTTAAGACTGTTGTGGTTGGAGCTGCCCTCGTGGTGAGTGGCCACATGACAGAGTGGTAAGGAATACGGACTAAGATTAGGCACGGTCCCCTAGGAAACATGCATGGGAAGAGGCCTTAGCACAAGGCCAGGAACAGAGTTGGTGTATAAGAAATACCTGTCCCACAGGTCCTGGCTCCAGAACAGGGCAGAGGGAGGGTCCTAGTCTAGGAGCTGGTGGTCTGGGTTCTGGAAGGAGCAGTGCCCCTTAGTCCCAGCATTCCTTGCCTCTCTCCAGGCCTCAGGTTTGTCCTCTAGGAACACTCACAGAGGGGATTCGAACCGTTCACGGTCCTGGTTGGTTCGAAAACGCTGGACCAGTGCTGTCCAATCCAGTAGAACCTTCTGCAGTGATGGAAACACTTCACACACCTGTGCTGTCCAGTATGGCACCAGGGACATGGAGAACTGAGCACCTGGCATGTGGCTCCTGCAACCTAGGGGCTGATTTATTTTACCTTATGTTAACTAATTTAAATGTAAATAGTCTTTATGACCAGCGACTACAGGTCTAGGCCTACGTGACACAGCTGCTGTATTAGCGAGTGTAGCACCTTCTTGGTCACATCTCCAGCCCTGGATCAGAAGCCTGGGCTCTGGTCTCAGTTCCGCCTCTGATGAGCTATGGGCCTGGGACTAGTTGTTGTGACTCCCTGAGCCTCAACTTCACAGGGTCGATTCAGAAAGGGAAGGGGACTATGGATGGAAATGACCTGGGGCACCAAGGGCACTCAGCCAGCTGTGGTGCTCTCCTATATTCCCTCTTTACTCCGGCTGTTCCTGTGATTGGACTTCACGTACTCTCAGTCATCCTGATGATTCCTACAGATGCCAACCTGCCTTTCTCTCTTGCTTGGCTTGGGTCTGCGCCCCACACCAGTGACCCCTGTGAACCGCTCTTCCCACTCTCGGTTGGGCCAGTGGAGGAATGCACAGAGAGAGAGCTGTGCATCATAAGATATGGTGACTTATACATTTGGGGGGATTGTTGTTTCTTTAGGAGGAGGGGTGCTGTGGGGCTGGGGCTGAAACTGTTTAAAAAGCCCAGATCTTGACAAAACAAAGCCAGTGCCTTCTTCCTTCCACCGCCTCTCCAATTTCTTCCCTGATCCCTAGAGACAAATGAGGGGGCAGGCCTCCGAGGTCCTCCAAAGAAAGATGTTATGCTGCCAACATTTGGTTTCTTACAACCTCTGGATGGATGAAAGCAAGTCATGTGCGTGGTCCGTGGAGACTCCAAAGGGGCCTATGGAGGAACATGAGATCACAGCCCAGCAAGGGCTTTCTTATATTTTGAGAAAAATAGCCTTCAGGATAGATTGCATTTTCTCAAGGCAGAGACAATGTGATGGAAGGAAAAAAGCCTCAGAGCTAGAAATCTGAAGCTACATTAGTGTGTGAGTGGCCCTAAGTGCCAGGCATGAGGCTCGCATCTTCCTAGTCACGACGGGTCCCGGCTCTGCACTTAACTTGGAAAGTCTTGGGGTCTCAGTTTTCTCACCAGGAAAATGGAGCCATAATGATGCCTGCCTCACAGGGCTGCCATGAGAGAGAGCACAGAAAGGCATGGATGTGTCAAGTGCTGTGTGGCACACAGTTCATTGACAGTTTCCTGTGTCCGTCTACGAGTCCTATTCACGGAGGCCAGCCATGGATCTGATACTCCAATCCAGACCTTTTTTTGAAAATTACCAGATTCAACAAAAACATCTGGCTCGGAGCAGGGAGGCCCCAAGGCCGTGGACGCCAGCCTTGACAATTAAATTACTACTATCCCTGGCGAGAGCTGAAAACAAATTTTATAAGTGTAAACGACTCATTCCATCCCTTTCCCCCAACGCTTTGAAGATGAGTCTCTTTCCCACCCCCCATTTCCTCGCTACAGCAGGAAGAGATGCTTCGCAAATGAGACCTTAAGATGTACCTCTGAAAACAATTTAAGAAGGAATGTGTGATACAGTGAGTGGTAAGCAGCAGCTTGGCACCGTTGGTTTTCAGAGAAAGAGAGATACTTCGATCCAAACCCCAGCCAACTCCTAGGCTGACTGTGTGATTGTGGCCAAGTTGGTTAACATCTCTGAGTTTTTTTAAACAGCCTAGCTACAACATAGGGATAATGAAAACTACATGGAAAGGCATTTTAGGAATTCATCAGGGGACACATAAAGGTGACTGATACAGAAGGTGCTTAGTAAATACTCGCAGAATTGAGCTGAATTGAATCAGTGCACACTACTTTAGCTACCACCTCCCCCCACCCACCTGGCTTCAACACCTTTGGTGAAGGTTCAGCTTTTCTAGCTCTCCCTGAACCACCTGCCCAGCACAACATTCTTTTCCAATGGGCTCGGGGGCAAGAGGAAGATGGAAAGCATTTGGCCAGAATGCCGACCTCATTAACTCCCCCGTCTCTCCATCTGCTATCTATCAGGAGCCCACTGCAAGGAGCCAGGTGACCAATAAAAGCCCTCTAGTTTCCCTTTGCTTCTGGGCCAATGTGTGTCCATGCAAAGCCACCCACAACCATAGGCCCCTGGCAGAGATCAGCTCTGGTGACTCGTAGCTGGAGCAGGGGCTGTTCTGGACTCAGAAAAAGAGAGGTGAAGTTCACAGCCAACTCGGAGGCAGCAGCGGGGCCCAGCTGGCCTCCTCTGTAGGTCAAGAGAGTCTGAAA
Source organism: Suricata suricatta (assembly GCF_006229205.1). Classification (NCBI taxonomy): domain Eukaryota; kingdom Metazoa; phylum Chordata; class Mammalia; order Carnivora; family Herpestidae; genus Suricata; species Suricata suricatta. The sequence continues at coordinate 60,147,330 of NC_043710.1, forward strand.
ACCAGCAAATGACACTGCAAACGCAGTGGAGTAAGGAGGTCATTATTCACAGTGCAGGGATCTCCGATTTAAATTAGTTTCCTTATTCCCCAAGGGCACTGAACACACTGCTTGATTTATACAAGGGAGATCTACACTTCAGTTTTTCAGGAACTTGCAGTTTGCAGAAGGCAAGGTACAAGGAGTCCATGTGGATGGTAAATGCTCAACAAATGTGAGCTGTTGGTATTACACCAAACAGAGGCTGAGAACTTTATGCTTCTGGCTGGTACGACCCTGGTTTGACTCCGAGTTTCCTGGCAGCCAATGGGAAGCAGCAAACGTGATTAGTTTCACAATTTCCAATGCCTACAAATGTACACACCATGCTAACCCAGACTGAGTGCAACCATTCCTTGTATTGAAACCAGAGAGAAGTTTCTTCCATAGGCCGTCACAGGACGGACACTGTATAATGTTAAGAAAACGGTGTCCAGGAACATCCTCATGGGAAATGTGGGGCCCAGCTTCCTCAAGCGGACCGTGGCCCTGACTTAGCAGTGACTCCTGCCCCTATCCCAAGCCACCGGCACCCGGCATCCACTTCTGGCCTTTTTTGTTTTGTTGGTAAGGGAATTAGAGTATTATTAATCAACCAATCAGTCAAATAAGCCTCATTACCATTAAAGAAGAGAAAGTAAGCTTTATTTATGCAATTATAAGGCATTTAAAAAACAAAGAGATTATTATTAATACTTGAGCCTGGCAATCTTCCCAGAGTGGTAAACCGACAAGGGCTTTGTTGTTGAAGAGGCAACACGGTGGTTACAGATTCCTCCTGACTCTCTATTCCAAGCTCCTGATGGACGCAACGCCTCCTGAATGTTCAGGAAGGTTCCTAAGGCTCCTCTGCCCTCTGTGCTATTTGGAGAACACAGCAGTGGGTGGAGAGTTAGGAGGCCCGCGTACCCTCTGACCCTGGCTGAACAAACAGGCTCTCCAGACTGTGGTTCTTTAAAAGCAGTAGCATGTTAGAAAGGCAACAAACATCACTGAGTAAAGCTTATGAAACATAGTTGGTTCCCATTCCCACTTCAAACCAACTGAATTACAATCTCTAAGGTGGGGCCAAGGAAATGGTAGATTTAAAAAGAGTTCCAAGGGCAACTGGGGGGCTCAGCTGATAAGGCGTCCAGGTCTTGATCTTGGCTCAGGTCATGATCTCACGGTTCCTGGGTTCAAGCCCTGCACTGGGCTCTGTGCTGACAGCAGAGAGCCTTCTTGGGATTCTCTGTCTCCCTCCCTCTCTGCCCGCCCCCTGCCCCGGCTGCTTGTGCAAGTTCTTTGTCTCTCTCTCTCAAAAAAAAAAAAAAAAAAAAAGAGGCCTGGGTGGCTCCATCAGTTAAGCATCCAACTCTGATTTCGGCTCAGGTCACAATCTCACAGTTCCTGGGTTTGAGCCCTGCAAAGGGTTCTGTGCTGACAGCGTAAACCTTGCTTGGGATTCTGTCTCCCTCTCTTTGTGCCCCTCATGTATTCACTTTCATGCTCTCTATACAAACAAACAAACTTAAAATAAATTTTTTTTAAAGTGCTCCGGATGATTCTAGAACACAAGTGAGGGTTGCCAACCATGGCCTGGTTGCTCTCTAGGTCCATTCAACCTTTGCTCTTAACCAACATTAAGTGTTTCTTAAAGATTTCGGATCCAGGGTTCTGAAACTCAAATGTCTGGGGCCAGGCCACAGGTAACCTAATGAGTGAAGTCGGTCTGGTCTGGAGCAAAAGATGTCAAACGGACTAAACATAACACCTGATTTAAGACCTGGTACAGGAAAATTCAAATAGCCAAATCCAAAGTATCTGCCAACTGTACATCCTTGAGGCCCCAGGGTGAGATCCCTAATCGACAGACAGACCCCGGTCCTCTGGAGAAGGCTCACCCAGGGCCTAGCATGCAGGAAACCACAACACTTGCTGGGCACGCACTCTAGTTCTTGTCTGACGTCAGCCCAGAAGCTCCAGGCCTAGAACGGGCATTCTGTAAATGCTGTGTGCACTTATGAGCGGGTGAACTAATATGTACTGGTGGGGAATGGAGAGAACCCAGACTTCCCTCGATTCTTCAGTTTAGGGGTGTAGCCTGCCCTGCCCAATGCAGTAGCCACTGGCCACATGTGGCCATTGAGCCATTAAAGTATGGCTAATCCAAACAGATATGCGCTGAAGGTGTAAAATACATATGTATTTTGAGTGAGCATGCCAATAGAAACATTTTAATCAATAAATTTTTATATGAATGCCACATCGAAATGATATACTTTGAATATATGTTACATAAAACATATTATTAAAATTAACTTCACCTGTTTCATTTTTTCAAGTGTGACTACCAGAAAATTGAACATATTACATTTCTACCCCTGAAGTGCTGCTCTGAGCCATGTGACTTTAATTTTATTTTTCATGCAGGCAATCAGGTCTTCCTCATGTATGATAGTTTCAAGATTTTTCTCCCACCGATAAACTCTACCTCCTCTCTCCAACTAGTAGGATGATAATATGGAGGATAGGGAGATATAAGGATACAGATAAAAAACTCGTCTTTATCTAGGGCTGGGAGGATACCCCTCCCATCCCCAGCTTCCCCTCTGCCCAGCGTGTTTCCTTGTAAATGACCACAGCAACGTTCTCAGTACATTCCCTCGGAAGAGTTCCTCAGTCTGGATGTCCTTCTTATTTTCCACTCAGGAGACTCTTACTCATCCTTCAAGACCCAGGCCAAATGCCGCCTCCTCTGTGAAGCCCTCCCTGGTCTCCCAGCTAGAGTAAGGAGCACCCAGCTTAGATTTCTACTGTAACACTCCTCCCAGAAATATTTGTGATTTTTGACCAGTTGGTCTCCTTCATTAATACTTTTTTATATAAAATTTTTTGATGTTTATTTATTTTTCAGAGAGAGAAACAGACAGACAGACAGATTGTGAGCAGGGAAAAGGCAGAGAGAGACAGGGAGACCCAGAATCCAAAGCCATCAGCACAGAGCCTAAGCGGGCCCCGAACTCATAAACTGGGAGATCATGACCTGAGCCGAAGTCTGACACTTAACCGTCTGAGCCACCCAGGTGCTCCTTCATTAATACTTCTTGAGTGCAAGGCCGATCCACTCTTCTTCATGTTCCCAATGCCAAACTCAGGATCTGACACATGTCAGTATATGCTGGGTGGATGGATAGATGTTCCTCATCAAGGGGAAGTATCCTTATTCATTCCACCATCCCCTCAACAGACACAATAAGGGCATGTCTTCTGTATTGGGTATGTCTAGCACAGTCTAGGCACGGGGAATGCAGAACTGAGCCAAGCAGACAAAAATGCCTGTTCTCGTGACCTTCCATGCTGGTGCTGGAAAGTACCTTGTGTCGTTCTGATGCCTGGGCGTTCAATAAATATTCACAAATGTTGCTGCTGAAGAAGAGGAATGATGGGGGGAGGGGGAGTGAAGGGGATATGTTCCTGGGTGCCGAGCGCATCCTTCTGGAAGGTACAGGCCCTTACATGTGCTAGCAGTCTCACCAGAGACTTCCTTAACAGCGTCTTTACAACCTTGCACTTACGTTGTGTACTAAAGAGTTTAGGAGGTGCAATAACAGTGTGACAGCGGGTATTTATTGGTTCTGATAGAGACAGAGGAGGCTCTGAATTGACCGAAACAGGGCTTTCACTTTTCGTACAGGCACAGCACAAGTGACCAAGGTGACTGGAGACTGGAAGACTTACACAGCCATCTAGAAAGAGTAATCAAAACAAAACAAAAATTGAAGCTTCTGCATTCATGAAACAGAGGCTCTCTGTCCTCGAGCTGCAGTTTTGTGGGAGAGGCAGGCACATGCGTAAATTAGGAGCGACAAGCCAGGCCGGGGCAAAGCAGCAGACGTTTCCTTTGGCTGCCCTGTGGCATGGCCAAGCTCAGGCTGCACAGACCCAGCCACTCGTCTTCTCTCCAGTCTCACAAAATGACCCACCACCTGCCTAGTTACCCCAACTAGAAACACAGAGCCACCACTGCCGCCTTCTCACCATCCCCATGAAGTGGGTCCCTGACTCTTGTCGGCTCTGCCTCCCGCACCCGGCTCTCCAGCCCCCACCGCCCCGCCAGCGTCCAGCCTCCCCCATCACGCACCCGCACCCAGGTGAATGCAGAGCCTTCGCGCTGCTCTCCGTGTGTCTGTTCCTGACACAGCTCTCACCCCACCGCACCCTGATGTCCTGCAGAGGGCCGCCTACCCAATTCACATCCAGAGATGAAGGTCATATAGGAGAAGAATGTCAGAAATGCCTCACTGTGTAGCCCAGAACCTTAATTCTAAGAGCTGGAAAGATGACCATTAGTGCTGGATAAGCTCTCTAGAATGATGGAGGATGTGTAGGGAGGAAGTGTTGGAGACACACATGGCTTCAAATTTCAGATCTGTCACTTCTTGCTATGAGACCAAGGAGAAATTACTTAACATCTTTGGTCCTTGGTTTCCTCATCTACAAAAAGGGACCATCACACTCACCTCCATCGAATAGAGTCTCTTAGCCTATATACTATAGGCCATAGAGAATCAATAATGTAAGCCATATATAGCCCTCTGTCCAGTATCTAGAACATAATAAATTCTCAATAAACAGTAGTTAGCTAAAAATATTATTTGCAGATAGTAGGTCTTTCTCTCCTTAGGGAATACCACTCAGACAGAATCTGGGTCCTGCCCCAGATAAAATGCTTCATTACTGGAAAGTTCCAGATGCCGATACAACCTTCTATAAACTGATCACATTTTTTACTGTACTGAGACAATCTAACCCTCCTCCTAGCATAACCAAGATGGAGGATCCTTTCTGTTCTTATCATGTGAGTGTCGGGAGTCTCCAGATGTTTAGGCTTTGAGCTTCTTCACATCCTTGTAAAGAAGGAAACATAAGCAGTTTTAAAATTCCCAATGTTCAAGAGAGAAAAAACAAAGTGTTTAGGAAAAGCACAACCATTCTGAAACTGAGACCAAAAAGAATTTTCTCTCCCTTTTATACTTTCAAAAGGGAGAATTTAGGATAATTCAGCCAACTCCTCCCTAAAGGGTTGGGTTGTAAATACCATAGCCTTTCGGGGCTATATGCTCTCTTACAACTACTAAACTCTGCTGCTGCAGCACAGAAGCTGCTACATGTGCAATATGTGAACAAATGAGTATTACTGTTTCAATAAAACTTTATTTATAAAAATCAGGCAGCGGGCTGGAGGACTGTAATCTGACGACCCCTGGTGTAACATAATAAACCACACTCCAGCTGTTGGAACACTGTGAACCCTAGTTTTCTAGACCAAAATATGGGAGTTGCTGGCTTAACTGAGAAAGTAAATAAAATAAAATACAGGCAATTCTCATTCGTGGAATACGTATTTGTGAATTTGCCTACTCCCCAAAATTTATCAGTAATCTCCAAATCAATACTCATTGGACTCTTATGGTCCTTCACGGACACACATGGAATGTGGAAATCTGAGTTTCCCGATGCACATATTCCCAGCTGAGGTTGAACGAAGCAAGGCTCTGGGCTCTCGTTTCAGCTCTCATGCTGTAAACAAGTATCTTTTTCGTGGTCTATTTAGTGCCACATTTTTCACATTTTTTGTTGGTGATTTTAAAATGGCTCCAAGCATAGTGCTGAAGTGCTATCCAGTGGTCCTAAGCAAGAAGTGACTAGGATGTATGTGCCTTACAGGAAAATACACATATTAGCTAAGCTTCATACAGGGATGAGGTATAGCACTGTTGGCTGTGGGTTCAGCGTTAATGAATCAACAATCAGATATTTAAAAAGGTGCTTTTACACAGAAATATGTATCCGATGATGTATTGATCAGCTGATGAAAATGTTCTGACCAGAGCCCAGCAGGAACCTAGCTCTGTCCTTCTCCAGCGGCAATGGTGCAGTTTCACTAATTCAGCGTTCATGGCTACTTGATAGAACATAAGTACTGGGATCAACGAGAACCACCTGTCGATGAACATGTCCTCCCAAGTAGCTAACAAACAATGCTGTTGCAGAACACTCGGTTAATAGCGACGGCTGTGACTGTGCTATTATTACTAGTTGATCACAGTCTCATTTCCTCATGCTGCAATACTATTATTACTGATTAACCATGTTACTTTAATTCTGCGCGTATTAGTCAACAAGATGCTATACTGCTGTTACTAAGTGGTTGTAGCAACGTCAGCTAGAGAATGGGTCCCTAACTTTGTCTTCCCTTGACTTCCTGAAGGGAAAATACCAGCAGTAAAGCCTTCCTACTGACTATCCCCTGGGAGCTTCTGCAGACAGAAAGCAGGCAAAAGTGCTCTCTGGAGCAGTGATTTGGGGCAGTGATTAGAGCGGCTGCCTTGGGGAGTGGGTGGGAGGCAGGGAGCTGTAGCTGGTGGGACCCTCTGGTTGGGCCCACTCGTCTTCAGGACCCTCACCTGCCCTGGTGGCTGAGCAAACTCGGAGAAGGAGCAGCCCACTCCTTGCTGCCCTAGTTAAAATGCTAGCCTGGTATATATTTGTTTTCTCCAGACAGATGCCAATTATGGGGGGTTGGGGAGAAAGACAATGGCCCAGATCTGATTGACAATGGCTGCTGAACAAGGAGCCTCTGTGGCATGTTTAACGAAAAGGCCCCTGTGTTTTTATTGCATCTATTTGATTTTAGAGTGTCCTTAAAAAAAAAAAAGCAACAATTCAACCAGCAGGATTAACAGCTTCTGGGCTTTCTCCTCTCCCCGTGGCTCGGTTGGTGTCCTCTCACCCTGTTCCCTTCTCCCTCTCCCCAAGCAGGTTCCACTCCGGACCTTGCAGGTCCTCACAGAGAAGCAATGGCCCGTACGGTCTCACCAGCCTGTGACTCTTCAGTGGCACCTGACTTTGTCTCCAGAGCCCACTCTCACCAGCACTTCCATCCCTCCAGCCAGCATTTTCTCTCTTGCCTGGCTACCAGCAAGAGCCTCTATGCTTGCTTCATGACCTAGAAGGTTCCTTCCCCCCAGAGGCTTTTAGAAGCATGTAGGTCAGGTTTGGGTTGTTAGCAATGAGCAAGGGAGCATAACCGGAGCTTAGTGCCTGGGGCAAGGCTGATCAGAATGATCCCCCTGTGATTTTCCTCCCTTTGCCGCTTTGTAGACAAAATGATTTAGTTTCTAGTCCCACAACCGAATTACCAAATTGTGCAGCATGTGAATTGTATCCTGATAAATCTGCTATATATATCTTGAAAATCTAATTACCATTCTTCTCTACTCAAAACTCTTAAAGGAGCTGGTTTCATCTGCAGGGGATCAAGTTCAAACTCCAAACATGACCCATGAAGGTTTCATCAAGTTCTAGGACCTTCTATCTCCCTAATTTATGTCTTCCCACTGCTTCCCCCGGCCACTACCCACCCCCAGCCCCTCTTCCTGTAGATCCCAGCCCTGTCTGCCCTTCACCTCCTCTCTATCTAGAGCACCTGCCAGCTCTTCGCCTTCCCTGCAAACACCTCCTCCTTTATTAAGGCTCTTAGTAGGTATCACTTCCTCCAGAAAGCCTACCTGGACTCCTCCCAGCCTCAGGCTGCCTTCAAGTGTTTCCCTTGTACAATATACAGGACAACTGCTCTCCTAGACAGCCCCAGGCGCAGAGCATGGAGATCTGGCACCCATCAGAGAGTCAGGCTTGTGGGAGGGAGGGAGGGAGGGAGGGAGAGAGAGAGAGAGAGAGAGAGAGAGAGAGAGAGAGAGAGAGAAACAGTTCCCCTTCTCCCTACCAGCTCTGCCTCTTCCTATTTTGTGTATTAGGATCTCAGGAGAGAATGGTTTGGAGAAAAATCTCCACTGTCATAAAAGGTTAGAAACACTGTTCTGGGTCACTGAGTTTGTCCGATGGAGGAACCGAGGCCCTGAGGCTCCTTCATGATGACTTCTGAAGGCTGAGTCAGTCTGAGGAGGAAAGCCAGCAGGGCAGTGCACACCTTTCTTTCCAGTGAGGGCCTCAAGATCTGGAGTGAGAGCAAGTTAGAAGGGGAATGTCCAAGTTGAACCCAGAGCCAGCTACGCTTACACATCTGAGAATGTTCCTTTCTGAGAGGAGGCATGCCGTGTTAACTAGGAAGACAGGTTTATGATTCCAGACCCTTCCTCTTGTCTTTCTAAAGGACTTTAGAGATGGAAAATTCACTTACTCCTCCGGGTTCTTTTTTGTCTATGCATCTATTTGCACTCTTCATACTATTCCAGAATATTCTATGTACTGGTCCATTATCCGTAAGAGATGGAGATTACAGCCTCTCTATGGGAGAGAAGGGGTGAACTGTGTTCACAGTGATTCCCCGCCCAGAGAGTACGGGCAGAGGGCCTATGTTTGCTGGGTACCCTTCCTTAAGTTAAAAGGGAAAAGGTCCAGCCTGCCAATGGCACTCCCCAAGGCATCTAGCTGTTTAATGGAGGTGCTGAGTACAACCCAAGTCATCAGACTTGCACTGCTCACCCCCAGGCGCTGACTTTCCTGGGTGGCACCAACACAGGTCCCTTGTGCCCCTTTCCACCTGGGCTGGGAGCAGAAATAGTGATGGCGGCCTGGCATCTGTTACCGGGGAACCATACGGCAAGGAGGCCTCCTTATTCTTTAAGTGACTGAACTCCCCAATCCCAGGAAAAGGAAGAAGGTGAAGCAAATATATACTCAGTGCACACCAACCATCAACTGTATACCAGAGACCTTCCACGCACATGTGAGAAATTCAGTCAAGTAACACATTGACATAGGTTATCTCACTTGGTTCCCATAACAACTCCAGGAAGTAGTGATTTCCATCCCCATTTTCCAGACGACAAAATCAAAGCCAAGAGTAAATGGCAAAATAGGAATTTTCAGACTCCAATCAAGGCTTCATGACCCTAAAGCCTGGGTGCTTTTTTCCAGCACCTCGTTTCCTTGGCCTCAGGACAGACTCACCCCACCCTGAGTTCCACTCCATAGCAAGGTCCAGCCAATGCAAGTTCAGGTCCATTCAACAGGCATTCCCTGGGAGCCAACTTTATGTGACCGTCCCCCCAGCCCAGGCCATAAAGCAGAGATAACGGAAGCACAGTCCTGCCCTCCCAAAGTCACAGGCTCCTTAATTTCCACAGGAAGTGATATACGCGAGGCCAGAAGGTAAGGCAAAGACTTTTTAAAAGTATCAGGTACTTAGTGAATGCCCGACATGTTCTAAAGGCTTTATATTTATCACTCATAACAACACCATGGGTGTGTTCTATTTTTGTTACTCCCCATATTATAGATGGAGAGATTTGAGACTCAAAGTCACCTGTCCACTTTACCACTGTGGGGCCTGAAGGCACAGGCTTTTATGAAACTCAACCATCACATTATATCAGAGGTTCAAGGAAAGCTTCCTGGGAGCAGGTGGCTTTCTGGTTCCAAACACCATTCCAATCTCTTTGTCCTAGAACTCCTTACAAAAACAAAGGTTAATTGGAAATTGTTTTAAGTCCTCCCCTTATTTTGATCCTAAGAAAAGCAACCTTTCCAGGGGTCCCTGTGTGGCCCAGTGGGGTAAGCATCCAAGTCTCAGTTTCAGCTCAGGTCATGATCTCATGGTGAGTTTGAGCCCCACGTCTGGGCTCGGTGCTGGCAGTGCGGAGTCTGCTTGGGATTCAATCTCGCTCCTCTGTCTCTGCCCCTCCCCTGCTCATGCTATGTCTGTCTCTTGCAAAATAAATCATAAACTTAAAACACTTTTTTAAAAAGTGAAAATCAACCTGTTCTCTCAGCGTGCCAAAGGCATTACTTTCCAGGTGAGGGAAACCATATGGAATTTGTCTGTCTTATTTCACTTAGCACTGTTCTCTCTAGGTCCATCTGTGTTGTTGCAAACGGCAAGACCCTCATTCTTTTTCATGGCTGGGTAATATTCTATCATGTATATATTCTATGTCTTTTTTATCCTCATCTATCCATGGACATTTGCTTCCATATCTTCCATATCTTAACTGTTGTAGATAATGCTGCAATAAACCATAGGGGTATATGTATCTTTTCGAATTAGTGTTTGCCTTTTCTTTGTGCAGATACTCAGCAGTGGAATTACTGGATCTTATAGTATTTCTATTTTTAGTTTTTTGAGGAACCTTTATACTGTTTTCAATAGTGGCTGCACCACTTTGCATTCCCACCAACAATGCAGGAGGGTTCCTTTCTCGCCACATCCTTGCCAACACTTGTTATTTCTTGTGTTTTTAATTTTAGCCATTCAAACAGGTGAGAGGTAATATTTCATTGTTGTTTGGATTTGTATTTCTCTGATGATGAGTGATGTTGAACATCTTTTCATGGGTCTGTTGGCCATCTGTATGTCTTCTTTGGAAAAATGTCTATTCAGGTCCTCTGACCATTTATAAATCAGATTGGTTTTGTTATGTTTTGATGTTGAGTTCTGTTAGTTCTTTATATATTTTGAATAATAAGTCCTTATTGGATATGTAACTTACAAATATCTTCTACTATTCAGTAGGTTGTCTTTTCATTTTATCGATGGCTTTCTTCACTGTGCAAAAGCTATTTATTTTGGTATGTCTGAATACTTAGGTTTTGCTTTTGTTTCCCTTGCCTAAGGAGACATATCTAGAAAAATGTTGCTGTGGCCGATGTCAGAGAAATTAGTGCCTGTGCTCTCTTCTAGGAGTTTCACGGTTTCAGGTTTCCCATTTAGGTCCTTAATCCATCTTGAGTTTACCTTTGTGTATGGGGTAAGAAAGTGGTCCAGTTGCACTGTTCTGCATGTAGCTTTCCAGTGTTCCCAGAATCATCTGCTGAACAGACTTTCCTTTCTCCTTTGTATATTCTTGCCTTCTTTGTCGTAGATCAACTGACCCTATAAGCATGGGTTTACTTCTGGGCTATTTTGTTCCATTGATCTAAGTACCCATCTTTGTGCCAGTACCATCCTATGTAACAGCAGTCCATGCCCCAGCTCTGCAGTATATCCTGAAACCTGGGATTGTGATACCCATTCTCAAGAATGGGGGTCTTTTGTGGTTCCATACATATATTTGTTCTAGTTCTGTGAAAAATGCTGTTGGTATTTAATAGGGACTTCCTTAAATCTGTAGAGGCTTTGGGTAGTATGGACATTTAACCATAAATGGATATTTAAAATTTTTTAAATATTTATTTGTTTTTGAAAGAGAGATAGAACATGAGTGGGGGAGAGGCAAAGGGAGAGAGAGAGAGGGAGGCACAGAATCTGAAGCAGGCTCCAGGCTCTGAGCTGTCAGCACAGAGCCTGACACAGGGCTCAAGCTCACAAATCGTGGATCATGACCTGAGCTGAAGTCGGAGCCACCCAGGCACCCTGTAAATGGATATTTTAAGGGCTCTTGTATCCTCAATGTTCAGTAGAGTGCCTTATATCATTTTCAGTTTTCTAAAAATTAAGACAAATATTTTATCAGCAGTTAAGTAGCATGGATGATTTTGAACATTCCCTCCATCCACATATAGGATGATACCATCCTTGCTAACATTTCATTGCTATTTCAGCTTAATTATTAACCAGCATTAGCTGGTTACTCCAGGCCTAGTTATAAGTTCACTTCAACCTACTCCGGATTTCACTTCTAGACATTCTGTGGCATGTAGATGGTTCTGGATTCTCGGATGTGTGGATGTGAGGGCAATACTCATGGTTTCTAAGTCCTGCTCTTTCTCCAAGTAACTTCTTAACTTGATTATATCTAGTTAATCATCCTACACCTTAGTTCTTCAAAAGAAAGGTACTCTTGGGTTGCAGCTAAAGCTCTGATGTTCTGTGAAGCAGGCAAGAGGACCTATGAGGTTCCAGTGAAGGATCTCCTTAAAGATGGAGAAGAGTGAGCTTTCCTAACCACAACCCCAGATTTGACAAGATGTGTTTCAGTGCCATTCGACAGCCCGGAAGTCACCACTAGCCTGACAGAATCCGGAGCAAAAGTCTTCCTAATAGGTAGAAATTCCCATTTCAATTTCCACATCAATTCCTACAATATAAAGTAAGATGAAACCTGAATGGCAGCGACCTACCTCAAAATCTTAAGAATAAGCACCTTTCAGGGGCTCTGTAGCAATTCCTTCTATAAAGAGGCCTTTCTGCAGAAAGCAGTCTCCTGGCCTGAAGAGAAACCTTGGAGAGATGCACCCTGGAGAAGAACAAACTCTTTAAAACCATTCTCATTTAAGTGTGTTATTTAGAGCTCTGAAGGTAACCAAAGGAAGGACTGAAAAAGTGATGTATATTGACTCCTAATTACAAGTGCACCCTGGGAGGAGGTGGGAGAGGTGGCTGTCAATGAGCTACACCTCCACTTAACCCAGCAGGAAGGCGACACGTACTGTGTAAAGCTGATACATCACTTCGAAGCAGTTTAAGAAAATACTATGTAATGATACAGAAGCAATCACCAGAAGAACTAAAATCAAAAGTAGTCAAATGTGGTTACCTCAGGAGAAGGGGGGGTGGGCTCTGTGGTTGGGGAAGTGTTTTGCTTTTCACTATAAGACTTTCTGCACTATTTTATTTTGTAATCGTTTGTAAGGATATCTTTGATTTTAGAAAATGAAAAAATAATTTGTTCCTCAGGAAGCCACTGTCCTTTAAGGAGTCTGGAACCATTGCTATGTTTCTGTCCAGCTACATCTTATCGCTGTGGCTTTTGCTGAACAAGATATGGTGCCAGTGGAGAATAGGCTGCTAAATGTTCACGTTAGGGGGTAAGGGACAGGCACAGACCAATCCTTCTAGAAGGGGTGGTGAATGTTCATGAGTTCTCCATATTCTTTCAGAAAGTACATTTTCTGAAAACATGATTTAAACACTCAGTAATGAAGCTGGGGAAACAGCCCATCCTCCTAGCTCATTTACAGGGGGAGTGATTGCCGGGTATCACATCTTTGCTAATTGCTTGGAGTAAGGGACCTGGGAAAGCATCTGTAAAGAAAACCCAATCCTAGGGATGGTGTGAAAAGCTCAGATCAAGATTAGCCAGGTGTCTGGACCTAAGCTGCATGGCCATCCCTAGGTTGGCAGCCAGAGATGGGGTGCCAAGGGTGCACAAAGTGCCAGGCTGAACTCAGAAGACATGGGCTCTGGCCAGGCCCCCTGGCAATGCTGGGCTGTGGGCTCTGAACTGCTTACAGATGGTCCTGCACAGAGCAGGCCACATGGGGTCATTCTCCTGTCCCGGCTTCACTCTCTTTAGCTGTGTGTATGGATATAAAAGTCACTACCTTCAGAGTTGTTTTGAGGATCAAATGAGAATATAGCAAAGGCACTGGAATTCTGCAACTTTCTAACTGATCTCCCTAGGCTTAAGCTCTCCCAGGTCACAACCTTTCAATGGCTTCCCACTTCCCATTGCGTATGTCCCCATGTGTGAGCCACATACATGAGCCATATTCAAGTAGCCACTCTAAAAAAAAAGGAATAGGAAACAACAGATATTAATTTTAACAATATATTGTATGTATTTCATTTGTCTAAAATACCATTTTAACAAATTATCAATATAGAAAAATTATTAATGGGATGCATTACATTCTTTTTTTTCATACTAAGTCTTTGAAATGCAGCATGTATTTTATGCTTAAGGTAGACATGAGTGTGGACTAGCCACATTTCAAGTGCTCAGTAGACATAGGGGGCTGTTGGCTGCCATATTGGATAGTGTAGATCTCGATCTTCTTTCTGTGCATCCTACTGACCACACACTCTCTGGCCTCTTCACATATGTTCTTTCCTTCACCTGGAGCATTTTCCACCACCCCTAACCCACTTTGGAGGGCTAGCTTTCAAATCAGGTCACTTCCTCCTGGAAATTCCCCATGACTCTGTTAGCCTAGCCCCGCCCACATGTTCCCACAGCCTTCCACACAGTCCCACTGAAATATGTAGTAAATGGGTTGTAATTATTGGATTTCCTGACTTGAACTCCACATATATCTTGTTTATCACTGAACCTCCAATGTCTAGGATGTGCCTGTTATATAACACACACCTCCAATACACATATGTGAATTTGCTTGCAAAAATGAAGCACCCTTCAGGCCATGGGCATGGATCAGCTCAAAGATGGTCCTAAAAGCAAGGGAAAACCAACTGTCCCTCTCCCCATGGATCTATGGACAGGCCTTGGAGTAAGGCAGTTCTTGATTCAAATCCTGATTCCAAAACTTAATACATCTGTGTCCTGGCCATACCCTTTACCTCAGTTTTGCCATCTGTGAAATGTGGCTATCAACCTCTTCATAGTTGCCCACATTAAACTGATGTAAAGTGGTCTAGAACAGTACCAGACACATGATAAGTGCTTAACACCTAAATTTCATCGAACTGAAGATGTCATTAATTACAATTGCTTTTGCCATAAGATACCTCATTACCTTGTGAGGTATCTCACAATCTCAATAACAATGCCAGTTAAACTATAACATGTGTATAACATATAAGATGCACCGGGATTTCAGAGATGCTGGAATGCTAAATTACATGTGTCTTCAAATCTGTGACATATGGCAAACGCTCCCTGCTGCCCCCTAGAGGGTAACCCATCAGGGCACATAGGTAGAAGGTGCTGGCTGAGCTCTGGTTTACTCAGGCTTGACAGGAAGGTGAGGCATGACTGTTTACCGAGTCCCTATGGTGGGCTGCCCACTTTCCTTACATTATTTTAATTACTCCTCAAAACAATCTTCTTTGGGATACCCTTCATTGTTAAGAGAAAGAAACAGCAGCTCAGAGAGGCAAAGTTGGCCAGCTAGTCTGAACACAGCCAGAACCAGAACTCAGGCCTGTGCAGTGCAGAGCCCTAGAACTTTCCAGCAAGGCAAGCCTTTTCCAAAGGCCTGTGCTTCTGAGGCTGACAGAGAGCCCCTAAAGCCTCGTGAGCATCCGGTTAATGCACCGTAAAGGCCTCAACTCCTCGGACAAGCTCAGGATCAAACAGTCAGATGTGAGCTTATTAGATCTAATGCCAGGAACAAACCTTGCAAACAACAGGTTAAGGAGGCCCCTAAAGTCTGAGGGAAGAGCAGAGGCTCGCTCTCCAGGGGCAGCAGGCCGGCACCCAGCTCCATTCTCTCTAAGATCCAGGTAAAGGGAAGAAAGAGGAAGAAAGGATGGCGGGCTCCTCCATCCACAGCATCGGCAAGCTTCAATATTGCTCAAGGTCACCCCGTTGTGAGGGGGAGACATGCAGAAGGGTCCAAAGGGCTGAAATGGCCAGGGGTAGTAAATCGGGGGCAGGGAGGGAAGCATGTTGTTAGGAGGGAGGCCCTCGTGTGGGGAAGTCACCTGAAGTCATGAGTGCCTGAAACATATGGGTCAAATGCAAACACCTAGTTGGGTGGCAGCAGCCAAGGACAAAAGGCAGAAAGACAGAGGCCCACCCGCCATTGGCCACCAGGAATGGGATTTACCCCTAAACCATGGAAAATCTTCTGTGGGAGGCAGCAGACCTCTTGCCTTCCCATTTTTGCTGAGGCTGATGTGACAATTGCTGGTCCTGCAGATTTAAGATACAGGGATTTTGCTCTTTTAATTCTCTTCCCTTAGAAAGTTCAGCCTCTTTCCTCGGAGTCAACGAAATCAGGTCACCGCTTTTTTTCATCTGTGGAAGTTTGTTCTTAATGAGAGTTTCTCAAGCCCTGCCTTTGTGTAAGGTAGCTCCCTCCGCCCCCTCCACATGTTTTCCAGAGTTCACCTTCGGAAGTCAGGTAAGAGAGGGGCCGGTGTGCTAACATGAAGGGCCAGGCATCCTGGGCGGCACACAGCCCCGCAGAGCCCTCCCCTCCAGTCCTCCTCTGCAGCCCCAGCACTGGGCACGAGAGAGATCGAAAACCCCAGTGCCGGCACTTCTGGCTATGGCACCCGATGGTTCTGCTAGAAACTAGGAAGAAATTCAAAAGCCTAACTAGGTGGCAGTTGCAGCCTGATGTGGGAGCAAGATGGCGTGGGCCACTGAAGAAGCCATGTTTTCATCTCAGTTCAGCTGTGAAATGGCCTTCCCCTCGGTGGGGTCAGTGTTCCATTCTGGGTGTCATCATTCATTTGACATGTGGCCTTGGCCAGGGCACCTCTCTCTGCGCCTCAGTTTCCTTGAGGGGCTAGGAGAGCTCAGTGGCTTTCTCACTGTACTCAGGGGACGCTAAGGCGTGCCTGTGCCAGATTCCAGCCCACCTCATCCAGATAGTCCTGCTTTCCTCAATTTTAAACATTGTGGGTCCCTACAAAATTCCCTTTGAAAAGAGGCGTTTGCGTCCACTACAAACTTGAAACCCACCAGACTGAATGACCTTGTCTGCTGTGCTGGCCCTGACATTCTTGGATTCTGAAAATCGCCACGTTACAATCTACTTGAGGGAACAAATAACACTCGAAGACTCAAGGTTCTGGTTATGGGTGAGCGGTGTGTTTGCGTGTGCGCAAGTACTTAATCCTTCACGTTTGTTTTTTTGTTCTTTGATGCCTGTGTTTCTCAGACACAAACCACACACAAACATCTCACCTGGAATGTTCAGCTGCTCTCAAGTTATTTATGCGCACAAAGTGTCCGCAGGCCAAGTAGGGCAAGGACGCCCCTGTGCCCCGCACTATGTGCTTTGCGCTCTGCAGGTGGGGAAGACATGGCCGTCCCGTGGCGTCCACACAGGCAAGCCAACTGAGAGAGACACAGCCCCGCCAGGCAGGGACTCACACCCTTGGCCTCCAACTTCTCCCGCTGGCCTGCCTCTATCCCCCAGGCCCTCCCTGATTCTTGCCCATCTCTACAAGATGGAAAAACAAAAAAAGACAGGAAATGGAGCCCAGTAACCATTTCAAGATGGTGATGTGATACTAGAAAATCTGCGCTGTATGGGCTGCAGACTCATAACATTCCCAAAGCCTAACTGAGTGAGACTTGCAGACCCGGGCCCATCCCAGTACCACAGCTGCACCCCCAGCCTGAGGGCAAAAAAGATTTGAGGCCAGTCCTCCCTGGGTGACGGGTAAAACCTTCAGCATCCTGCACAGACAGGCCTTCTGGTCTGGCCTAAGATTCCAGCAGAGGGGAGCAAAAGAGAGGAAATCCAGACGGCAGATAAATCAAAAGTAGTTTCTGTTTCTCTTTGGATCATGTGGGTTATATTTGGGGGGAAGGTAGAGCACACATGCTTTTTTGATTATATCTTCCCTATGCCACCTAAAAATGAGCAGATCAATAGCCCGGAAAGCTAAAAGAGGCCCTGAGATCATCTAGTTCACCTGTCTCATTTTGAGGATGGGAGAACTAAGCCCCAGAATGGGGGAGCTCCTTGCTGGGAGGCATCCAACTATAGGAGAATTTGGTTTGGACCTCAGGCCACTAGCTGTTTCATTCAGCTCCTAAGGCTCAAGTCTCCTGCTTTAGTCACAGCACACTGTGCTAAGAGAGGGCAGGAGGGCTGTGCACAGCACGCGTGGAGACACGTGCAGGAGGCACGTGTGGTCGTTCAGGTTGTGTGCTGCACAAGGGCACCCACCATGGAGCGAATGAGACCTGAAATGTGGTTCACACTGCACACCCTGCTGTGTGCCCTGTGTGGGGCTCTGTCAGCTTAGAGGAATTGTCACAAGAGTGCTCCAAGGGCTAGCCAGACTTCTGGGGAGCAATGAGTGCTCAGAGGGGAGAGATTGGAACATGGCCCCAGGATGAGTTCATCAAGCAGAGAAGGAAGAGCAGCCATTCTGTGAGGGGGAAGATGTGTGCAGGGCCTCATTAGGCACATGTTAGATGCAGCTCTCTCTCGGCTTCAGCATGGCACCCTGTGACACCTAGGCCTCCATCTCCAGCATGTCCAGGAGGACGAGGAAAGGAAAATCCATCTCTGGACGCCATCAGACAATAGGTTACAGACCCTGCCCCTCTGCGTCACACCACTGCCCTGTCCCAACCACTCTGGTGTCCTGACGTAACCCTCATGAGCCTCTGTCACCAGCATACTGCTGGCTGCTCTGTGGGGCATCCTCGGTGGCCTCCCCCAATCTCTGCCGGCCTTCTTCCCTGTTCCCCGCCCCCCTCCTGAGGAGAGAGGAAGCCAACCATCCCGAGGAAGGGGAGCCAGCCCAGCTGCTCAGTCTGCCTCTTGGGGTTAGCTGGCGGCAAGCGCCCCTCCCCTCCGTCCCCCCAACTTCTGCTGTTTCAGGAAAGGGCTGAAGACACAGATTCTATATATAGGTTCATCACCCATCCTCCTGCCCAGCTAATATTAGCCCTTTTGTGGAATCCACTGACAGCACTATTCCCTTTTTTTTTTTGGCTGCACTGGTGGGAATTCTCCTGCTTACAGTAAGGCAGGCTGAGCCAGCAAAAGGCTGGGGACCACACTGAGCCAAATACAGTGAAAGCTCTGCTAACTGGGGGCTGTGCCAGATGATTTATGGAGCTCCTTTCCAACGCAAGATTTATGATTCTGCAAACGGGGAGGCTTGGGAAATGGGGGCGGGGCCAGTTCTGGTTAATTGAATTTGTCAGCTTCCAGATGTAGGAGGCACTAACGTTTGTTGACAATTTACTCTGAGCCAGGGACACCACTGAGGACTGCAAATATGTGATTTCCTTGAGTCTTACAACAGCCCTAGGAGAGGGGTAGGATCGTTATCCCTATTTTACAGATGAGGGCACTGAGGCTCAACTGGCTTTATGACAAACGGCTGGTCAATGTAAAGATGAGATTTAGACCCAGGTCTCAGTGGCCCTGAAGCCTTGCTTGACTTTTTATTTGCTTCAGCGCTGGCAGAAAATCTTTGGAAAACAGTGTGGGTATGATCCCTCTATATGGTTCATAGTTAGAGAAGCAACACAGGACTTGAGTGCGGGGACTTGAACTCTCGGTCTGCCTCTGTCAGGCCAACTTGGAGAAACTGGTTAAGCGCCTCTGAGCCTGGGTTTTCCCATCTACAGGTAAAGGAATTCCAAAGGTACTCGAGCCACGGACTTTTGGAGTCTATGTTGCATTTCTCTGCGTAGCACTTTATTTTAATGGCCAGTTCTCACCACCGATGCAAACATGCAGCCTGAAAAGGGCCCAGGGACGGGGGAGCAGGAACTGGGGGCAGAGGGCAAAATGAACATGGAACTGAGCAGGAGGTTCCAAAGCTGCCTTCCTACAGATTGCAGCTCATTATCTTGCAAGCCCTCTCTGCAAAGTAAAAGAGAACAAGAAAAGCTAATTCTGCCTGAGGCAGTGTAGCCCAAATGAGGTCCTCGGGGTTCCTCAAATGCACTTGGAGAAGAGAGAAGGAGGTGGATTCAGGAGAGGGTGTGATGACCAGTGATACATGAGGGAAGACTGGGTATTGATTTCATTTGACTGTTTATCTTCCCATCTTGTTCTAATGACGATTTAATGCAGGAGGATTTAGGAGCTGGTGATGCCGGGGAGGACAGCAATGCCATTCACTGGGAAAGAAGTAGAGCCAGGGAAGACAACCGATCGCGTCTAGAAACAGTGATGAGCGCTGGTCTCCACTGGGAAAATGAGACTGGCCAGACAAACGGACTCAGGTCTGTCTGTTGGATTGCTCTCCGGCATCTGGAGAAATGTGCCTTTCAGGGCAGTCGGCCTCCCTCACAGTGTTTTTTGATTAATGACTCAGAACTGAAGACCGGGACCTGCTTGACAGCTCCTGAGAACCTCATGGAAGGATCTCTTCCCAGACTCCAGCAAGCAGCTTATCCAGCAAGCAGAGCCAGAGGAAGTCCCACAAATCTTACCCCTTCATCTTTCCTGTATCTTATTGAAATTCAACAGATCCTAAAATTTCACTCCAAAAACATCTCCTGGACCATTTCTCCCAGGAAGTAAGCAAGCCCATTAGCGAGCCAACTCCAGTGGCCTGGGCGGTCCCTAGGGAATTCTCGGAGCCAGAAGCTTCTGAGCAGCACTGGGTATGCGTGCGCCTGTGCACAAGTGACAGGCGGGGGTGGTGACACTGTCACTACAAGGACATCACAAACAACAGGATTGCTTCCAAGGTGAGACAGGGACTCTGCTTCCACACAGAAACAAACAGAGCCTGAAGGGAAATCACACAGGCATGCCAACATGTGCATACCCAGACAAGCACACAGGGTCCAGGGACACAGACGCTCTGGCTCCTGTATATAGGGGTTCAGACGCGCAGGCCTACAGAGTGGACACGTTCCTACGTGTCTACACCTGCAGAGTCCCCAGACACACAAGCGCCCAAGTGTGGCTCTGCCTTCTAGGTGTCCTTAGACTTGGGCACGAGGGCCAGGGAGTGCGGTCCCTCCAAGCTGAGAGTGAGCCACCTTAGGGATGGCCTTGCTAGGCCCCAGCTGTGGAGGCCCCTCAATCTGACGACTTCCCAGAATCCTCCACAGGGTCAACACCTTCATTTTCACAGCTGTTTCCTGATTACCTTCTGTCCAGAAGGTCTCAGAGTGAGTGCTCCGGGTGGAGCACGAAGAACACAGACCTTAGGGAACTAACATCAGAGGAGCGGTTGCAGATAAGACAGTGCTAAGGAATGAGGCAGACAGGCAGGGGGACGGGGTATAGGCCACTTTAAGGGTCAAGCCTATTATCAGTAGTGATGGATCCCCAGAGCCCAGCAAGGTCGGAGCCCCTAATGTGCTCCATAGACAATCACTCACGGATGAGCAATTAATTCAGGGCTACTTCAGGCCATACTTACTCGGTCTCTCTGTCTTGCCTCTTCACTCTCCAGCCTCCAGTCCCTATTCCTTATAGCCCATCCTGGGGGGGGGGGGTGCTTTCTCATCAGGCCGAACCTGTCTTCCATCTGAACCCCTCCCCGCCACCCCTTGTCTGCACCTCACTCTCCGTTCCTTATGCCACTGAATTTCTTCTCCTGCCTCCTCCAGGATGCCAGACCCTTCCAGATCTCAGAGCCTTGCACAGTTTCCCTTTCCCAGGAATACCCTTTGCTTCCTTGTCTGCTTGGTCAACTCTTCCCTGTCCTTCAAGATGCATATCAAATATCCCCTGCAGCTCTGCAGTTTTCACACTGCTCTTCCCCTCCCTCTCTCTCTCCCTGGTCCGATCCACTGCAGCTTCCAAAGGGCCCCAGAAGACCTTGCCTCATCCTTTTGCAGCTGTCTCCCCACAGTGAACAAGCCCCAAGATGCCCCCTGTCCCACTCACCCCACAGCCTGGCACTCAGTAAGTGACGCTGGGGAGGGCAGGGGGGCAGCACTCAGCAGGGCCTGGGCTGCCTTTCCAATGGGAGCAGGGACAGAAGCAGCCATGGATGGCAAGTGGGAGAACTAGACTGGGCACAGCAGTGAGTCAGGGGCTCAGACGACTCAGCTTGCGTCCAGGGCTGTTGCAATCATGTGTGTTCCCCCTGGGACGCATTTCAGGGTGTAATCCCCCATTTCTCCACACCCTTGCCCCCTGGCATGTGGCTCCTTGCTGCCTCCTGTCCCACTTAACCTTCCCAAAGCGCTCTTCTCCAGGGGCCCCTGGGTATAAAACATCATTAAGGACACTCTCTCCCACTGCTCTGCCTTTTGGCTGCACAAACTGGGGCAGCTGGGCTGGGTCAGCGGAAGCAAGAGCTGTGGGCCCTTCCTGCCCCCCTCGGGGAGGCCCCACATTGATTAATACCTGCGTGGCCCACTCAGCAAAAGAAACCCATAAAATGAGATGATTTAAAATCTTCCTTTCTTTATTGACTTATTTCTATTTCTAAAAGGTCACAGTCAGTTCTTTTTTTTTTTTTTTTTTACTGGACAGAAACCCAGAATGAGGAAAGGACTGAGAGACAGAAGTAAATTCAGCTGCAAAAACATCTGAGTATCTTTCCCTGCGGAGCACGGTGTTAGGGGAGGGGAGCCCCCTAGGAGCCCTGTGTGAGGTGGAAAAGCAGGGCTTCCTTGCTCACTTTCGGATTCAAAAGGCAATCCTCAGCATCTGATATGCTGGGGGGTGTCGCAGGGATTGTTCCACGATCTTCTCACAGCCACCCCAATGGGGGAGTATTATTATCATTTCTACCCCACAGAGAGAACACTGAGGCCCAGAGGGCTAAATGATCTGTCCAGGGTCAAGCAGCCCGGGAGCAGGCTGGGGTTTAAACTGAGGTTTATGCAGTTCCTGGCACTGAGGGTCTTGCTTCCATAATAAAATGGGCAGATCTTTGGTGCAATCACTCACAGAAGAGCAATTAATTCAGGGCTACTTCAGGCCATACTTACTCGGTCTCTCTGTCTTGCCCCTTCACTCTCCAGCACCCAGTCCCTATTCCTTATAGCCCATCCTGGGGGGCGGGGGGACTTTCTCATCAGGATGAACCTGTCTTCCATCTATTTTGGAGAACCCTTATTACATTTCGTCGTCACAACACCCCTATGAAGTAGGCATCAATGTCTCTGTGTTACCAACGAGCAAATTGAGATTCGGTGTTAACCATCCTGGCTTGGAAATGAGAGTCAGAACCAGGAGTCAGTATTTCTGAGTCTGAGCTCCTAGTGAGCGGGGAGGACGGTCCTTCTAGGCCCATCGAAGGATAGACAAGGTCCAGGGGATGGCAGATGCTCAAGACCTGCATGGCACGGAGGGGCAGTTCTCCATTGTCTAGACCTGACGTTTGTTACCAAATCTAGTGTCCTTTCTGCCTCTTAAAACCATCAAAATCCTGTCAAAAGACACAGGAAAGCATTTGACAAAATCTAACGCCTTTCCCTGAAAAAATACTTAACAAAATACAAATGCAAGGAATCCTCAACCTGATAAAGGCCAACTGAAAAACCCACAGCTAACACTGGACTTACAGTGAAAGACTGAATATTTCCCTCTAAGATTAGACACAAGATTGGGGCGCCTGGGTGGCTCAGTCGGTTGAGTGTCCAATTTCAGCCCAGGTCATGATCTTACGGTTTGTGAGACCGAGCTCCACGGCAAGCCCAGCGTTGGGCTCTGCACTGGCAGTGTGGAGCCTGCTTGCAATCCTCTCTCCCTCTCTCTCTGCCCCTCCCTCACTTGTGCTCTTTCTCTCTCAAAAATAAATAAACTTAAAGAAAAATGGGCAAAGGACTTGAGTAGACATTTCTCCAAAGAAGATACAAAAGTTAAGATGCTAAACATCATTAGTCATTAGGGAAATCTGAATCAAAGGCATAACAAGATGTCACTTCAAACCCAATAGAATGTTTTTACAAAAAAAGACAGTAAAAAGTGTTGGAAAAAATGTGAAAAAATCTGGAAACTTCTTACACTGCTGGCAGGATTGTAAAATGATACAGCTACTTTTGAAAACAGACCAGCAGCTCCTGAAAATGCTGATCATATGACCTAATCATGTCACTTCTAGGAGTGAACTCAAAAGAACTAAAAATATAATTTGTTTGGGGCCCCTGGGTGGCTCAGTCAGTTAAGTCTCTGACTCTTGGTTTCAGCTTAGATCATGATCACGTGGTTCATGAGTCCTAGCCCTGCATCAGGATCCACACTGATAGTACAGAGCCCACTTGGGATATTCATTCTCTCTCTCTCTCTCTCTCTCTCTCTCTCTCTCTCTCTCTCTCTCTCTCCCCATCTGTCCTTCCCCTGCTCATGTTTTCTCTCTTAAAATAAATAAACTTTAAAAAATATATGTATATATATTCACACAAACTTGTACATGAATCTTTATAGTAGGATTCTTCATAACAGCCAACAGTAGAAATAACCTGAATACGAACGACTGAAAAAGAGGTAAACAAAATGCTGTATGCACGTGTGTGCACGTGTGTGCACATGTGTGTGTATCAGCAATAAAAAGGAATGAAGCACTGATACATGCTACAACACAGATGGACCTTGAAAACATTATGCTAAAGTGAGAAATCAGACACACAGGCAACATACTATGTGATTCTGTGGAAATAAAATGTCCAGCATAAGCAAGTCCATAGAAAGACAAGATTAGTGGCTGCTGGGGGCCAGGGGAGCAGGGAACGGGGAGCGACCACTAATGAAAATGGGGGTTCTTTTGGGGGTAATGAAATGTTCTAAAATTAGATAGTGGTGATAGTCGCACAACTCTATGAATATACCGGAAAACACTGAATTGTACAAGTTAAAAGGGTGAATTTTATGGCATGTGAATTATATCTCAATAATGCTGTTATAAAAAAAACATATGCATGAAAGAGACTGCAGGGAATGTGGAAAATGGAAACAGCTGACTTGTTAGAAGTGGTGAGATGGGAGGTAATTTTATTTTTTTCCTGTTGTTGTTGTTGTAATGTTGTTTGGCAATAAAATGTGAAAAGGAGAGAGGGGGAGAGAGTGACAGTCCAGCAGAGAAGACAAGAGCTAGCTTTGGCATCCTGGGCTCCAACACTGTCATCCCTTTCCTTGCTAGTTACTCTTACTTTGCTAGACTGTATGCTCTTGAGTGAGTAGCTTCACCTCCCTGGGCCGCAATTTCTCTTTCTTGGGAGCAGAATAGTATCACCCTTGTAGGGCTCCTGTGAAGACCCCACGAGGACTTACACACATTGAGCACGTGTGTGGCAGATGCCCGCAGGGGTCATTCTCTTTCATCCTCATTTATTTATTCAAATAATTATGGAGTCTCTATTACACACTGGAGATATAGATGAACTAAGAGTGGACCCTGTTCTTAAATATCCTGGAATTTAGAGAAGACAAACATAAATAACCAAAACAAGCTCACTGAGAAGGGTCATGTAAAGGATCCACAAACAGCTTGGTGGACACCTTATCAGTATAGACCAAATACATTTGGAAACTTGCGTTGGGAACTGCTGGGGCCAGGTCAAGAGATGGAGACCCACAGAATAATGATAGCATCCACAATCACAGACCACATATTTGTTTCACAGCATGTTCTCCTGTGTAGGGTCACATGCAATCCCCGGGGACTACCAAGAAGGAAGCAGGATTATCGAACTTTATAAATGAGAAGACTAAGTCTTAGAGAGGTCAAGTGGTGTTCCGTTTTCATAAAGTCAGCTCATGGTATAAGACCCCTTCTATTTTGCTGCAGCTGCATCTTCTGAGCAATCTTGGCTACATCCCACTAAGAAGGAACACCGGGAGGGTCATGGTGAAGAACCAGAAAATGAAGAGGAGCACTCTCCAAGTCAGGGCTGGTCAGAGGTATTGAATATGTGACCTGTGAGAAACATTGCAGATGGAGTCCCGAGAACCAACTCAGCCCCACATCACCCAACACAGATTTATAGCATTCCCTGGGGGAAATACTCATGCTCTGTAGGTCATCAATATCTAGCAAATACGTCTCCACTGGTCTCACTAAGTACTAAGCTGGGGGTGGAGAAGGAAAACATAGTGCCGTTTACAGAGCACCTACCATACACAGGACACTATTATACAAGGAGTTTCCCCAAAAGTAAGTAGACTCTTGAGGCATTGCAGTGGCCACTTTCTACACTGACATGGAGGTAACACTGATGTCCAGAGAGGTCAAGTGTCCTGCCCAAGGTCACACAGAAAACCTATATAAGAGAGATGAGTGAGCCTCCTTTCCACTCACCATAAGGCCTGCAAGTTTCTCCTGGTGCAAAGTCACAGTCTCAAGGGCAGAGGGCAGAATCAACATACTGCTTGTAAGAGCACAGAAGCGTCACAGCACCAGGGACCATGTCATCCTTCATATAACAGTAAAAAAAAAATACTGGTTTGCATTTCAAGGGTGAGGGGGTGAGACACTGGTTTCATTTTTGTGTCCCAAGGGCTTAGCTTCCTCACTGGCACGGAAGAGGTGCCTCTAGAGGTCTTCTTTAACAGCAGCCTAATTGACCTTCAGTTTTGATGGAACCAGCCCTCAGCTGACAGCAAGAGACCCCCCTTTACCAAATGCAACGTCCCCCCAAAGGCACAAGATAACAGAGGAGAGCACAGGCGCTCGGCACAGAGACCCAGGTGGGTCCCTCAGTGACACTGCCAAGTGTTCTGACCGAAGTCTCGTTCTTCAAGGGCTGTAGCAAGTCCGTTTGTTGGCTTCAATGCCCGCCCCATTCCATTGACCCTGACAGTGTGTCTGTGATCACCAAGGCTCCTCCCACTGCAGCAAGTGCAGAACCAGTTGAAATGGAGCACTGGCAGGCCCGAGGGCCAAGTTGTACCCAACACTCTATCACTACCCTGTTCACAGGAATCAGAAGAGTGTACAACCTGCCCAGTGGGGTAGGTGACCACCAGTGCTCTGCAGTGATTCATGATAACCTGTAGGATTGATAACTGAGGTTTGCAGAGCTGTTAGCCGGGCAAGACTCAACGAGGGGGACTTGGAGTCATCGAGATCACCTCAGCAAGTGTCCCTAAGGTATAAAAGAAAGAATACAGACTCTGGGAGCCTACAGATCTTTGAGAAAGCCTGGCCCTCTCCTGCAAGATGTCTTCAACCTTCAGAGAGCATATTAGCCTCTCTAAGCACCCATTCCTTCACCAGCTAACCTCAGATGTCAGGAGCATGTGTTATAAAGGCCAGACAGGCTAATGAGATGGACGGGCCTGGGAGGCGAGTGGTAATGTGTAAACAGGTGAAAGACGGATGCCTCAAGAGGGCTGATGGTTGAAATGAGAATGGATGAGACAAGGGAGAATGTGTGGGGAGAGAGAGAGAGAGAGAGAGCAAGATGGGAAAAGGAAATGAATCCTTGGGAAAACTGCATGCAGTAGGGGTAAAAGGAGAGCAAGTCAGGGCCAGAGGGAATGTGGTCAGAGGGGATAATAAGGAAGAGTATGAGAAAATCCACATTTTCCACTGGACAGGTCAGGGAAACTGTATAAGGTCTGCCAACGGTTCGATTTTGTAAGAGCAGTCATAACATTGGAGGCTTATTATTACACCATCGATAAATGTCTCCTACAGATGGAGAGGCCAAAGGTAGCAAGTGGGGCCTCCTTACCAGCCAGTTCTAACGGACTGATAATGTTCATCTGAGGCAAAATGTCTGAAAAGACTCAGAGGCCTCATCGGACCCCAGTGGTAAAGGGAGCTGCTTCAATGAGCGACGCCAGCGGGGGGTGTAAGAAAGGAATGGCAGCCTGCAAGCCGCGTGCCATGTTGCCCAGATGGGCCCTCTGGGGCCTGGGACAAAGGTACTCACTCCTGCGGCTGCAGGGGCTGCTGCGGTTGGCTGCTGACAGCTCTCGCTTGAGTCCCTCTCGAGAATGGTCCTCGGCCAGGAGAGCTGCCTCACCTCTGCCTCAGCTGCTGCTGCAGAGGGTGGAAGACTGACTCCCCCTCCCCAGCGCGGGGTATCTGAAGGGCCATCCCACCCAGCCACTCCCTGCGGGATCAGCTGAGTCCCTGTGGTGAAGGCATTGCAGTCCGGCTCCTCCCTTGCCCCAATCTCACCTCCCTTACAAATGCTGATCCTGAGGGTAAACCCAATAAACTCTCTGCATGCAAATCTCCCAGAGTCTGGCCTCAGGAACCCAACATAACACATCATGCATTTGGCATTCCGGCACAGGCTATACCCCTCCCTGACGAGATCCACATTTACGCCTCACCAAGGACCTAAGGTTAGACATATACTCCATCTGCTTTCCCTTTTCACTTGGCTTGCAAGGAAACTCAGAGGCAAGTTCTCCACTCTTTGTTCTCTTGCCCATGTAGAGGTAGATTTCTGCTTTAGGCTTGGGGTCTCTCAAATCTAAAACGAGGGTTGCCTCCGTTCCTCTCTTTCTTTTTCTCTTTCTCCCTTCCTTCCTTCCTTCCTTCCTTCCTTCCTTCCTTCCTTAACAGTTTATTTATTTAAGAAACAGAGAATGAATGGGGGGTGGGGGCAGAAAAAGGAGGAGACAGAATCCCAAGCAGGCTCCACATCGTTAGCACTGAGCACACTTGAACTCACCAACTGCGAGACCATGATCTAAGCCCAGATCAAGACTCGGATGCTGAATGGACTCAGTCACCCAGGTGCCCTTCCTCTGGTTTTCAGTCACACTTCCTCCTGGTCTCTAACCCCACACAGATAGCAGGTGTCCCTGACTCACTTTGGAGAGCCGTTGTAAACTGACGGTGTCCCCAGGAGGAAGAACAATGTATGTTACAACTCTCACTGGCCTGATGCTCCCAAGTTACAAGTAGGTGTCAGCTTACAGACACAGTAACTCTCTAAAGTTAGTCTTATTTCTTTTGAATGAAAGGTACCGAGAGGTTAAACGATTTCTCAACCAACTGCAGAACCTAGACTAGAATCCGGGTTTTCTGAGTGCCAGCCCTGCAGATGCCAGTCTCAGGGCAGAAGCCACAGAGCTGGCCTCTGCTTCTCGCTCAGGGTCGGTGTACGGTTTCCAGAAAACACTGAAACCCTGGAATTAGCTCAGGAAAGTCCCTCCTGTCTCCCCTTTCAGCTCCCCTTTCTACTTTGGCAGAATTCTGGGGACTTGGTATGTTCAAACCCTGGGCCTGGCACTGAGGAACAGCAGAATGGAGAGGATGAGCTAACAATCTAGTGCCACAATCCCCAGTACAGCCCCAACAGGGGGCCATCTTGTTCCTGTTTAGATCATTCTTCTGATGGGGAGCTCACTACCTCACACCACTTCTCATTCTGTCGTCCCCTCATTGGCACAACTGAAAGAATATTAGAAAGAGAACCTGGAAATTGACATGAGATCATGAACCCTGCACATGGTAGCATTTGGTGCGTGGAAGGATTTCTTCTTCTCTCTGTTAGACACAGGACAAGAGTAGAGAGAATTAGCTTGTAGGAAGGGTACCCTTGGCTCTAACCACATTACTTGGGGATTAGTCCTTTCACAGCCCTGAGATACAGCTGGAGAGGTCTGACGTGTGGTTTCTGCTGCCAGTCCACCCGGGTTTGAGTATGGGCTTTGCCATTTAGCTGTGTGGCCTTGGAAAAGTCACTCTGTCACTCTGTGCCTCAAGTTCCTCATTTGTAAGGTAAGGAGAGACTCATGTTTTCTACTTCAGGGGGGTTGTCATGCAAATGCCTAAAACTCTGCCAGGCACATGGTACCTGTCCATTGTCATTTTTGTTCTCATTCTCATCTCACAGACAAGGAAACCAAGACCAAAAAATTAAGCCATTTCCACCAAGTCAAACAGCTAATGCGGAGCAGAATCAGGACAGAAATCATGGTTTGCCTGAGTCCCAAGTCCCTGGGCTTTCTATTATAGAATGTTACTTCTGCCATTCCTTCTGCCCTTCTTTAAAACAAGGGGGCTGGGGTGCCTGGGTGGCTCGGTCGGTTAAGCGTCTGACTTGAGCTCAGGTCACTATCTCACAGTTTATGGGTTCGAGCCCTGTGTTGAGCTCTGTGCTGACAGCTAGCTCAGAGCCAGGAGCCTGCTTTGGATTCCGTGTCTCCCTCTCTCTGCCCCTCCCCCACTAGCAGTCTGTCTCTCTCTCTCTCAAAAATAAACATTTTTAAAAAAATAAATAAAAGAAGGGGGCTGGAAAGAACAAACACACACAAGGAATTCTGCCTGTGAAGCTCACTGGAGGAAGCGGTTTGTTCATAAAGATACAGCGGAGTTCGGGAGTCATGTCCTTGGGCAGACGACAGAGCATGCTACCCGCCTGCTGGAGGGACAGCCCAGGGACTGAAGCAGACGACACCAACTCACTTCCCGCTCTGTCACTGCTGCACAATCAGGGCCTACGCTTTGGTGGCAGTGGGAAGGACAGGCAAGTTGCCAAGCCCTATGTGGCTGTGTGACTGGTGACATTCGGGTGACTCTGAGGCCCTGGGAGGGCCAAGGAAGTGCAGCATGTGCTTCTCAAAGACTCAAAGACTCAAGAAAACTGTCTTGGTTCTGTGCAGCACTGCAGAGGCCGGCACACCATGCCTGAGTTAGGAAGCAGCTGGCACGGGGCGTCCTGGCTCTGCACAAAGGAAGGCTTGAAAAAGCAGGAGTGAGGGGCGCCTGGGTGGCTTCATCGGTTAAGCATCTGACTTCAGCTCAGGTCATGATCTCATGGCTCGTAAGTTCAAGCCCCACGTTGGGCTCTGTGCCGACAGCTCAGAGCCTGGAGCCTCCTTTGGATTCTGTACCTCTTTCTCTCTGATCTTCCCCCACTCATTCTCTCTCTCTCTCTCAAATATAAATAAAACATTAAAAAAAAAAAGACAAAGTAGGAGTGAAATACAAAATATTTAGGAAGTGATATGTCACAGGCAGCCACCAATCAGAATGGACATGATGGCCAATGAGAACAGATGTCAGCTGTAAACAAACTGTATAGCTATGATCCTGGGCAAACACCAGTCACGGCAACACAGAAGCCCAAGGTGAGAAAAAGAGGATCAACAGATGGGGGCCCGGTGCCAAAAGAGAAGTGCCCACTATCTCCAAAGGAAGTCCCAGAGCGAAGTCCAGTAGACCCCAGGGCTCTGCAGAAGGTGGTTTAAAACCACTGCCATGGGGAAATACAAATCAAAGCCACACTGAGATACCACTTCACACCAGTCAGAGTGGCTAAAATGAACAAATCAAGAGACTATAGATGCTGGCAAGGGTGTGGAGAGACGGGCACCCTCCTACACTGTTGGTGGGAATGTAAACTGGTGCAGCCACTCTGGAAAACAGTGTGGAGGTTCCTTAAAAAATGAACAATAGAACTCCCTTATGGCCCAGCAATAGCACTGCTAGGAATTTACCCAAGGGATACAGGAGTGCTGATGTACAGGGGCACATGGACCCCAATGTTCATAGTGGCACTTTCTACAAATCATGGAAGGAGCCTAAATGCCCATCAACTGATGAATGTGTCAAGAAGATGTGGTTTATCTGTACAATGGAGTATTACATGGCAATGAGAAAGAATGAAATCTGGCCATCTGTAGCAATGTGGATGGAACTGGAGGGTGTCATGCTAAGTGAAATAAGTCAGGCGGAGGACAGATACCATATGTTTTCAGTCATATGTGAATCTTCAGAAACTTAACAGAAGACCATGGAGGAAGAAAAGGGGGAAAAAGAAAAAAGTTACAAAGAGAGAGGGAGGGAGGCAAACCATAAGAGACCCTTAAATACAGAGAACTAACTGAGGGTTGATGGGGAAGGGGAAGAGGAGAAGGGGGTGATGAGCATGGAGGAGGGCACTTGTTGGGTTGTGCACCGGGTATTGTATGGAAACCAATTTGATAATAAACCATATTTAAAAAATAAAATTTTAAAAATTAAAACATCAAAAACCACTGCTCTGGTGGAAAGAGGTAAGGGCTTCAGGGTCCAGCACGCAGGCCCAGGGGCACCACTGCCTTCAGGACACAAAGCCCAAGCCCACCCAAAGACTTGCCCACGAAGGCCCGAACCGGTATGTCCTCATGCTGTCATTCAGCTTGCTTTGCTCTTGACTGCAGAGCATCCATTTGTGTCTCCCAGAGCACCTGTTCTTGGTCTAACATTCAGATGTGGGCAGCAGTGCACCTCACTGGCATTCCAGGGGCACCAAACGTGGCCTGGAGTCATGCAGAGTGAGCCCCAGCCTGGTCAGGAGTCAACAGGTAAGACCTTAGTCCCTCCCGGGCAGCCCCAGAGGCATTCCAAGCCCCCCTGTGTCCTGGCTTGACCCTGCCTCCCTGCTGCTTGCTCGCCATTCACCTAGAAGCCCATGTTCCCGCTGCCCTTTGGGCCAAGTCACAAGGGCTCAATTATCCTGTGGCAATGAAGGAGGAGCACCATTTCTTTGGCTTGCGTAAGATACAGCTCCACATGATGAAACGAGTCATTGGTCTGTGAGGTCTTGTGGGAAAGTACTGGAAGGGAAGGGCCTCCCTTGAGAGCAATGCACAAAGACCTTTCCCCTCACCCGGCCTCACCCGCCAACAAGTCTGCAGGCATACTTGCCAAACCAAAGAAATGCCCCCAGAAAGTGCCACCGAACACTTCACCACCGTTTTCCCTGGGCCTCAAAATGCTGTGCTGCTGTTGACTTTGCCCCACCCATGTCTTACACACTGAGTCTACTTTTGTGTTATTAGCAGCTCTTCACACTGTCTTTGATACATGACTGTATCTATGAATGGAAACTTCATAGAACCTTTGGTACGCAGGCAGTGGATTTGAGTGACGGCTTCAGGCACTTACTGATGGAGCCCTGGGCACGGGCTGGGGCTATGTGGTACTCTGGGACATCTGGGGAAGGCCCACACATCCAGCTGAAGCAAAACATTACAGGGGAGCACTGTGTTCTCATATCAGTAAGCCGGGCTCCCACCCAGCTTTGCCGCCTATCAGCCCAATAACCTGTGAAAGGTATCCAAACTCTTCAAGCCTCTGTTTTCTTTAGTGGAAAATGGCTATAATATTAATATCTGCCTTATATGGTTATTTTAAGAATGAGGTAAAGGGGTGCCTGGGTGGCTCAGTCAGTTGAACAATCAGCTTCGGCTCAGGTCATGATCTCACGGTTCGTGGGTTTGAGCCCTGCGTCAGGCTCTGTGCTGACAGCTAGCTCAGAGCCTAGAGCCTGCTTCGGATTCTGTGTCTCCCTCTCTCTCTGACCCTCCCTTGCTCATGCTCTCTCTCTGTCTTTCTCTCAAAAATAAATAAAACATTAGAAAAATTTAAAAAAAAGAATGAGGCAAAATAACATACACAAAGCACTTGCCTAGCACATAGGCAGCAATCAGGAATGTTGGCCATTATGAATATACTCAATCACTCAAATATTTATTGATTAGTTGCTACAGGCCCTGTATGCTGCTAGCAGCCGGGACTTCCAGGTTCTGTCCTCAAGAACGTCACAATTCAGTGGGGGAAGACAACCAACAATTAGGATGTGCTATGATAAGTGCTTTATTAATAATTACTTTTATTTTTTAAGTTTATTTATTTATTTTGAGAGTGAGAGAGAGAGAGAGAGCATGCATGCAGATGTCAGCAATATAGGAGCAGAAAGAGGAGACAGAAAGAATCCTAGGCAGGCTCTGCAATGTCAGTATGGAGCCTGATGTGAGGCTCAAACCCACGAAGCATGAGATCATGAGCTGAGCCGAAGTCGGACGCTTAACCGACTGAGCTCCCCAGGAGCCCAATTGTTAATAATTAAGGGGCACTGGGTGGCTCAGTCGGTTAAGCGTCCGACTTCGGCTCAGGTCATGATCTCATGGTTCATGGGTTTGAGCCCCATGTCGGGCTCTGTGCTGGCAGCTCAGAGCTTGGAGCCTGCCTCAGATTCTGTGTCTCCCTCTATATCTGCCCCTCCCCTGCTCACTCTCTGTCTCTCTCAAAAATAAAATAAAGACATAATAAATTAAAAAAAAAGAAGCACCAGCTCTAACAGGTGACAGCCATTTTTTGCTAGCCATTGTGTGGTGCATACTTTATATAAGACAAGAGCATAAGCTTTCTGGTTCAAATATGTGGACTCAAATCCCAGCATTATCACTGAATATCTGAATATTCTTGGCCATGTTAACTTCTTTGAAACCTAGTTTACCTGGAAAAATAGATATAAAAACTAGAAAAAAAAGGTATATCTAAGAAGTTATCATGGTGCCTTGCACATAGTAGGTGCTTAATAAATGTCATTTATTAAAGGTGATTAAGGGTGTTTGAAGAGCTACTGTTGGCTACTGTCCCAGTCCTAAAAGGTCTGTCTGGGTAGGTGTTAAGGTCACAGAAGGACATCCACCCAGCATGTGTGGCAGGGCTGTGATGTTCAGTGGCTTGTCTGGCTTGGAGCCATTTCTCAGCCAATGACCAGAGCCATAGGGACAGAGGCTGGCCACTCCAATAGAGTTGCTGGCAAGAATGAGGCAGAATATTGCAAACAGGGCAGGTCCCCCAGGGCCAAGAGAAATTGAGTAGGTTGGTGTGGTAAGAGGCCAAGCTAGGACACAACGGCGGGCCTGCTATATTCTAGAAAGTACTCTGCTAACTCTATGTAGACCACAAATGGCTGCACACTCAACCCCTCACCGGGTACCCCCTCGCTGGGTACTGTGGGGGGTGAACGAGCCCGACGCAGGCAGAGCTCCACGACTTACAGGGAGGATAACCTCGGAAAAGGAGCCAGGCCAATCAGAACACACCAGCCCCGGCACCCAGCCAATGCGCAAAGAACAGAACGGCACAAACTCAGGCCTGCTTCCACGAATGCACATTCCTGCAGCATCGCCTGATCAGCCTGTTGCTAAGCCTGCCAAGCTTCCTGTCACAGAGCGCTCTGCTCTGCGCTCAGGAAAGATAATCACTCTGGGAACCGGCTTCCTTAGGAGCCCTGGCGGAATGCTTTCAGCCGAGAGCGAAACCTACCTTTCAACAGCGCTTCTCCAGCTCCCACATCAGACAAGGGGAAACCCAATCCGTAAAGGAAAGGGTTTGCATACACACAGTCTGGCCCGGTGTCGCTGGCTGTAAGTGACCCTCAGGGACAGGAAAGAGCCCCGATCTCTCTCGGCTTGGGGCACCCCCGAAACAAAGACCCCAAAGTCTCCCACTGGAACAACGGGAGACACAGACGATTCCAGGCACACCCACAGGTATCGCCTGTCAGTCCTGACACCAGCCCTGTCTGTGTTGAGGTCCAAGCAGAGAGATCGGACAAGCGCCAGGGTAGGGCAGGGGAGGGGAGAGCAGGAAGGGGGAGAACAGGGTTGGCAGAGACCTGTACGAATTGTAGCAGTTTTATCCGAAGCCAAAGAACAGGGCAAGGGGGAGTTGTGTGATCCAAGCAAGGATGAAAGACAGGCTGGCCTCCCCTTGTAATATAAGAGTTTAATGATTCTTATTAAAAGCCCATTTCTGGGTTCTGTTGAAAAATTACACCCGTGTTTCTTTTTTCATATAAATTGCTGCCTAGAGATTAAGCACGTGTGTGTGAACACACACAGCTTACACATTCCACGCCACCCACTTGTATACACACATTGCCCACAAATCCTGCACATCCCATCTACCACACACACGTCAGTACATCTTCATCGAGACCGGGCACCACTCACCAAATACACACACACACGCACACAGGGTAAGGCAGGAAAACCTGGCCTGGTCCCGAGGTTATTCACACACCCTTTGAAACTGCAGACTTTGAGGGAGCCCAAGAGCTTCGTGCTCAAGCTGTCATGCCCACAAACAAACAGCACAGCCTCTCATCCCTACCATTCCCCTTGTCTTGCCTGAGGCCAGGCAGCCCTGCAAAGGCCGAAGCCTCTGGATGGTTAAGCTCTGGCGGAAACAGCAGTATTCAGTAAGGTCACTGTGGGTGAAGGGGTCTGTGCCCCTCTTGCTCATGGCAGATTCTCTCTGATATGCTGAGTCCCAACTACCTGGAGGAGGTGGCCCTGGGTTCCCGCCCAGGGTATATTTTTTTTCTGGCTATCAGCTTACCCTGAGCCCAAGGCTGCCTTTCTGCCTCCATCAGAGGAGACACCGTTTTCTGGAATAATCAGCTAGACACAAGAAAAGTACCCCTTGCAGAAAAGTAGCCTTGCACCAGCATTGGCTCCATCCTGTTGCTGATCTCCATAATGTTTTACTCACTGCTAAGGGGTAGGGTTCAAATGCTAAAATCATCAGGTAGGACAGTGTGCTGTTAAGAGAAACAATTGCTCTAAAGTTAGGAAATCTGGTTTCAAGGTCAGCTCTAGCTTTCTCTCACTGCTTGGTCTTGCCAACTCTCTGAGCCATAGTTTTCTTCTTGGCAAAATGGCAATAGCAGTTTCTTTCCATCTTACAGAGTTTGGGGGAAGATCACAAAATGCCCTACAGACTGTAAACTCCAGAGCAGATGTTAGAAATTTTCATGATGAGACAGTAATGAGGAAATGGAGGAGCTCATAAATTGGGCTGTGAGTGCCTCAAGGGCAAAGCCTGTGTTGTATTTATCTTGTTATCCTCAGTGCCTGGCATAGAGAGCTGGCACCAAATATACTGGGGAAAAACAGTTTGAAAGAATCAGTGAACCGGTGTTTTAAGTGGCTTGTTCAAGGTCACAGAATAGCTTATGGTAGGACCAAAAACCCAGATCCCCTCACCTGCTAGTCCAGGGCTCTCTGTTCTAGATGCACCAAACTGTGGGGTCCCTGGAAGGGTCAGTGATGTCAAACAAGCCACAGCATGGCCAGGTTTAATGAGCCCTCCCATTCCCCGGGAAAGATCCGATGTAGGCAGGTGATGCCCAGGAAGTCTTCACAAACTCGCTTGTTAAACATTTCAACTCAACAGTGAAAACACAGAAACTACTGCGAAGGCCATACCCAAATGCCTCCAACCAACTCATCTTATTTTCTGTCCAGCTTATTTTGTTTCCAGTGCACTGTCAGCATCATCACTTACCTACTGACCAAGTGTCCGGGAGATCACTAGCCCTCTCGGAGTCTCAGCTTTTCCATCTGCAAAACAAGAAGATGATTATAATTAATCCCTTGAGACCACTGGACTTAAAATGCATCAGAGGTTTTATACTTTATATCAGTTCCCAACTGCTTCTGATTTCCCATAACTGGGGAAATTGCTAATGGTCAGGAGCTGGAAGGGAATTCTTTCAAAAATGAAGTGTGATCATTAATAGTTATGTGTCAAGCGGGGCACCAATGGTGTTCGACACTCAGTACAGAAAATTCAGCCTTCCCATCATTTTGATACTTCTTTTTATTTTTCATCAATGGAAGAATATAAAAGATCACTGAAATACCAGGAGAAATAGAGCAAACAAAAATGTCACTACCTCAACATACTCCCAACAGTTGGGGGTATTTTTCCAATATTTTTCTTCTAATGTGCAGAGTTGGCCATTTTGTAGAGCAGGGACGAGAAAGGTGCACTTTACTGCAAAGTGACACACAGATCAACATGGCCCCCAGCCTCCACTTTACACAACTGCCGCCCACATTGTTAACTCTTTTTTATTCCTACATCAGCTTTATCAGCTTCCCCCAAGATTCTTGGGCAATGCAAAGTGCCCACGAGAGCCCAGGAGGAAGGACAGGCTGGTCTTTCCCCAGTCTGGCTTCAGTTACTTCATCTGCAAAATAAGGAGACCAGCCAACCCTTGAGATCACTTTTAACATAAAAAGATGAGGCTAAGGAAAGGTGAAGGAAACATATTTGAGGCCCAACCAGGTGACAAGGAGACTGTACTACTGAGCTGATGACATCTACGGATGTCATCTCAGGAGCCTCTTACCCACTCAGGGAGATTTTCCAAGCCAGAAAACTGTTAACTCAGGGAGGGTCAGAGATCCACCCAAGACCTGCTATGGCCATTTTCATAACACTTGTCTCATTTTTGCCATAGGCTTATCATTTACTAATTTTTCCAAATTGATTCACATTTTTTTGCTTAACTTTATTTTCAAACGATATCTTTAAAAGTCTCTGCTACATTTTATATTTGCCTCTGCTCTCTAAGGCCCAATGAAAGGCAGTCTTTCAGTTTGAATGGATTCTGTAAGAGCAAGAGGGTCACTAACAACATCAAGAAATTTTTAGTTATGACCATTCTGTATGAAAAATCTCTATGAATTCATGGGTTTGAAGTGTTGGTTTTATATATATTTTTTCAAATATTCATTAAAATAAATAACTTTGGCAGTTTGGAATGCTCATCTACGCACTTTCCAGTGGTGCCCCTACTTTATCTTGTGAAGGCTGGCTTAGGCTCCCTCTCTATGATGCAGCCAGACTTAGGAACGTAAGTCTGTCCTATTCAAAGCTGAAACGTCAAAAACATCTAATGCTTATTGAGTGTCAAGAAAGTTGTAGGAGGTCACCCAGCCAGGAACAGAAGAAACTGTGACGTGGGCCCCCCGTGCCCACTTCCAACCCCGGGCTCTGTGAGGATTTCCAGTTTCCTCTCTGGTCCTCCTCAGATCCTCCAGTTTGCAATTCTGCGGCATCAGGCCACCAACTGAGGTCTGCTTCCAAGTTGAGGCAGGGTCATCCTGTTCCGTCAGGTCACCAGCTTTTCCACACAGTGGCTGGATTGATTGCATCACTGCATATTTAAGTTCCCAAAAGGGCACTTTGGTAAGAAGCTGCATAATTTCTAAAACCAAGCTTAGAAAATGTGAAGTGGATGTGATTCTTTATTCAAAGATCCAAGATAGTAACCAAGGAAATAGAAAGGGCTAGTAACATACCATCTCGGAATGCCACTGTCCCTGCAGATGAGTGTAAGTTCCCAACCAAGGGAGGGGAAGGGGGAGAGAGTGCCAAAGCAGCTGTCCTGGACACTCACAGAAGCTGCTGTTGGGTGTCGGGTGTCTTTCTAAGCTTCTGTTTCCTGTCATCTGGTTTACAATTAATTGGCATGAATTTTTTATGACCAGAGAGCAAACAGGCTCAAAGGCCTGCAGAACTGGCTCAGACTTTCTTTCTGTAGGGTTCCCTCATTTCTCATGAACACAAGCAACCAAGCTGTGCAGATGCAGGAAAACAAACAACGATTTTTCATTCTCAGTCCAACACCTCTTCCATGAAGTCTTCTCCTACCAGCCCCAGTCAGAATGAGTCACCCCTCCCTTGGATTTCCTTCTGGAAACACTTTAGTTACGGTCTCTGTAGTTACTGTAGTTACTGTTTTCTAAAGCATTATTTTTTCTGTTTACCCAAATACGTTAAGTACAATCAAAACTCACCTACCAGTAGCAATATGATTTTAGGTAGGTTTCCTTCTCAACCTTGTTGCATATATACCCCCGTGCACATCCATGCACATCCAGACACTTTATAAAATGGGATCCTATTACACACAATAATTTTAATCCTTTCTAAATGGTTACATGAATGCATAATTAATCTCTATTGATGTGTATATAGGTCTTTTCATTTTTTTCGCTAGTGAAATACTCTAATATTTTTGTTCTTATATCTTTCTGTGGTTGTTTGATAATATACTTAGAATATATCACTTAACATATTTTTAAAGCTTTTTTAAAAAGTTTGTTTGTTTAGTTATTTATTTATTTATTTAGAGAGAGAGAGAGAGAGCAAGCACACAAGGGGAGAGTTAGAGAGAGAGGGAGAGAGAGAATCCCAAGTAGG
The DNA here is from genome assembly GCF_006229205.1 of Suricata suricatta. NCBI lineage: Eukaryota > Metazoa > Chordata > Mammalia > Carnivora > Herpestidae > Suricata > Suricata suricatta. The sequence continues at coordinate 60,186,361 of NC_043710.1, forward strand.
TTCTGCACTCTCAGCATAGAACCCAACACAGGGCCCAGTCCCATGAACCCTGAGATCATGACCTGAGCTGAAATTAAGAGCCAGATGCTTAACTGACTAAGTCACCAGGGCGTCCCCAAAAGATTTTATTTTTAAGTAATCTCTACCCCTCCCGTGGGCCTCAAACTCATGACTCTGAAATCAAGAGTTGCATGCTCCACCAGCTGAGCCAGCAGGCGCCCCTATGTTGCTCAATGCCCCCCTACAAATGACTATCATTTTTAGTTTCTACCAGCAGCCTCACGACACGCCAATCCCTCATGACCTCCTCAGTTTCAGGCATTAACATGCTTTTTTATCCTTGTCAATATGGTATTTAAATGAAGCCTCGGTATTTCGATCACCTCTTTGGGTATCAGTCTAACATCTGCTCTATGTTTCCTGGCCATTTTCAAGTCTTCTTTTAGGAACCACATGTTCATAGTCCTTTGCCTGTCGCTTGGTTGGGGATTAGCTCTTCCTTGTTTGGTACCTAAGAGCTTACTATTGGTCTTTTGACTTGACTATGATTTTTAACTTTCTTCCAGCATGTTCAATCACAGTAAACAGTGCTACCATGGACGCCGCCCCACCAGAAACCTGGAGTCCCATCCGGACACCTCCCTGCATGTTTCTCCTTACAGGTGACTGGTCAGCAAGTCCTATCTGTCCTACTTCCTAAGCAGACCTTGAGTCTGTTCCTGTTCATTTTCCTCCTGCTCCAGTACCATGACCCTTGCCACTCACCTGGGCTTCTGCCATGGCCTCCTAACTTCACATCCTCTCTTCTAATTCTCCCACTATCCAGAACCAAGAGGGATTTGTTTCTAAAGCGAATTGGACTGTCCCCACCGCCCAAAGCTCTTTGACAGCTTCCTGTCCCACTAAAGATCAAGTCCAAAGTCTGGAATGAGCATGTGTGCCTGCAAAGGCTGCTTCTGGGACCCAGTTTCCACACTGCTTGGGTCTCCAGATATATCCGTCTTCTCTTCAAGCTCTGTACTTTGTCACATGGCTTTCTCTTCTGGTCCTCAAATGGGTTACTCTTCCTCCCAATCCAAAGCCCTGGACATGCCATTCTGTCTACCTGGAAAGCTGTTTGCTCTCCTCTTTGCTGGCTAACCCAAACTTATCCTTCAGGCCTCTGAGCTTAAACACCACCTCCTCAGAGAAACTCTGAATGCCCACATTAAGTGAGCTCCTCTGGCTATTTACCAGAGTTTTCCTTTGAGGCATATCATCCAAGGTACTCCGTGGAAGGAACAAGGGCCCTGAGCGTCCAGGCCCTATCCACTAGGAGGGCTGGGTTTCCCACTGTATCCAGATGGACTTGAGGCCTGAGTGGTTCAGGACCTGCAAGGGAAGGGTTCCCATGAGTCACAAAGCAGGGCTGGCGAGGGCACAGGACAATGCCTCATTTTTGGCAATCCTTGCTCACAAGGTTCTAGCAACTCTGAAACTCAGAGATGTTTCTTGAGCTTCACATATCTCCTCTTCAGACATAGGGGATTTCAAAAAACTCTGTTGACCCAACTGGAGCTGGCCATATTGCCACCTGCTGTTGGGGTGAGAGGCACTCTCCCGAGGACTGTGCGGTTTCCAGCTTCATCACTGTTGGCGTGCAGATGTTTTCCCCCGGACTTCTGGTGCTGATTAGGTCCCCAAAACATGTTCATGCTAGCTTTCTTCTGAGTATTTCAGAGTCAAAGATTCTCTCCTTTTTCACTCTTTGTTAGATTTCAGTGTGTGTGTGTGTGTGTGTGTGTGTGTGTGTGTGTGTGTGCATGTGATCACAAAAATGAAGCATTTCAGGTATGAAGCAATTTAGGATGAGAAAATTGTCCTCTAGCCACAAGGCCTTGGCCCTAATGCCCTAGCAACCTACCATGGCTTGGCAGGCTCAAGAGTGAAATCCCCATGCATTAACTGGCCTTCCAAGGACCAGCTGGGTCCCCATCTGGGTGGCCTCACTACAGCTGTCTCCTCTGCCAGCCAGGGACTCTCTACATCAAGGGACTCTCAGAGTGAGGTAGTTTTCTGGGTTGTGCGAGAGATCATAACAGTTTTATTATTTACCTAAAAAACATGCAAAGTCCAATAAGAATCCAAGATGTAGGATACCACCACATCTTTTCAACAGGGCTCATGGAGCCAAGTGAGAAGGCCTTTTTAATTTTTTTAAATGTTTAATTATTTTTGAAAGAGAAAGAGAGCATGAGAAGGGAGGGACCAAGAGAGAGGAAGACAGGATCTGAAGCAGGCTCCATGTTAACAGCACAGAGCCTGATGCGGGGCTCGAACCCATGAACCGCAAGATCATGGCCTGAGTCAAAGTTGGAAGTTTAGCCGGCTGAGCCACCAGGGCACCTGGCCTGTTATAATTTTTACAAACCAAGGAAGTCAGTTCTTGCTGAAACGTTACCTTTTCCACCCAGCAGCAGCTTCACGCTCGCCCTTTCATTCAACAAACAATTGCTTGCTGCTAAGTCTGTGTGTCCGGCCCAGACTGGAGCTGGTGGCCAAAAAGGCTTTCAGAGCCAGCATGGGCCTGACCCTGTGTGGACTCAGACAAGTTGTGTGACGCATGGAAAGCAGCGTAATGTGCCTGAGCTTCAGCTTCCTCATCTGCCAAACAGAAAGCCTATCCCAACCTTGTGAGAATTCTATGCAATAGCGTTTCTCAAACACCTGGCAGAGGCCTGCAAGTCAGTCCCGGCCAGCACCCATTTCTACTACTACTGATGGTCAGTTAGACACATGCCCTGCACTAACCTGTACATGTGTTATCACCAGGGTGGGAGGAGTCTGCAATCTCAGCGGGACCCAGCCAGGAAAGGGTCCATTTTTGTGGGACTGGGCAAGGCAGGCTTCAAGCAAGACTCAGGAGCACTGTGTTGCAAAATAAAGAGGTCCACAGCAAGGAGGGTGTGAAATGTGGACCTATCCTGAGAAGCACAAGCACCAGGAGGACAAGTACAATTTCTGGGAGCACAGGCACCAGGAAGGGTGCATGGCCAGAGCCCGGAAGTCTTCGTGGGCCACGTTCTAGCAAGAGGCCCATCCATCAGAGGTTTTAAAGCTGGGCAGTGACAGGGCCAGATTTGCCCTTGAGCTCAAGCACTCTTGCTGCAGGGAGGATGGAAGGGAGGGGTGAGGCTAGGAAGGAGGAAGGGGCAGGGAGAGCCAGAGCAGCAGCTGATCCAGGCCCAAAGGGAGGATCCCTGACTTCATGTAGGTGGCCACTAGGCTTGCCTTGCCCGGGTCCCCACAGCAGCCTAATGGCAGTGGCCCAGCTACCAGAGCTGCTGGCTGCTCTGGGGCTGGTATAAAACCATCCACCCTCAAACAACCGGTTCCTACCTGCCTCGACTGGGACACTGTGGCCTGGGATTCAGGCTCTCCAATCCCTGTGCCATCGCCCAGCCCACGCACGCAGGGGGACTGAGCTGCCGTCCAAGGCTCCCTTAGTCACATTCATCCAGTTCCACTCCATTAAATTATTTTTGCATGTGGACTCATGCTCAGCTCTGAGGGTAGTACGAGATTGCAACAGACAAGGTCATGGGCCCAAAAGGACTAGAGTCAAGGACACAGATCTGCGATATAACCCAAAGCTGAATGCTGAATGTTCAAGGGAGGGCCAAGTGATGGTGCTGTGGGGCCGAAAGACATGGAGCTGTGACTTCTCCTTGGTGGCCTCAGGAAAGCTTCGTGGAAAAGGCAGCACTTGCCTGGACCCTGGACACTGAGAAGGCAGTTGATGGACAAAGAGTTGGCAAAAGGCATTCCAGGCTGAGGGAAGGCGGGTGTGGAGACAGTGGAGATACCTTCTGTGGCTGGACCACAGCAGACGAAGAGCAGGGCAGCAGGAAGTAAAGGCGGAGGAGGGCAGAGGCCCTGCTGGAAGAGGCCTAATGCCACTTTCTCCTTTCTTCCCTAAGTCCCAGGAACTAATGCCTCGTAAGAAAGAACAAAGCAGCAACTATTATTAGGCACCACTATACATCTGGCACAGTGAATTTTATAATCATCCTGGGCGGCATATCTCATTATCATCCCCATTTTACAATTAAAGAAACTAAGGCTCAGAGAAATCACATGACCTGCTCCAGGCTGCGGAGGCAGGAATAGAACCAATCTGAAATCCAGCTCAGTGATCCTTCCTTTACACAATACCAGCTCCCTAAAAAATGAGGGCCGATGCTTGACATGCTTCAGCCAAGGACACACACTCAGCATCACCACCCCCACCACCCAGGTCATGGAGCCTGAATTTTATTCGATAAAGGACAACATGCATCAGATGTGTCTCTCTGTCGTGGGATCTTACAGGATTCCTGAGCATGTGTGTTTAATTAAAATCAACCGCTACCAGTGACTGCCTATGGTCACGGCGCTTCCCCTCCGTGTTCGTAAGAACCTTTACAATACAGCGGGTTTTACTTCCCCACTTTTCTAGCTGAGGACGTGGAGGCTCAGAAAGGCAAAGTGATTAGCCCCAATTACGCAGAGCAGCAGATGAAGCACCAGAAGTCTGTGTTTTGGCGCTGGGACCTACCTGCCGTCCTCAAACGTACATGTCAACAGCTCAACCTTTACCTCCCAAGGGTCCTCCTCTGCTGGTCCCCATCTTGGTGAGTGATGTCACTCTCCCCCCGCAGCATAAGCTACAAACCCAGGGCACCCTTTTGATACCCCACCCCCTCTCCTCCAGCCAGCCACAGGGTACTCGCTGCTCTGACACCCCCAAATGAACCCATCAGGGACCCCTGCCGGTTCTCACCCTCCCGTTCACCCCCTTCTCCTCACCTCTGCCTCCACTACCCTAGTCCAAGCCACAGTCATCTCTCACCTGGGCTGCTGCAGGAGCCCCCAGCTGGCCTCCTGGTATCCTGTACTTGTAGGGAGATATGAGTGCTCCCCGGCTCTGGGGCCCAGAGAGCCTGGCTCCTGCTGGCACCTCTGCTTCCTCTCACCAAATGTCCTGCCCCTTTCATTTCTCAAACACCCCACTGTCTGTCCTGTTTCAGATCATTTACACAGGCTGTTTCTTCTATCGCCACACCCAGCTTCACAGGCCTGTCTTTCAGATTTTAGCTTAAACAGCACTTCCTCCAGGAAGCCTTCCCTGACCTCCAGTCTAGGTCAGCAGGTACACAGCAGGACAGTTGTGCCTGGGGTTAAAATCTGGAAACACTTCCCTACCAGTTGGTGTATTGTCGCTGACCCAAGCCCCAGGGTGCCTCCCACTGTGTCCTGAGCTCCTGCCTGGGACCCAGCAACCCTCCCCAAAAACCAGAGGATAAGACACGTGTGGCAGATGGAAGGCCCCCAGGCCCTGGCTTGGCCGCATGGCAGAGAGCCGTTCTGACTAGCCTGTGCGTGTGCAGTCAGGCTGCTAAATATTTTGAATGCCTCCACTGCTCTTGATCCTGTGTCTGCACAGTTCATAGCTATGGGTTTATTCGGGTGACTATTTGGAGTCATGAACTCTGGGAGGACCAGGAGCACAAAAAGGAGCCTTACGACATTGAGGCTTAGTGCAGAGGACCATGAGTTAGATGAATGGAGGAGAGCTGTTTCTCCTGCCACTTGGGCTGCATCTGCTCCGCTTTTCCAGCACCTTCAGGCATCAAGCAATAAAAAAGTCAGGGCCTTGCAGCCAAGCATCAGGGCAGGTGGAGCGGCCAAGGAGGGGCTGCCTGTCCTGCCAGGGTGAGGTCATGGTCTCGGGGAGATACTTGGGAGGTGGGAAAAAGGCAGAGTCTTTCTGAGTTTGGCTCTTCCCTGCGTGATTCACTTTACCCATCTCAAGCCCATTTTCTGGTCTGTATCAGTCAGGCAAACCTTAGTCCAAAAGGCTACGTCTCCTCATGGTGGTTATTACAAGGCTCTCAACAATCTCCCCCACTTCACCCATCACTCTCTCAGATTCTTCTCTTGCACAATGCATGGTCATAAAAAATACATCTGATCATGTCTTTCTTCTGTGGCTCCTCCTTAAGATGCATTCAAACCCACATCTTGGTTTATAAGGTCTTCATCTCTGGGCCCTGTCTGTCTCTCTAACCTCACCATCTGCTTCTCTTCTGATACTCTTCTATTTCTTCCATCATCACACACTTTTTCCTGCCACAGGGCATTTGCACATGTTGTCTCCATTTCTTGAACTTCCCTCAGCTCATTTCTGCTTCCATTCTGGATTTTAGTTTATAAGGCATATATTTTGAAAAGCCTTTGCTGCCTAACCCTGGTCGATCAGCTCCTCCTATTATCCAGTGCTCTGGTTTTGTTGTATGTACTCAGCATGACTGAACTAGTTGTTCAATGTCTGTCTTGAATAGAGGCCCCATGTGGGCAGGGAGCATGTCATCTTGTCCACTGCTATATCTATCCTCCCTGCTCAACCCCCAGGGTTCCTCACACAGAGGCTCAAACGAATAATCAATATGATGAGGCTGTAAGCTTGGACCTTTATCCCCTGTCTCCAGGGTCAAAGCTGAAATGTAAATTCCAATGGCCACCATAGAGATTTCAGGAATTAGCCAATTAATTGACCTCTGTTCTGATGCGTGGAAAGGGTCTGAAAATATAGCAGTGCAGCTCCCTAAAGGGACCAGACTGAATTCTTAGGAGAGAACCAGAACCGTTAAAAACATTAAAAAAAAAAAAAAAAAACCTCTAGAAAGGAAGAAAGGAAGGAAGAAAGAACAGAAGTCAAAGACTCAGGGGGAAAAAATGCTGGTCAGGAATGGGCAAGGAAAACCCCACCTAAAGCGTCTCCTTCACAAGAAAAGACAGCCCCTCCCACTCCATAAGCCAAGCACTGCCTCATGCTGTCCCAGGAAAAGGGCGCCGGCATGGACGCGTTCTCATCCCTCCTCTGACCCTGACAATCGTGTGGCCCTCTGTCAGGTATTTGCCCTCTCTGCACCTCCACTTCCTTCCCTGCAAAACAGCAAGAAGCACCCAGGACTTCCAGATCTGGGTTCTCGCACCAGGATCTGTGAGAAAAACCGGAGTGGGGAGGGCAGAAGCCGTCATTCCTGCAGGCCCAGAGATCTGGGCACCACAGGCCTCCCCAGGATGCCTCAGGGCAGGGGGCCACGTGTTGGAGGGAGCCCCCCACCCCCTCTCCTCCAGCCAGCCACAGGGTACTCGCTGCTCTGACATCTTCAGCCTCCAACAAATTGGGGGATGTCTGTCTGATGTAACTGAGTGTCTGTCACCCAGGCTGCACGGGGCCCAGGGAAAGACCCTCTGAAGCTGCTGTTTATGGGTGTAGAAACAGAGTGAGCTGGGTAGAGGGGCAGAGGCAGGTCTGGGCCTGATACTCCTGGATCCCAGAGTCCCAGGGCTCAAGTGGTCTAGAGATTACCTGGGAAAAAGGGTCTTAGCCTTTTCCGTCTCTCAGACCCCTTTGGTAGTTTCTTGAAACTTATAGATCTAGGGCGCCTGTGTGGCTCAGGCGGTTAAGCATCCGACTTCGGCTCAGGTCATGATCTCACAGTTTGTGGGGTTCGAGCCCCACATCAGGCTCTGTGCTGACAGCTCAGAGCCTAGATCCTGTTTCGGATTCTGTGTCTCCCTCTCTCTCTCTGATCCTCCCCTACTCATGCTGTCTCTCTCTCTCTCTCTCAAAAATAAATAAAAAACATTAAAAAATTTAAAAAAGAAACTTATAGACCCTTTCTCAGAAAAATTTTTCCAAAATGCATTAAAAAAATCCATAGGATTACAACAGAAACCAATTATATGAAGATGATAATCAAAAGTTAAAATGATATATTTGTGATACGATAATATTTTTATTTGCTTTCAAAGTCAAGACTTATAACAAATCTAGTGGCTGGTCTAATAACTCTCATAACCTTGAAGTAGTAACGAGTGGAAATGACATTCTGAGGTATCTCTAACAACTATAATGGGATACAAATATATCAGAGTCCTCCTCGTAATGGAGTCCCAGAGACTTCTAATGCCATTGTGGTTTATTGTCTATGGGGGAAAATGTTAACTTTTTTTGCCAGCCACGTGCTTACATTAATAGACTCTGATTTAGGGCACAGACTGACTTTACAGAGGAGGAAACTGGAGTCCCTACAGGAGCAGAGACTCGCCCGGAGATACTCAGCGAGTGAGAGCTAAAACCAGCCTCTAACGCAGGCCACTTGCTGCCTCTGTCACGCTCTGCAGAGCCACCTGCCAAGAATACGGTTCTCCAAATCCATTACACAGGACCATCATTTCCCTTCTCCCAGCCTTGTTTTTCTCATCTGTAAAATGAGAACAACCACACCCACTTCTACAGCCTGTGGGGAGGATACGGTGAGAAAATGAACAAGAATTTTCATTGTTATTTGGATTGTGCCTTGAGTCTGTATAGATGAATAACATGTGAGTGATTATTACACATTGTCTCCTGGGAAATCGAAGGATATAAATTTTGGGTTTCAGTGAGAGGGTGGGTCCAGGCTGGCAAACCCAAATGCCGATAGGGTTCAGTAGAAAGGAAGGGTGAGGACTATGGCAGACTCAAAAACTCATGCCCTTTCAGGAGGGATGCCCTTTCAGAAGGGACAATGCATGCAAGAAGGTGGGCCCACAGTAGCCAAATCTGAGTTTCTAGGAGATGGTGGAAACCCTTGCTTTTAGTAAAATGTCCTGGATTTTATGTCTTGATAATTAAAACAGGATGTGAGTCCCAAAACATGTCTATAGACTATCTGTTTGCAGCCTCTGGGGTGTACGGGCAGCAGAGTCCTACAGGCTGGGGGAGGAGGTGAAACAGCTCCGTGTTTCCCCCACAGGCCAGGAGGGTCCTCAATGTCCTGGACCTGGAGGCAAGCTGGTACCCGTGCAGGGCCGGCATCCTTCCTGGGCAACCGAGGCCCCCAGACAGAGACAGCCGGTCCTAAAATTGTGCTTGCCTCACCTTGCCGCTGTGAGCCTGCCTTGTTTTATTAATAACCCTGGATCGTGCTCACAGCACATCAAGGTAAACAGAGACGCTTCCCAGGCGGGTAATGCAGGCAATTCTAAGAGATGAAGAAACAGGCTTCCAAATATAAACAGGACGATAAGATAAATAGACAGAGATTCAAGCCTGCTTCTCACTATCTTGAAGGCTATGAGTCACAGGTCTGGAGAGTCGTGGAAGGGGCCCTTGTTTGGAGGATGGGGAGAGAAGCCCAGGAAAGGGAAAAGACTTGCTGAGGGTCATGTTCATCATGTGCACACTTCTGTTTCTAACAGCGGCGGTTTCCTCATCGGCAGACTCTAAGGGAGCCACCCACTGTTTCCTGAATGCTTCATATCCTCTCCCACGCTGTGCCTTCTTCATTCTGCCTTCTCCAAGGGCAACTCGAGTTTGCCTTTGGCGCCCTGCCCTGACTCCTCCTTCTGTGCCTCCATCAGCCACACCACATGCCACAAAGGATGGTCACTGCTGGTGAATGTGTCTGCCCCACCAGACAGCCAGGAGCTTCAGAGCACATGATCCTGCCTTTTCCAGCTCTGCCTGCTTGGAGCCCGGCACAGTGCTCGGCACACGGGAGTGCACTGCAAACCTCTGCTAAATGAAGCAGTGAACAGTGCGCTGTGTAAATCCCTCTTGGGGGAGCCTAAGGAGGTTGCAAATCAAGACCCCTATGGCCGAGCCCACCAAACACCATCTTGACAGCAAGTTAACATGCTGGATGGGCCTGAGTCTGATATAAAATAGACACTTTGGTCTATGTCATCAAAGACCAGCCAAAACAAGGGTGAGGAAAGAACACTGTTACTTGGATAGTCATTCTTGTAAACATAGGGGGAGGCAAGCTAAGTAGCCATGGAGAATCCAATACTTGCTAGGCTCCATATTGGGCACTTTCACAGATGGCCTCTTTAATCCCAGGAGCTTTAGAAGTAGGTGAAGTACCTATTTTTAAAGAAATTTCTTAATGTTTATTTTTGAGAGAGAGAGAGAGGGAGGGAGGGAGGGAGGGAGACAGAGTGTGAGCAGAGGAAGGGAAGAGAGAGAGGAAGACACAGAACCCAAAGCAGGTTCCAGGCTCTGAGCTGTCAGCACAGAGTCCGATGCAGGGCTCAAACACATGAACCATGAGATCATGACCGGAGCTGAAGTCGGAGGCTTACCTGACTGAGCCACCCAGGCGCCCCAGTGATGTACCTATTTTACAGGTGTGGAATAAGGAAGGTGAGGTCCATCCATGGCAGGAAGGAGAAAAGACACAACCAAAGCCAAGCCACACATCTCCAGAGGTTTTTTCCCATTCTATTATCAAAGTCACCACTGTAATTAGCGATGAACTTCTTTCATCCTGCTTTTTCTAAACCATTGCTTATTCCAGGCGTGGAGTAGCAGGGAGTGGAATTTTAAATAAATCATTTCCTTCCTCGTACAGCTAGGCCTGATACAGACTAGGGGGCTTGAGAGGAGGGGTCATGGTGGGGTCTCTCTGGTGCTCTCTGGGAAAAGTATTAAAGTACATAAGGCAAAAGAGAAGCCCACAGCCCTCCCCCAACCCACAGTCACTAGAGCCATGGAGTGGGTATGAGGGGAAAGCATTCTGCTCAGTTTTCTTCAGATTTTATTTTTAGAATATTATTTACATTGATGTGTTACCCCCAGAAAACTGCGGTTTAGTGAGTGCCTGCTTGGAGACGGAAGTCCTCAGGCCAATACATTCCTCAGCTTACTAGTAGTAGCTCAAGTAGCAGTAAAATGGGACACAAAGGGGGGTTGGGGATGCCATGGGTATTTCCAACTGGGTATTTCTAGATTCTAATGAGACACGATCCCACATCCAACATTGAAGTCCCTCGCATCATAAAAATTTGACGTAGATGTTGGGAGTCAGAACCTGACATCCCACACCCGTTGCTGTGACTCGGGGTCCCTGCCTCGACCTCAAAGGGCTTCTGGGATGACAGTCAAATTCAGTGACATAGGGCAATAGCCAGCACACGGTCAGGCACACTGTCGGGCACACTGTCTGTGGCACCCTCCCCACCCCGTTCCCCACCATTTTCACTTCAGGGCTTCTGGGTGCTGAGAGCTGGAGGAAGCTGAGGCATGAGGGGTGGGAAGTATAGTGGACGTACCATTTACTTCCTAGGGCTCCCCTCCACTGGACCTTTTAATCCTACTCTGTCGATTGGCTAACATCTTACAAGCCACAATATGTAGTTTTTTATGAGCCCATAAAAATCTTCAGAGTGAAATCAAGTTCACCTGCCACTCTGGCTTGAAGATGAAAGCCCAGCAGTGGAGCCTCGCCTCCCAGGTTCCCTGTAATCAAACCGGCCTAACTCCCCCCACCCAGCGTGCTCTCGGTGCCCTCTGCCCAAGTCAGCTTGCCCCTCTCTGTGTTCTGCCCATCCCTGCCTCTGTACCTTTCCTGAGGCCGTTCCTCTTCTCAAACAACCCAAACCCTTCCAGCGCTCGCTCCCCACCCCACCTGTGAGAAGGATTCCTTGCAACCCAGGCTTCTGCTGCCTCCCCCCATTTAGGATCCTGCGATGCTCGGAGTAGCAGCCATCTTTCATACTTTTTCCTTCCCTGGGCCTGTTTGCCCTGCGGCAGAGCCCTGAGGGGGTTTCTCAACCTGTCCAGGTCTCCACATCCTCTCAGAAGAAGAGCGCCCCCAAGGCAGGGAAGATGCACGCCCTTACCCTGCTGCCCTCATATTAGAAATTCCTCCCATTCTTCAAAGCCCACAATGAGGGCTCCCTCCTCCAGGAATCTTTCCTTGGTCCATCAGGCTGGTCTTGATATCTCCTGACTATGACTTCCCACAGCACTCCACCTGAATCTGGGACTCAGATCCCCTCCTGCCATGTAGTCAGTTATGTGACTGGGAGCCCATGAGAGCAGAGGCCATGTCCTGTTCACTGTCATCTTCCTGGCATCCGGCACGGGGCTTGGCATAGAGTGGGATTTCAGTAAATATATGCCGAGTAATAATAGCAGCAGCAGCAGCAGGTAACATACACATCACACTGGCTATGTGTTAGGCATTATTGCAAATGCTTTTTATATATTAGCTTATTTAAAGCTTTACATAGATTAGCTTACTTAATGCTCATGGCCTCCCTAGGCTGTACGTCTTAGAAGTACCCCCATGTTTCAGATGAAGAAACTGAGTCATGGACAGTCAGGTAATATGCCCAAGGCCAAGCAAGCGGCAGAGCTTCTGCTTGAATTCAGGCCACGTGCCTCTGGTAACCATGATCTTAACCACAGAGCCACACCACCTTTGAATTCATCCATCTTTATGTACCTGGCACCCAGCGGAGTACCGGCCAGTCAGCAAGGGCTCAGTTAGCAAGTGCTCCCCACAACCCTTTGTTGGAAGGCTGCCTGCAGGCATGTTGAGACACAAGATGGGATGAGCACCTGGCAGAGTGGACACGGTCCCTGCCAAGCCTGCCACAAGCACATTCGACGTGGGCCGTGGGCCTTCTCTTCATGCGAGGTGCCCCCACCCCCACCCTACACAGCCTTCTCTGCCAAGGCGAGCAAATTCATTCTTAGCAGTGAGCCCACACTTACAGGCTGTGTGCTGTTACCCTCAGGACTGGCTGCCACCTATTTCCGAATCCATTAAGGCTTTCACACACTCTGTCTTCCAGAAGACCCCCATCCTTAGCACTGCCAGAACTCATCTTGTTTGTGTGGCTGGTGGGCTCCCTCACCAAAACTGGAAGGCAAGGAAGTACACCCCACATAATCCTTTTCTGACTTCGGTTATTTTTACATCCACAAGCCCCTGTTCATACATGAGAGGTTAACTTTTTCAATTATTACAAAATGGGGAGGTTTCTAGTGTTCTGGAATATGATTCCAAAGCCAAGGGAAATTAATCCTTTGGCTTCTTTATTCCTAGACCCTGTGCAAAGGGACCAGGGCTCCAGACACTCAAAGGAAACCCCAGTGGAGGGTTCTGAAGCGACTGGCCCAGGTCTCTTTGCCTCAGTTCTGCACCAGAAAGCACAGTAGACTATATGCACCAGACCTTCCCTCCCTACCAAAATATATCCCACATAATGCCTTCCAAAAGGATTATCCTCTGCTAAATCCTACACAATCATTTCCAGTGTCTGCTGGTAACGGACACCAGGAAGCCAGCAAACTTGCCTTCTCTCAAAATACATTTACTAATAACCCCTGCACAGAAAGAGCTTCATCCCTGCCGATATCAAGGCTTTGGAAATCAGGCTCCTAACAAATTTCCTTTGGTTTTGTTTCACATAATCCTGCTTCTGTCTGCCTCATGCTCTTCTCTAAATGTGTTGGGTCCCAGTGGGCCATTGTCCTCCATGAATGATGGCTCCGGGCTAGAAAAATGGCCCTCCATCTGTCATTGTGGTGCTCCAGCGCCAACAACAGGGGCTCCTCTGTTTCCCTCCACAAGCAGGCAGAGTGATGGCCCGGCCTTGGACCTACCTCCCCCACTATCTTGGGAGAGACATCAATGCTCTGGGCACTCTGGGGAGGTGAGGAAAGGCTGAGCCATTTCCACTTTCCACGCAAATCCCTTCTGGGTTGTGGAGACCCCACTTATGTTCTCTCCTCCCCAGTGGCCAATCCCTGCAATCATCCATCCTCCACTCTGCAGCCTGAGTCTTTCTTCTAACCATGCCATCTATCACCCTGCTAAGTTCTGAGAATCTAATGAGATAATCAGGCCAAGAGTGTTTTGCAAATACAGAATGGGCTGAGTAGTTAAGGGGACTGGGTTCACAGTCAGGAGAACCTGGGGTCAAATCTGACTTGCCACTTTCAGACTGGGTGATCTTGCAAGAGCCACTTAACCTCTCTGAACTTCCAGCTAGAGTGGATAATGAAGGGAATGGATAGAAATCACTAAGCACAGTGCCTGACTACAGAAGGCACTTAATAAGGGATACTATTATTTTGAAAAAAAAAGTAAGAGTATAGTAATACTAATAAGAATTCTGAATTTTTCCTAAAACTCTAGACAAACTGATGGTGGAGAGAAGTGAATCGAATTTATCTGTGGCTTTAGGTCTCCCCTGACAAAATGTGTCAGAGCCTGAGCTTGAGAAGTCTGGTAGTATCAGCACCTAGCAACCCAGCATAGCCCCAGAGAAAGCTCAGCCTCTGGCTCTGACACTTGCTGCATGACCTTGGGTAAGTGATTTAACCTTTCTAAGCCTCAAATTCTTCCTCTGCAAACTGGGATAAATATGAGCTACTTCCTAGGTCTTGTGAGTACCAGTGCAGTAATGTAGGGAAAATGCCAGTCTTTAGTTCCAAACATACAGTAGGTGCTAAAGAAATTTTAGAAACTATAATACTTATTAGTTGCTTATCTATCAGATACCTAATGGAAGTCCAGGACATTGTGTTAGGTGCTAGAAGAGAGAAGGAAGAGGAGGAAGAGGAGAAAGAAGAGGAAGAGAAGGAGGAAGAGGAAAGGGGAGAGGAAGAAAAGATGAGTAAGACATGATCTGTATCCTCATGGGGCTCACAGACTATTGTAGTGATTCTCAGCCCTGATTACATACTGTGGTCACTTAGGGAACTTCAAGAAATACTGCTGTCAGGCTCCCTACCCAGAGTCTGATTGAACTGGTCTGGGGCAAGGCCTGCACATTAGCACGTTGCAGAAGCTCCGCAGATGATTCTAATGGGACCAGAGCCCTATTTGGAGGCAGATATGAAGATGTGGATGCTTTGAATACCATATGCTTAGGGCTCCAACAGAATTATGTACAATGGGTGACAGAAACACATGCAAAGGCAAAGATTACGCCTCATTATTTAAGCTAATAGTGTGAGAGCAGTTCAGCAGAAGGGGAATCTGAGAGAAAGGCATTCTGAGCCTTTTCTGCAAGATGCCAAATAAAGGCAGAACTACAGTGAGTCACCAGGCAGGACCTGAAACAAACCAGAGAATCAGGAGAAAAGTGAGAAGAGCTGGGCTATTTCGCATGAACAGAGCTTGTCAGGAACTCCAGCTCCATACTGTATGCCAGTCCTTGGCTGGGACACTGTTCCAAGGGCTTTACCACTCAGGAAGAGTGAGACAGAGAAAGAGAGGATGCTCTGTATGGTCAGGCAGCCTCTGGGAAGTTCCTTTGCTTTCTCATCAAAGGTGTCACATGCCTTGCAGAGAGACCAAAACTTAGGGAGTTTCCAAGTTTGTTGGTCAACTGGGGGTGGCCCCCTGTCCATGGTGCTGAACAGGTCCTGTGCTAAAGAACCATGCTCAACATGTGGTTCATAGGCAAGAAGCCTCGGTGTCATCTGGGAGCTCATTAGCTTTGCAGACTTATGAGCCCCACCCCAGACCTACAGAATCAGAATTTGCCACTTACTAGGTCCCCAGGTGGTTTGTGTGTACACTTAAGTCTGAGGCTCACTGCTCGAGGCCAGTGTTTGCAAGCTATAGGTTGCATTCCATTCTTGAGTCATGAAATTAATTTACTGCATTGGAAACAGCATTTTTAAAGAAGAGGATAGAATGTACCAAAAGCAGAACAAGGCAGTTAAAATGTGAGATTTCATCACACGTAGTTTCATTATTACATATTGTGTATACTGAGGAGGATCTAAGAAGTCTTTGTTACTATGATTTGCATTTTATTAAAAAAATTTTTTAATTTATATATCTTTTTGAGAGACATAGAGAGAGACCGTATGATCAGAGGAGGGGCAGAGACAGAGAGGGAGACACAGAATCCAAAGCAGGCTCCAGGCTCCGAGCTGTCAGCACAGAGCCCGAGGCGGGGCTTGAACCCGCAAACCATGAGATCATGACCCAAGCCTAAGTTGGTCGCTTAACTGACTAAGCCACCCAGGCCCCCTGATTTGCATTTTAAATGATGTCTGAAAGCCACTGCTTGGTTTTTTGTTGTTGTTGTTGTTTTGTTGTTGTTGTTATTTGTTTTTTGGGGGTTTTGTTTTGTTTTGTTTGTAATGGGGAAGAACTGGTGATTCTTTCTGGATATCTCCCAACATTCTAAGGCACATGAGGAAACAGACAGTAAGAGAAGAGAGGGGCATAGATTGGTAGAGAAAGAGTGACAGAGGGAGAATAGATCTGCTGGAGAGGGTAAAAAGTAAAAGAAGAGGAGAGGGGAGGTGAGGAAAAGGGAGGGGAGCAGAGGGGAAAGAAAGCAGAGGATTGGATTTGAGTGTTATTGTCTGTAGAGTTGAAGTGTGCTTGGCTTTTCTTTCCATTTCAGCAAAGTTTTGTAAACTTTCATACCACATGCCCTTAGAACAAACATTACCAAGAGTTTATACTTATGAGCACGTGTAGTTGGTTTTACATACTCGAGAACTCCTTGTTTCTGGTGGTTTGTCACCACCAGCCCCAGGGAAGCAGGTGGGGGGCAAATGGTGGGGAGTGCCCATGACTCAGAGACAAAGTCTCTTCCCCATGGCCAGGTTTCTCACACTTCCCACTGTTCACCATCAACCAAAACATTTAGAGGAACAGCTCTAGAGAACTCTGGACAGGAAGAAACAGAGGCCTCTTTAAAATGCACATTTCATTTGCTTCAAGAGGTGACAAAGAACAAAATGTCAAGAGTAGAAGTGACACCATGATTTTTCTTCTTTTCAGAACCAGGCAATGGGAGTTATTAACCTCTTGCCATGCACCTGTTATTTCATTTATGCAACAGTGCCCCACATTTGATTTTGCCTACGAAATTGGTGTCTAATGAAGATGACAAAAATGACTTTTCAAACAATTTTCTCTCAGGCTTATGGAGTTTATAAAACACTGAGCTCATGGAAATCAATGTTTGGGACAAAAATTTTATTAAAGTTCAAGGAAGACACAACCCATGTACCAAAACTTGGGTTTGTTCTGCAAGATGGCAGAATCAGACCACCAGCTCCTTTGTACTGAGCTATGATAAACTCAATGTGAATAGTTTTTATTTTCATGACAAGAAAATTATAAAATAATATATATCTACAGCTATAAAGACAAAAATTTTTTTTATAGAGTACTGTTTCTTCAAGGGCATTTTTAGTGCCTGAAATTCTAAGTTATTCAGCATGATTCTTGATACAACAAGTAGAGTAGCTAATTCTTAATGATACCTAGTATGTTCCTGGGCCTTCATATCTGCATCTTATTTAACCCCCTTGAAAAGCAATGGGATAAATATCACAATCCCCATTTTCAGATACAGTAAAATAGAAGCTCAGAGAGGCTTAGTGACCTGCCCAAGGTCAGACAGCTCATCTGAACTCCCACACGTCTGACTCCCAAACTGTAACCAAGGTGACCAAATGTCAACTTGTTCAGCTCCTTTTCTACCTCAGTTTCACAAATCCCAATGTTTCACAACAACCTTCTTTACCTTGGGCTTCCGGTCATTTTCCCACCTTTCTGCTTTCATCTCTCTGGGCCTTGCACCTGAGCAGCCTGACATTTCTCCCTGGTTCTGTCTGGCACTGAAGGAACAGTCCTGTGTTGGTGGCTGGTCACTCACAAAGAAGGATCTCTGGAGGCGAAGTAGCTTTCCATGCTGGCTCAAAATGAGCCCTGCTTCCCCTTGATTGAGTCAATGATTTTACAAGAGTCAAACAGCAAATACTCAAAGTGGAAAAATTTAAGTACGGTTCAGCTCTGAGGCTGCATTTCCTCAACATCACAATTTAAGCATTTCTGAAACTGGCTCATGCTTATAGGGCAAAGCCCCATCAGAGGAATGACATTTTATAAAAGCTCATCTGGGAGTGTTGGGTGGCTCCGTCAGTTAGGCGACTGACTTTGGCTCAGGTCATGATCTCACACTTCATGGATTTGGGCCCTGCACGGGGCTCTGTGCTGACAGATCAGAGCCTGGAGCCTGCTTCAGATTCTGTGTCTCCCTCCCTGCCTCCCCTCCTCTCTCCCTGCCTCTCTCTCTCTCTCTCTCTCTCTCTCTCTCTCTCCCTGACCCTCCCTGGCTCTCATTGTCTCTCTCTCAAAAATAAGTAAACATTAAAAAAAATAAAAATAAATTTTAAAAGAGCTCATCTGAATACAAAGACAGTCAACCCAACAACTTCTCTAGGGTCTACCACACACCATGCACTATGAATAGGCTAAGTATGAAAAGGCACCAAGACATTGTCTTAGACCAGGGTATTTATTTATGGTATTTTTTAGAAGTTCAAAATCTAGTATTTTTACTAAGGAAATCAGTGAAAATTCTAAGTAGAATTCAAGCTAGGAAGAACACATTTCAACTCAATATGATAAAGGGTTTTCTGCTCAGCACTTGTGGAACAATGAAAAACCAAATTTATTAGTACATTTTACCCGAAGGTGCAGCTAGCTGATATTTAACAACTGGCTTTCTCGGGCTAGGGGAGAGGGCAGGGGCTGGTTTCCCTGGGGCAAACGCTCCTGCCATGGTGGATTCCAAGCTCTCTGAGTGGAGCCAGTGAAATGCAGCTGGGAAGACATGAGCGGAGCAGCCACCACAGATGTTTCCACCAGGCAGATAAAACGAGGTCAATGACCTCAGAGGCAAAGTATAATGTAGTAAAGTAATCAGGAAGTGATGATTTATATTTAGAGTAATAATTTATACTTTTTAAACATTTTTAAAGTTTATTTATTTATTTTGAGAGAGAGCACAAGCACAAATTGGGGAGAGTCAGAGAGAGAAGGAGAAAGAGAATCCCAAGTAGTCTCTGTACTATCAGCACAGAGCCCAACTCAGGGTTTGAACCCAGGAACCCCAAGATCATGACCTGAGCTGAAATCAAGAATCAGATGCTTAATCCACTGAGTCACAAAGGTGTCCCCATACCTTTCCTTAATATAATTTACATAAGCATAATTTGATACATTTTAATCTTTGATAACAGCTATGTTGAATGACTGGCTCACAAAATCCCTGGAAAAGTAACAATCAGTTCTCATGAGCCAGCAGGAGGGAGCTCCACAAAGCCTCTACGACAGGGGGAGGGTGGACAGTCAGAGGAGGGTGGATATGATTACCTAAGTCTCTAAGTCTATCCAACTCAGGCCCCTGCAGCAGACACAGCTGCAGTTCCATGGATGGTGGCATTTCAGCACCCACTACGTACCAGTGACAGGGCCGAGGGTGACCTATACCCACCAGGTACCAGTGACAGGGCCGAGAGCCCCGGTGCAGTGTCTCATTCATTTTAACTAAAACCCCTAAATTAGACTGGGACTAATATGATCCCCATTTCAGAGATGAAGAAACTGAGGCTTAGAAAGATTAAGTAACTCACTTACAGTCACATAATACTAAGTGGCCATTTTGAAAGGTTTGACTCCAAATCCCTTTTCTTCAAACCAGGACATTAAACTGATATGAGAAATGTGCTATGCCTACAGGTTCATGAACTTCCATCATCCCTCAGAGCAAAATGGTCTGTGAAGGAGGAGGGATGGGATGTGCCCAGAGCACATTTCAGAAGGGTGGGCTCCGTCTTTGAACCCAGAGACCTACACTGCACTTACAGCACGTAGAGGAGGTAAAGAAGCAGTGCCTTCCTTTCTTTGGCAGCAATAAACAAACAACTAAAATCTCAAATTAAGTAGACTCATATAAAATCACCACCTTTCTAAGTACAAAGAAAGTCAAATGTCCCCCATGTAATACTGTTCCACTTACTGGACAATTTTGGACAAACTGAAGGGGACTGCCAGCAGCCTGCAGCCTGGTCTGCAGTCTTATGTCTCTGCACTAAACAGATAATGAACTCTTTTTCCCTTATCCAAGGGATAGCAAAGGGTGAGCAAGATGACCAAACAAGATAGCGAATATGAGCAGAACACCATATCTCTCCATCACAGAGATGCAGGTGAGGTAGACAGTGTGCCCAGTGCCTACCCCCGTATTCTTTGCATTGAAATACTGGAAATCTAACGTCAAGCCAGTGTCTTTCTGGCCAGTCCCATCCTGAAGCTCTGACCCTACTCCTTGAGTCTGCGCAAAGTGAGCACCCAGACTGGGCATCCAGGTAGCTGATAAGATGTTCCTGGGGGGCAGAGACTCCCCCAGTGATTAATGGGCCTGTGGGCTCACTTGCTCCTTCTCTGTATTACCCACCTACCTTCTACCGTGATGTTAGGTTCTGACAGGGCAGCAAGCACATTTCGCACATTCAGTAGGGCACGTAGGCCCTAGCGCCCACTGGCTTCCCTTCTTCCCCTCTTCTGCAGCCTCCTACCTCCGGTAAAATCCCAGGACTGCAACTGAATGCAGGTGTTTGCACTGTGTTTACCTGCGGAAGTTTTGGTCACCAGATCTGCCAAGATCCCTGGGCTATGTGTGTTAGTTGCTTTTTCATCATGCCTCCATCACATGGAATTACTGAGGTAGAGCTGCATGATGCAAACTACCTGAATTACAGGCAACAGCTCCTGTGCCCACAGGCAGGGCATGGGGAAGGATTCTCTCTCTCTCCTTCCCTCTCTAAGCTGACAGTACAGAGCCTGATGCCCACGAACAGTGAGATCATGACCTGAGCCGAAATCAAGAGTAGGACGCTTAGGGGCACCAGGGTGGCTCAGTTGGGTTGGGTGTCTGAATTCAGCTCACATCATGATCTCACAGTTTGCGAGTTTGAGCCCCTCATCAGGCTCTGTGCTGACAGCTCAGAGCCTGAACCCCGCTTTAGATTCTGTGTCTCCCTCTCTCTCTCTGCTCCTCCCCCTGCTCACACACTCTCTCTCTCAAAAATAAATAAACATTTAAAAACAAAGAGTCAGATGCTTAACCATATGAGCCACCCAGGTGCCCCTATAAATTTCTGAACGTAACTAATGTGACAGGTGAGTTATTTCCAGTCCTCACAAGCAGCTCTGCAAAGTGATTATTCTATCCCACTTCTTGGATGAGGAGACTAAGGCTTGGACAAGTTGATATGCTTGTCCAGTACACACTACCAGTGGGCAGAACCAGGTTTTAAATTCCTGTTTGTTTATATCCAGAGCCCTTATGCTAGACACATTGCAGCTCTGCCTACACAAGAGGGGGAAAAAATTACTAAGGGCTTGCTTACTCCATGCCAATAATGAGGAAAGTGACAATAATGAAAGTGGCTAACATTTACACGGTGATTACAATGCTCCAGGCACAGCTGAAGACCAGGTTTACAAATCCCCCCACAGCCTTTCTTTTAGACATTAGGAAACTGAGGCTCCAAGAGGTAACACCACCTGCCTTAGGTCATATGGTTTGAGACTGAGCTATGGGCCTCTCCGTAAATGCGTCTGTTAGCATCCTCTTATTGACCTTGACACAAAGGTGATGGCATCCCCAATTCCCAGAGGAGGAAAGGGAGGCTCCAGGAAGCAAAGAGACTTGCTCAGAGACACCCAGCTAAGGGGCTGACACCACTTACCCCAGCAGTGAGTGCATCTCAGGAGCGGAAGGAGACCTGGCTTGGAGGCTGTTCACCACTTGCTAACTATACCACTTTAGACAGGCCCCTTGCTCTCTCTGGGCCTCAGTTTACCCCTGAGGACAGTGAGAGCTTTAGGCAGGGCCCCGGCTGATCCATCCAACAGGGATGCACCAGGTCGCCCAGTGCCACCATGACTCAGGTGAGATGTTCTCCCAGCAAAGGTGAAAAGTGCTTTCAGATTCAACAGGTAGTCTCCCCTAGACCCTGTTACATTCGCAGGCCGATAAACAACCTCAAACACTTGTGAGCGGGATCTCGTTTATGGGTCTGTAGAAAGGGCTGATGGAAACACTGTTGATAGTGCCACATCCCTAATGATTTATCAGGGAAGGTGATGTAAAAGAGCAGCAAGAAATCACAGGGAGGCGGGAGGGGGTTAACTACCTGCTTCTTGCTGCATAGAGAGAGGCAGACAGGGTGCAGGCAATCTGAGCACAAACAACTTGTCAGGGGCCGTCTTGGACAACTTTCTGTATGAGTAGGGGATGCCAGAAAATGGACAATCTGGGACAGGCTGACAGAGGCAACAGAGATTCATGAGGCCTGTTGGTCTTAAAGTCACAGAAAGACTGTGCAATGCCAAGTGTAACCACTGTCTCCAAGTTTCCCCTCCTCAGCAGCTCATCCGGGACAGACAGGAGCTTGAGGTGGTAAAAGGTCGGTGTAGAGCGGCGCCTGGGTGGCTCAGGTGGTTAAGTATCAGATTTTAGACTTCAGCTAAGGTCATGATCTGGGCGGGTTTGTGGGTTGGAGTCCCATGATGGGCTCTGTGCTGAAGGCCTGCTTGGGCTTCTCTCTCTCCCCCTCTCTCTGCTCCTCCCCTGCTTGTGCATGTGTGTGCTCTCTCTCTCACACACACAAAAATAAATAAATAAACATAAAAAAACTCCTGTGTACAGATTTTGCATCTTTTGCATCCTTGTGATTTCACATCGCCAACAACCGATTGGCCTGTACCAGTGCATTGTGGGAATGTCAGGCAGCTTGGGAAGCAAGCGCAAAGGGCAGGCAAGGATGCCTGGGTCTTGGCAAAATGTGACGAAACAGGGCCTGGGAATCAGTGTGAAATTAGTTTCTTGTGGACACTCTGGGGTTGGAAGTGACATGAATTACAGGTAATAGGCATGGCTCTTGGTGATTTATCAAGGCCTGCTGCCCTCACCTATTTTCACCTTCCCTGCATCCCCTACTGCTACATTCCCTCTCATGACTAAACACCCACGTCTCCGAGTCTCTGCACCAGCTGCTCCCTCTGTCGGGATGGCACCCTTCCTGGGCTCTGCTGGCAAAGTCCTCCAGCTTTTGTGAGTATCACCTGAATCAGGATGCCTCCTTCCCTAACCGGGTCTGGGCTCCTGGGCATACAATCTGTACAGCAGCACAGAGCTCATGCTTAGAAGAGCCCTGAACTTGGCCTCATGCTCCACGGTCTTCAACAGAGGGCTCTACATTTCCTCTTTGCACTGGGACTTGAAAATCATGCGGCTGGACCAGCTCCCCCACTACCCCACTTAAGATGGAGTCAAAGGCTCTCCCCTCTGTGGTCTCACAGCACCTTGGATATTCCTCAGTGGTAAGACCCATCCTTGTTCTTACTTGTTCGTATCTTTCCATCCTGCCTTGTGGTGAAAAAAGAATATTTACATGGTTTAAAAAATGCAAAAAAAATCACAACAAACTAACCTTGCATAAAATGGTAGTAGAGAGAAAGAAGAAAAGGGGGGAAAATGGCAAATAACCAAAATCAAGGCAGGAATGAGGTTAATTCCCTTAACAGGCTGACCTCAGAGCTGGCCCCGTACTCGCTTGCAATCTGTAGGGAAAATGGGACATTAATGTTCACACAATTCTGTGTTTATGAGGCAAAAACAAACCAACCTCTCTGGAGAGGAATGTTTATTCTTCCTATTAGGAGAGATGAAACTTCTGAGAATGCTTGCAGAAAGGACCTTGTGAGACAGAGAGCCTTAACCTGGTATCTGTACCCCATCAGAGGTACAGAGGTATGTTTTGGGGTAAGCACTGTTTTGGGGGAGGCTCTATGTCCTGTGCTGGATTCTTAAAGGGCCCACGACTCACAAAGGATTAAGACTCACTGGGCTGTAATGACAGGCACATCAGTAGACATTTTCTCATAACGACCCTCAATGGAGACTGATGGGACTTTTACGAAGCACAGTTCTACACAGGTTTTACTGATTTGGTCCCGAGACCTTACTATAATGGAGTTACTTGTAAGGCAGTGGCCTTTTCCTTCTCACCTTGGGTCCCAGAGGACCTAACTCACAGCTCAGTGTATAATCAGCATCTAGTAAAAGTGGTCGAGCAGCTGCGTGGACAAGTAAATCAATGAATAAGTGACTTGAACTTCTAACAACCCATGTAGAGCTCTTCCACTCCAGCACTGGACTCTTGCTCAAAAATATCGACCCAGTCTGTGCCCACAGATATGATGATGATTCCCTGGATCTGGGGATTCAGAAGCAAAATGAGCCCCTCACCAGATCATTGTGCTTCCTAAGAAAGGTGCCTTGTCCTCAAGGGCAAGGTTCCCTAAGGATTGTGGTGGTTAATTTTATGTGGCTAGGCTATGATGTCCAGCTGTTTGGCCTCACACCAGGGTGGATATCACTGTGAAAGTATGTTTTTTTTAGATGAGATGAATATGTATCATCAGTTCACTGTAAGTGAAGCAGATTAGCCTCCATAATGTGGGTGCGACTCATCCAATGAGCCTTAAGAGAAGAGATGGAGATTTCTCAAAGCAGCAGCAATTTTGCCTCAAGATTCAAGAGGAAATCCTGCCTGAGTTCCCAGGGCACCTGGCCTGCCCTGTAGATTTCACACTCAAGGCTACAACTGCAACCCTCACCAGAATCTCCAGGCTGCTGGTCTGCCTGACAGCTTCAGGCTTGCCAGCCTCCACAACTGTGGGACCCAAGTCCTCAAAATAAATCTCTCATTCTCCTTCTCTCAACCTCTATGTGTACACACGCACACGTATGCATGTAGATGTATGGACATACGTGTAGATACACATATACGGATACGCTGTTGGTTCTATTCCTGTGAAGGACCCTCTACAGGGATTGGGGACTCTTGATTATTCTGAGTAGATGACACTGCCACTTTTCCCCAGAGCCATCTCTGTCAGGACTGCACAGAAGAGAAGCACAAATATGAGAAAGGGATTTTCCAGAACCACAATGATTCTGATGACTCACTTGCTTGGCCTTAGGGGTCAGAAGGGGCTGCTCTGCCTCTCTGTGCCTTCAGCGACTCTCAGGGAAGGCACTGGTAGATGCAAACTGCCACACGGCCAGTGACAGATTTTCTGGTTTGCTCCGGTGCCCCCTCCCCCTGCCATTGTCTGATTTAGTGGTTGCGATGTTCCAAAGTTGGCATGTGAGGGGGAGAGAGAAGGTAGTATTGGGAAAGGTTGTCAGTGACAGCTCTAGGCTAGCTTTGCCCATTCCTGAGACATGAGTGCTGTCCTATGTCTCAGGGAAGTGGGGTCCCAGCCTCCCAATGTTTTACAACTCCCCAAGAGCAGCTAACATCTATGGATGCCTCATGTGGGCCAGACACAGGCTGGTTTAGTCTTGTCGCTTAGGAAGGGGGGACGTCCACATCCATTTTACCAACAAAGAAGCTCAGAGAAGCCACGTGGCCAAGATGGAAGAGGAACTCATGGCTAAAGTGAAAGACCCATGTCAGTTTCCCTCTGCCCTGTCCTTTGTTTGCACGTCTTGCTCTGGGCAGAAGGCCTGGTTGTTGTATTTTGACTCCACCAGTTACCGGCTGTGTGAGCATGCACAAGTGACCTGCTCTCTCCAAGCAGCAGTGTCAGCTCTCCAATACCTGCCCTTCAAGATACTGCAGGTGCTCACGGAGATCACATGGCATTCGGTGAACAGGGGTTGCCTCGAGGCTGTCATTCACTGGGTTGGAGACAGGGAGGAAGGATCCGGTGAACTGCCTCTATGAGAACACACCCAGACGCTCCATGTGCCCCCGCAGAAGTCACACCTGCACACCCCGCAGCTCCTGCCACCCTCCCGGGAGCCTGAGACACAGCTCCATGAGAGAATTTTCACACCGGGTGGGTGGGGTAGGGGGATGTGAAAATGAGGAAGCAAAATCACTTTGTGAACTCATTAAATGCATGCCTGCTTGCATCTCTGCGTGCTTCTCCCGCTCCCGCTTTGGGTTGTGTGCCTATTATTAACCACCGCCCTCCAAGGAGAAACGTGTGCCTTATCCCAGGAACATATTGTGGGGGGAAGAGACTTCCTAATTTAGTGTAATCAACACACTTTTTTTTACAAAAAGTCCCACCTCTCTGAAGGAGAACCTGGCTCAAAAACCAATCTGGGCTCCCCAGTCCCTGGAGAAAGCAGAATAGTCATAGCCAGCCATGTGAGGGCTTTCTGACTAAGGCCGTGATCTCCATTACTTCGCTTCCACTTCTGTTATACGCAACCCAGCCCAACAGCCACCCCAGGTTAACCCAAAGACCTTCACACTGTGCCTTTGCTTAGTCACCAATGCCTGAAGGCTTTCCCTGCCCAGCGGCCTCACCGCCCCCCTCGAAGGCTTCCTTTTCTGCCAAGCCAATCTGGACCCCCCAATCCAAAGTAAACCCCCTCTCCTGAAGTCACCCAGCTCTTGGCTCCTTTGCCTTTCATGACACTCATTGTACTATGTGACCAGCTGTCACTTCCTTGTCTGTTTCTCATCCCTTCTCCCTGTCCCACTCACTGCCAGATTCAGGTCAGATTCTCCAACAGCAACCACATAGCAGGTGTGGGATTATATACAAGCCACCCCTCTCCCAGCAGAACCCCAATGCTCCGACCTGGAGCCATGGGGCATGGCATTCCAGATTCAGTTCCCACTCGGCGCTGTCTCTTTCTCCCATTCCCTGGAGTTCTTTCAAGTTCATGACAGCCTCCTTAGCCAGGCAGACACCTCCTTTTGGGAAGAGGCCAAGTCTCATTCATCTCAGTGCTAGGTATATGGTAAGTTTGGGAAAATATCTATTAACCATGGAAGAAATTAGGAGACAATCTAAGAAACTGGCAAAATAGAAAGAAAAAAACCTGGATGATAAGCTCCTCAAGGGCAGGGGCCCCAACTTACTTAGTTTTCTCTTCCCTCTAAAATGCTCTGGCTGCAGCCCATGATCAGTGGGATTGCCCTGAACTGAAATATACTCAGGTCTTGACACTTAAAACAGAGCATTAATCTTTGCAAGCACTCAAGCATTTTTCCCCAGGCTTAGCAAAGTGAGGTTATAGAAGTCAGCCAGAAGGTGAAGCAAAAAGACTCTGTTGACAATTTTAAGTGCCACAGAAATGGATAATTTTAATGGATGCAGTATTTCTACAGAAATAAAATACTATGATTGAGATAGAGGCCAAGCGTTTTACCACTAGATGATAGTGAAATTTAATTTGAATCAATGAGGAAGGTCTACAAGTCAATTACCTTTCGTTTCATTCCTGTGCCTTAAATGAAAGTTTAGGGCCAGTAGCAAAAACTGCCCCGGAAAGGAGCATTTTACAACATATCAATTCATTCATCACCGCTACCCCTGCAAGCATTATGCATGCAACAGCCATATTGATTAGCTCCTTGAATTTAACTCGGTCTCAATTTTAAGTTCACAGTGAGTTAAACAAACCAGGGAGGGGAGTGCCATTATCATTCCCATTTTAAGGCTGAGAATACTGAGTCTTAGTGAATTTGTGCATCTTGTCCAAAGGCAGTCACAAATCTAGTAAGGGCAGAGCTAAAATTTAAAACAAGATTTGTGTGTTGGGGGGGCAGGGAGGGCACCTCTCTGACCTCTACACAAAACCAGACACATTTAGGGAGCCAACAGAGTAAGGGGTAGTGATAAAAGCCAGCATTGGGGGAGGAGCCTAAGCCCATAGATCTGCATCCAGATATTTCGTGGGCTTCTATGTATCTCCAGAGAGGCAACTCCACCACTGCCCTTTAAATGGCATAAACAGGAAAGTGCCTTAGACTTAAGAAACTCCAGGCTCTGCCCGGGGTCTGTGAAGGGAAATACTTCCAGAGCACAATTTAGGGAGTGTGTGCTTCAGTGCACTAAAGACAGCCCTGTGACCTGATTGAGCCCTCTTTGTCACCCTGAGGGACCCAGAGTACGTAAGCACACGGAAATTATTTGAAAAGCTTCCTTAGCAAGATGTCTCTTCCCCTTGTTTTCTGGAAACCAAAACATTTCTCTTTCTGAACCACCCCAACACACAGCCAGAACTTCTGTTGCAGCCCCCCCCCCCCCGGCCCTGCTCAGCAGTGATGGGGGAGACTTCCTCTGGAGTGCCGCCTCTCGGAAAAAGAGACTTTCATTCACTCCTCATATATTTGCTAAGCACCTCTGATATGCCTCCGTCAGTCACAGGCAGCACAGAGCTTTGGTTTTGATGGAGTGGTGGCAAATTAAGCAGTAAACAGAAGACCTGGGGAGCTACCACAGAAAGTGACTTTGGGCAGGGGGTGGGGTAAATAGGCAAAAGGACTTGTCTAGGTTGGGGGAGGGGTGGCCAAGGCTGACTTCTCAGAGGAGGTGGCACTTGAGTGAAGACCTGAGTTACTTGGAAGAAGCCAGCCATGCAAACCCTTGAGGCGGGAAGGTGCTGGCTTTTTCCAGTAACAGGAAGAAAGCTGGCGTGCTGGAGGCCAGGTTAGCACAGGAGAGCGGGGGATGAGATCAGAAGTTGGCAGGGCAGGTAGAGTAGGCTGTGCGGGCCTCTGCGAGGAGTTTGGTTTTTATTCTGAGTGTTCTGGGAAGCCACAGGAAGGTTTCACAGAAAGGAGTGACAGCACTTGATTTACAGATTTTAAAGCTCTCTCTAGCTGCCCAGCAGGGAGCGGGTAGTCTATGGGCATGCAGCCGGGCTGAGCAGAACCCTCTGAGCAAGAGATGAAAGTCGCTTGGGTTAGAATGGTAGAGATGGAAATAAAGGGAGGTGGCGAGATTCGGGGAATGGGGTGTTGATAAATGTTAACGAGCGGCTCTCAGGGAAAAAATTTTTAAAAGCCCTGTTGGCCAATTTCCATGGTGTAAATACTCCCGTGGCCTCAGCTAATGCCGACGCGGGAAGGGCCTTGCACGGTCATCTCACACACTGGGCAGCCTGCCGCAGCCACCACAGTCAGGGCTAGACCTCACAGGACTTGCCAGCCAGCTGGACTGGAGGCTGGCTTGTACAACCTGGGCCAGAGTGAAGGGAAGAATGGAGAATGGCTCAGGTGCACTGCCTGAACCACGGCCCTGTGCATTCCTCAGCCTCCCAGGACGCAGGAGCGTGGTGGCAGCGCGGAGCTGAGAGGCAGGAGGCTCTGCGGGAAAAGGGTAGCCCCAGGCTCCAGGCTCCCTGGGAGCAGACCTCGTCCTCCCTTGTCCTCCGCACCCAGCACTCGGCCTGGTGCACAGGTGGAACTTAATGAGGAGCACCTGCAAGAACGAGTGGGCTCGGTCTCCTCATCTGCAGAATGGAATGGGAAAGCGGACTCTCTCTGAGGGTACCGGTGAAGAGCAGGTGAGACATGACAGCTGCCGGACTCAAGAGCTAAGGGTCCCATGGGCATCTATCTTGATCCTGTGTGACTACCTCATGTGACTGATGAGAAAATGAAGCTCAGAGCCATTAAGCCACACATCTACACCCATTGAGCTAACAAGTGGTGGGGCAGAGATTCAGATCACACGGGGCCATCAGCCAGAGACCCACAGCTGCTGGGCCAACCTCACCAAGCACCAGTTCCCAGTCTCCCCAGAGCAGTGAGGCCATGAGGGTGGAGAGCACACCCCAGCACGCCTGCCCTGCCACATCCTGGACGTGAGACACCAGGAGTAAAGTGAGACTCAGGTGAGAGCTGGCAACCAGAGCTTCCCTCCCCTGACCGGGAAGGAGGGACAGAGAGGCCTGCAGGGAGCCAAGGAGCACTTGCTTGGCCTGTTCAGGATGAAGGATTCAGTGAGAGCAAGTGTAGGGACGGAGCCACGCCAGCTCTGCCCTCACTGTGCTCCGCACAAAGGCCGATGTAGCATGTTCCACTGGTGGAGACTGGCTGACCTATCTCTGCCTGATAAATGGATTGTTTTAAATTCCTTTGCATGGCCACCATTTTTCTCCTAGGCTGATAGGGATTTACGAGCCCAGGCCTTGGGGTCACCATCCCAAGTATAAACTCTGCTCCTGCTGCTCACAGACTGTGAGCTCCCATAAGTGCTCTGTGCCTCCTCTTTCGCACCAGCATAAAGCAGGCACAATAGACTCATTACCTCGGAGGGCTGTGGTGAGGGCAAGGTGCTCCCATGATGGGTAAGGGGGAGAGCTGGGCTGCAAACCAAACCAAGAGGTGTCCCTTGCCCCCCATGTCTACTGTACACATCACAAGTAGACTGAGCGGGAAGAAGAAAAAAAAAAACAGGAGGGGAAAAATCCTATGGACTCACTTCTAAGTGTCATACAAATGTAAGTGACACATTAATTCCCTCTCACCCTGGAAGCCTATAAATTGTTGGATGCCAAACAGCCAAATGGCCCTGGTAAATCACAGTGCTTCTTGCAACCATGGGGCAGGGGTGCCTTACAGAGGCTGAGAAGCTCTACTTGGGGACGGCCTGGTCAGCTGTTTCCTGGCCAACTAGCCTCCTGTGCCACCCAATGGCTCCAGTTCCAGCTACTCACGTGGAGGGGACCCTGAAATTATTGTTGTTGAGAAATCTGTGAGGTTTTGGTGCTTGGGTGCACCACAGCAAAAACCCTCTCACCCTGGGAGGCTGGTGCTTCTTATTATACTAGGATGTGTTGCTTTAACAAGAATAGATGTCATTTGCTAAGCACATACTCAGTACTAGGCACAAATGTGACTCTCACACACCTGGGAAGGAGGTTTGACTATTATCTCCATTTTATAGCTGAAGATACTGAGATCAGAGAGCAAGCAGCACAGCAAGTCAGCAGCAGCGCTGGGATGTGACCCAAAGCAGCCCCACACCCAGAAGCCCAACCTCAGTCACCAGCTCAGAAGGCCTTTCCAGCTCCTCTGGGGCATGAACAGTTTGTCTGCAGGGTAGAAGCTGGACTGCAAGGCTGGTAGCCCAGAGTTTACCATAGAGGCTGAGGGCACAAATCAAATGTCTTCAGAGGCCAGAAAGGAGGTCTGGCTTGAGGATTGTTGTTTTTATTTTTTTAATGGTGTATTTATTTATTTTGAGAGAGAGAGAGAGAGAGAGAAAGACAGAGAACATGAGCAGGGGAGGGGCATACAGAGAGGAGAGAGAGGATCCCAAGCAGGCTCTGTGCTGCCAGTGCAGAACTCAATGCCATGAACCATGAGCTCATGACCTGAGCTGAAACAGAATTGGACGCTTAGCTGACTGAGCCACCCAGGCGGCCCTGGCCCGAGTTCCAAAGAGACAAGTGGAGGTGGCAGGAACTGGGGCCAGGCCCTATCTCAGCTCCATGGGGCCAGGTGAAAAAAACGGCTCAGCCACCTACCTTCTATCTTCTTTCCAAGGTAAGTTGAACACCCTAAATTTTCATGCAAAATCTCTAAACCAACAACAGGCCCACCAAAATCCATCTGGGGGGTCAAATGTGGCCATGGGGTAGGAGTGTGCAACCTCTGTTGTTACTTTACAGTTTACAAGTGCTCTGCACACGCACACAAATTGTTTTTGCTTGGATGACCAGTATTGCTGTTTCCCTGCTTCACAGATGTTTAAATTGAGACTAAGGGCTTAGCAATTACTGAATGCTGCAAACCTTGAACAGGCAGTGTCCCTCTCTACTGTCCTAGTTAAGCATCCTGAAAGCTCAGCTTGTACACGTCCTCCAGGGCCAGAGAGCTCACGCCTGTGACAGCGACCCAAATCGTTTTTAAACAGTTCTAATCTTAAGAAACTCACCTCAACTTCAACCTGCCTGCCCCATGCTGAAACTCGCTAGGTATGCCTGATTCTCCTTCCATGTGACGGGCTTTGCCAGCCACCAACAGTGAGTATGGCAGGGGGAACAAAGCAGAATTTTCCCTGAATACTTCTAAGGCAGTAAGCTCAGTGTTCATGTTTACACTGTATCCTTAGAAGTGCACAGTGTGGTAGGCCTCCCTAAGGCTGTGAGCACATAAGGTACAGGGAGGTATCGTCCCCAAGGTCACAGTTGGTATATGATATAGAGAGGATTAAAAATGAAGTCTCCCCAATTCCACGGCCACTATTCCATCTATCCATCCACCCATCCATCCATCCATCCAACAAATATTTTTTGAGAACTTACTATGTGTCAGGCACTGGGTTGGACACAGAGGGACACAACGTCCCCCTCTATCATACTACTTCCCGGCATCTTTTTCAGGCTAAGGCACCTGAGCTCTTTCATCTGATCTTGATGGGGTCAGTTTCCAGGTCCCTCTTCTTCCCTGACTTGTGGGTATGAACATATGTCAACATCGCTATTACAGTCACTGGCCAGAATGGAGGTAATCCTTGAACAGAGCTTGGTCAGGCATGGGCTGGGAATGTGCCCTCCTTGGCTTGGGATCTCTCCTTTTATTGATGGAGTCTATTCTCATATCAGCTTTTCTGGCAGCCTTCCCACAAGCAACATTTCAACCAAAACCGTGAAAATTGTTTTCACAGCTGCAGCTACTAACGCATGTCTGGTCGTGGGATATGGAGAGACCCAAGAAAAATGGAACTGCACCTAAAATCTACCGAGCCTATTTTATGTTCTAAACATTTTATAAACATTTAAAAATGTGTATTATTATTATTTCCATTTTACAGCATGAAAAGTGAGGCTCACAGAGGTTAAAGGACTTGTCTCGAATTATCCAGCCAGGAAGTCACAGATCTGGGACATGAGCCCATGGCTGTCTGGCTCTAGGCTTATGTTCTTTCCCAAAGGGTTTCACATTCATACCTGTTAAATTTCCTCTTTTTTGAACAGGACTATTGCTTTGGACTATTGTCTTTGATCCAATATCCTGGTAACACTTTCCACCTTTACTAGCACAAAGAATAGTCCACGTCAGCTATGGTTCCTGAGCACATCGATGCTGAGCACAGCAAACACTGTTGATGACCTAACTGGGCTCGTGGCAGAAAGTAAACAGAATGGCAGTCCCAACAAACACAAGCACCAGAACCAATGAGCAGATCCCAGCCGCCTTCCAAGAAAAGAACTGCTCCTGAACAGGGGCGTGGCTTACAGTGACCCAGGCAGTAGAGGAAGACTCAGCTGTCCTCAGTGTGTGCCCTGCTGGAGGTCCTCAACAATGTCTCTGAATGTGACTGCCCTAGGTGAGGTCTGAGTCCCCAGCCCAGGCCAGGTGCCCAAGGGATGCCTAAGACACCAAAGAGTAATAATCCCTAGAGCCTCCAACCTGGCATCCCAGGCTCCAGGCTCCCCTCCCTGGCCCATTTTCCATCTGTGCCCTGAGTACTTTCTTGCCTGGCTTGAAAACCTTGCCCTGGCTGCCCATCACTTTCAGGGTAAACTTCCATCTTCATCCTGTGCCGTAGAAAGGTACTGCGGGAGTTGGCCCTATGCATCTCCAACCACCCCCAGGAAACAACCTTACTCTGTAGCTTCCCATTTTCCAAGGTAGGTTCCAGAGAATCCTACTCTTAAAAGATGGTCTAAGTGTCCTGAGAGGTGAGTGAGTCTAGGAAATGTTGCAATTCTATGATCTTGAAAAAATCACAATAAACATCATCATGCTGCATGTGGCTGAAAAGTCCTATCATCAAAAGGCTTATTTAACTTTAAGCCTGGATTTCCTGTTTGGTGACAGACCTCCATCTTGAGTAACATCCATCAGATCCCAAGGGAGAGACTTTGTGATTAGTTAGTGATGTCACCAACTTGTCACTGTTTCTTTTACGCCCTCAGGGTCCTGCATTAAGCTCTAGGCTCCAACCAATACCTTATTCTTCTTTTACCACCTACAAAACTTCTATTCACACTGCAAAGCCTGGCTGAACTTCTGACTCCTTTGAGAAATATTCCTGTAAACTCCTCCAGGCCTCGCTTTCACTCTGCCTTGATGATAACACTTATCACAGAACTTGTGACAAGCCTGTCTCTCCCAAAAGACAGGAACCTGGTCTGATTCTTCTCCAGAAACACCAGTGCCTGGCACCATTCCTCTGGACAGTGGTCCAGAGTCACTGTGTGATGAGATGTGGGAGTCTGTGAATGAACGAAGAAGGGAATCCATATTCACGATAGGGATGTGGATCGGCCCAGCCTGGCTGCAGAGCTCTGCTGAGTAGTCGGCTGCCCTGACTCGGGGGAGGCCCCTTCTCTTTGGCAGGACAAGATCTCAAGGCAATGACTGCCACTCTCAAAGAGAGTCAACAGGTCATTTCAGGAAGATTCAAAATAGATGCCATTCTGCTTTATCACTTGGCGTTGCTAGGAAACAGCTAGTTTGCTACAGGACAAGTTGATTAGCATTGCGGAAAAGACACAAACTAAGAAATGCTGCGTCTTCTCACCCTCCTGAAGCCAGCCATGAGCATATTTGCATCAATTTCTTACTCAGCTTAGGGGGAAAGGCAAAGTTTGAAGTCAGGGTTAAGGACTTGGGAATGCTTCTCAGAGTACTGCAGGCTCCGGGGCCACAAAGGGCCTGGGCCTTTCACTTAGGGCCATCACGCATCTTGGCCTAGGAGGAGGCTGGCAGAGACCCAGTCTGGGGATGATTCATACTGAGAGAGGCGGGAACTCTAGGGGCCTGCTGCTCCCTCCCCTGTCTCCCAGTTATAGAAATACAGACTCATTCTACCTGGGAGAGGTTGCTCAGGGCTTTCAAAGGGTAAGTAAGAATCACTAGACTTATAACGAGGATGAGGTCTTACAAACAGCAGACTGCTGGCTTCCCTTCAAGGTGGCAGGCCTAGAAGCCACTTCCTCCAAGAAGTCCTCTTGGCCGACCCCTTGTCTCAACTCCCAAAGCAATGTGCTAGGTGCCATCATGGGGATTATCCCCAGTTTACAGATGAGGAACCTGAAGTTAAAAGTGACCACGCTGCAAAGTAATTGGCAAACTAGAACTTGAACCCCAGCCTGAATAACATATGTGCTAGAATATCAGCTAAATTTGATCTAAACGGGAGATAAGCAAATGCAATTTCTTTTATCTTTGCATGCTTTCCCCCTCATGTATGGATTAGTGTCTTGAGAGGTGGGAGGGAAGAATGATTTGGTCCACAGAGCCGCACGCGTATAGTCATGGGATCTGGTTCCTCACCCTGCTCTACCACTAACTAGCTAGGCTGCCGTGCAGAAATCCCCATCCTCCTCTGGGCCTCTAGCTTCTGAGCCGTTAAACAGGGATAACAAGAGCCATCCTGTATACTCGTTTCCCTGGGCATTGGATGATAAGTGGAAAACAGATTTTAAAAGCATAACACATCAGGCAATACTCAGCACACAGTATGTGCTCAGAAAGAACTGGCTGGTTGTACGCTTGTAAGCTATTACTACAATGCACTGAGGAGCCCAGAGAGCCAGGACTGGGTTCCCACTTGGTCTACCACTTTGAACAAATTACTTAATCTCTCTAAGCCTCATTACTTCCATCTGTAAAATGGGGATTATAACGCCCCCTTGATAATATTACTATGAAGATGCAATAAGTAAGGAATGTAAAGATCCAGGCCCAACAGAGATGCAACATATTTCCATTTCTCTCCACCCTTCTTCCCTCTAGAACCATTGGAAGGCAGCAGCGGTCCGCTTGCTGTCTGTCATTCCTGCTGGCCCCCAGCTGCAGGGATTGGCCAGTACGCGCGGCCGCACTTACTCAATCGTGCCCAGCAGGATGAGACAGACTGTAATTTTCAAGGCTGAGCCCTAGCCCCACTCAGGAACACAGCGTGGAGCCACTCTGAGAAATCCACATTCGAGGCACAGTCTCCCCAGGCCCCAGGGAAATGCAATAGCTGAGGGAACAAGCAGGCTACCAAACTAATCGTTCTCCGATTAAAGTGACAGGCCTGAAGCCAGCCAAGCCAGTCTTCACAAAGTTTAGTTCTGTCGGAGCCCACAGCGATCCTCACACCTCACGTGTGCACAGCACCCTACCGTTTACCAAGGCCTCCTCTACAAAGAGTGTTCACTCAGGAAGTCCTTGCAGTGTATGGGGAATCAGGGTGCTGGGCTGTTTTCTTAAAACCTCATTTAACTCATTGGGGCAGCCTGGAAGGAGCAGATGTGTACCAGATGTTTTATGGTGACTGCGCACACCACTACTACCTTCTAAAAGGAACTGTCCCATGTGCAATCAGCCATGATTTGTATCACCTGACCTAGAGCAGCCATGCTTTGTATCACATGACCATGTCCCATTATGATCACAGCTGATTGGACCAGGGGTAGGCACACAGGGTCCACCCACTGGCAGTCCACTAACTTGCAGTTTGTCTCACTTTGATTCCCCCTTGGCGGGTTGGGAACTAGATGTGGGGAGCAGAGACTGGGTAACTTGAAGAAGGTAGAAAAACCAAAAGGAGTTACCAAGAGTTGTAAGGTTGTGGAGCAGACCATTATGGCAAGGACAGGACTTTGCAAGTCAAAGCTTTGTGGGACAATTGACAAAAAAGCAAAGGAAATGGGTGGGCAAAGAGGAAAACAGAGTAGAAGTTGCAGACAGAAAACCTGGGCCACTAAGGGAGAGACCACATGGATGCCTTTGCTATTGGCAACACCTCACGTTTAGTTTCTGTGAGTCCCTGCTACGTTAGGGTTATGGCCTTCGCACTCCCCAGAGATTCCTGCTACCTTCTCACAAGCCACTCTTTCCCGGAGTTGGCTTGAGGGACTCTCTGTTCCATGTAGTCGATGACCATGAGTAGGACGGTAACAAGTAGGTAATGCTATCCTCACTCTGCTGACCAAGACCGGAGACAGAGAACGGACATTTTCTGGCTTCTCACAGCTAGGTCAGGGTCTATCCTGACGCTGGGCCAGGGAGGTCCTCAGAATACAAGCTCTGTAGCCTCCTCCTCGAAGCCCACTGCTTTTCAGGCTGTGAGTAGCTGGGTAACTATTCACTGATTCTCAGAGGAAAGAAGAGCTGACACCAGGACAGATATGGAGACAATGTGTTTCTCATCTGTCTCTTCCACTAGACTGTGCGGGCTCGGAGGGTGGGGACAACGTTACCTGGTTAGCTGCTATCTCTGCACAGCCTAGAAGAGGGCATGCTGCGGCAGAGACGCTTAAAACCGTTTGCTGAATGAATGACTGCATCAGTTCATCTGTCCCAGGACTGTGGCCATGATGAGAGCCAGAGAGTGCTGCATTATCTTCACCCACAGACAGCAAGAAGTCCTCCTGCATTTGAGATTCCAGATTCTTCTGGGTAGATTTTTCACTTCCTTCTCCCTTGGGAATTGTTTGTGAAAAGCAGCTGCTGTCAGCTTGAGTTCAATTCCTAGTCAGCACTGGGATTAAGAGGCACAGTCAAACCCCTGGAATGGGCTAGTCCCTGCCTCCCATCCACATGGCAGACGCAGGAAATCCTGCTGCAGCACCCTTGACAAGTGACCTCTCCCCCTGCTCAAATCGCCAAATCAGGAAGCAAATGACGGAGACTGTCCTCTCCACCCTGGCAAGGAGAAAGCTTTTAACTTAAACTGTGACTATCTTCCTCTTGGCCCTGGCTCTAGGCTTCAGGGTCTCACAGAAGCAGCATAAACTATCATTAAGTGGAGTGTGGAATGAAAAATGTTCAGGAATGAGATCAAGGGAGACATGAAATCTAAATTGCTTGACATCCCCCAAACCAAAAGGTGTGAAGACTTTGGTCAGAGCTGGCTTCCTGTCCTAGCTGAACCTAGGGCAAGTGGCTTCACTGAGCCTCTGTTTCTTCCACTCCAGGATTATAAAACCATCCAGGGGAGAGTAACATCGCCCTACTCAGAGCATTCAAATGGGCTACTGATTCAAGGCTAGCATGGAAGTCATACTTATTGGGGCCCCAGGCCCCCAGGCTAAGCCTTGATGTGGGAGATGACAGAGCCCAGTTTGTGACGCCTTGCCAAATCCCACACACAACACAGTAACATCTGGGAATGAGTGCACTGGGAAGACCCAGAATAACCTGGTTTTCCCCAGACTTCAACGTTAGCATCAGGAGAGAGGCAGGGGGCCACGCAGGAGAGAGGAGGGTGGGGCTCCTTGCCACTCCATAACATCATCCAACAGAGAAAAGCACATGAAGGTCAATGTGGTGCGAATGTCCACTCAGTAGTTGGATAACTGAGTGGGACAAACGCACTCACGTTCTCAGAGCCTCAGTTTCCTCATCTACATAGGAGGCTAGGCTACCTGCTCTATCTCCATCAAAGCATCATGTCGGAGATCAAACACGGGAATAGGTCAGGAAAGTCTTGATAAACTGAAAGGTGTTGTTCCTTTGAAACCTATCATCCTATCGTGTGGTCTGGAAGTACTTCTGCACCTTCCTCAACCAAGTTCAGGGGCTCCTATTCAGAGCTCCAGGGTCAGCACCTGCACCCTTTCACTCCATGTATCCCTCTCTCCCTGAGGTCCACTCAACACCTAACTGTGGAACCCTTCTCACTACCTCATGAAATGCACATCAGTATTTCATAGATGAAGCCGAGATCCAGAGACACTGGAAAACCTACCAGGTGACGTGGTTGTTGAGTGATGGATATAACCCCAGGGAAAGGGCGCAGGCAGGGAAAGAAATGAAAAAGCAAGAGAGGGAGGAAATGGAAGGAAGTCAGTACCAAAAGAGAAAGGTAGAGGAGAAAAGGGAGGAGGGGACAAGGCAGGAAGAGGGATGGAGAAGACCAAGAAGGAGAATAAATTCCCCTTGTGCTGGGGGCCAGAATGGGCATGGAAGGGAAGCTGGCGGAACTGCTCCTGGTGTTGGGTTGGGTGTGGACCTCAAGGCATCTCCCACCCCCATCCCCAGGGCCTGAGGAAGTGACAGGTCAGCAGAGCCATTCAGCTGAGCTACAAAAGCCTTCTGCCAAGGTGGTGAAAAAACATTAAAGGAGACTTCCTCAGGCTTTAGAAATTGCTGAAATACAGAGGCTGCAATGGAAGATGAAGTGTCCTACAAAGGAAGCTCCAAATGGAATCAATTTCCCTGGGCCGACTTTTATGTCCTATTATAAGAAACTGAAAAATTATTTCTGTGAGAATGTCGCTTTGCGGGTCCACCTCTTCAGAAGATATTGAGAAGGGAAACGGCTTCCAATAAATGGGCACCGGGTCTTGTCTTCCATCACTGGAGTTGATCCTCTGCTCTGTGGCTCTCGACCCAGGGGAGGTGGAGTCAGGGACAGTTTGGGGGGGAGGACTGCCCTGAGTGGGTTTGGGGGTTGGAGGGAAAGGCAATGAAATGGAAGCAAATGTGACAGCCCCAGGGACCACCAGCTCCTCATGGCCAGACACACCCACCACCCGACGAGAACACGGTAACCTTGAGGCTGGCTAGCCTGAGCCAGAGGGCAATGTCAGGGTTCCCGGACAGGATTCCCTGTTCCTTCCCTCATACTCATGTTCCAGTCGCCATGAACTTCTAACCTCCCCCTAAACATGGTAGGCTTTCCTTCCATGCCTCAGTGCCTTTGCTGGAGACCTTTTCTCTATTGGGATGCCCCTTCCCACACGTCAGTCTGGCAAATTCCCACTTGCTCTTCAAGAACCAGCTGAAGTGTGCCTCCTTAGGGAGTCATCCCTGATGTCCCTCCCTGGGTAGGGTTTGTTCCTGGTCCCCCAGTCGGATGCCTGAACAATGCCCCCCAATAATACCCAAGTCCTAATCCCTCAAACCTAAGAGTATGTTACCTTTTGTGGCAGAAAAGACTTTGCAGATGTGAATGAGTTATGGATCTTGAGATGGGGTGCTTATCAGAGTTAGCAGGAGGAAACAGAGGGTAGAGTGATACAAGGACCAGGCCAGACCAATGGAAGCAGGTGCCTCTAGGAGACAACAAAGGTGACAAAATTGATTCACTTTTCAGAGCCTCCAGAAGGAACCAGTTGGGCCAACACCTTGACTTCAACCAGGTGAGACTAGTTCTGGATTTCTGACCTCCAAAACTGTAACATAATAAATGTGTGTTGTTTTCAGCCACTTGGTTTGTGGTGATGGGTTACAGTGGCAATAGGAAATGAATACACCTGGGTGGGGCTTGTCGTCTCTGCCATGGGCTGTGCAGAACTCCATGTCCGCCCCATGCTCCCACTGTAGCTCACACGTCAGGCCTGTTCCAAGGGCGCACAGGGACCAACTCACTTCATTTGACCACCCCCTGCCTGGAAGGTACCATTATCCCCATTTTACAGATGAAGAAAATCAAGGTCAGAGAGATTAAGCAGCTGGCCAAAAGAAAATGGCATGGGTGGTACAGGACACAGCTGGAACTGGAACCCAGGATGTATCAAATGGCACTTGTACGTTTAAGTGTTGGTGTCTTCCACCAGAGAATAGGGCGATAGCATAGACGTTGGATTGTCTCTGGATCCCAAGCCTCATCCAGCACTGGTTTACGTGAGGCTCCAACACTCAGGAAACACTGAACTGGGGCCTTCCTCATACCACCCAAGAGCTATTTGTGTGCAGCTCCCCCTGTTGGGTGGAGGATGTAGAAAACAAAAAGTCTGTCCTTGGAAATGAAAACTTCCAACCCAACTGATTTTCCTGCAATGATAACTAACATAAATAAATAACACTTTATTGCACATTTTCTGTGAGATTTCCTTTTGGGTGGCATGGTAAAGGGGAAGGGCCCTGGGATTTAGACTCAAGAAAGCTCTGCGTGGCTTCCCAGAAGTGTACGCCCCTGAATCTCAATTTCTTCATCCATACAATGGCTACAATGACACCCCTGCCAGGAGACAAACTGGTGACGATAAACGGGGAGATGCGTACAAAAGTACTGGGTGCAGAAAACGCTGCCCCTGTCCGCCAAGCCTCACAACAAAGCCGTGAGGCACCCTGAGGGGGTGGTCTTTCTCCCCAGTCACAGATGAAGACACAGACACCCCCCCCCCAAACCGCCCCGAGATAGCGCTCCACTACAGCACATAAGGCTGTCTGACCCCAGTACCATGGGGGCTGTCTGAGCTAGGATGCAGATGTGATGAGAGTCATCTTGGGCTGAGATGATGGGTCTACTTCCCAGAGAAGCCAGCCTACGACTGTCAAAGAAAGGGATCACTGATGGAGCACAGAGAGAAAAGGGCTCTGAGGACATGCATGTGGGCTAGGCAAAGGCACAGAGAGAAGGCCACAATGGCAATAGGAGGCTCAGAGAGCATGGGAACATGGGGTCTGTGGCAAAGGCCATGGTGTCCTGTAAGCCCTAGGAGCTGGATTCGAGCCGTCAAGGGCCAGTAGAGATGGTGGAGGAGGGGCAGGGACTGGGCGGTACTTGGAAGGACAGAAGGGACACTCCACTTGGAAATAGGAGCTTGGGGGCTTCTAGCAGTCTCTCATCAGACTAGAAACTGAAAGTCTGATGGGCTCCCAGCCCTGGCTACACAGAAGAATCATCCAGAGGGTTTTAAATCCCAGTACCCAGGCTATACTCTGGTCCAATTAATTTAAAGTCCCCAGGGATGGGACCCAGGCATTGTTCTGTATTTGTCAGGGGTCCCCAGGTGATCACAAAGAACAGGCAAGGCTGAGGAGCACTGCCCTAGGCCATGGGCCCAGGACCAGGATGCCATCCTGGGGTCACCTGGACTCCAACCTGTCTAGTGACTTTCAGCCATACTCAGTGATGTTCAAGTGTGCCTCCTCCACCTGCCCATGCCTTGGTGCCTGCAGCTTAGCCTGAATGTCATACTTCACTTCCTGTCCTTGGCCTGAATGGGGCCTTTCGGGGAACATGCAGTTGTCTGAGGATAGGATTCCAATGTGTTCATTTACCCTGGCCAAGTCTCAGTGGTTTGGTGGCCCTGTCCCGAGGTGACTCACTTGATAGGGGCTGGGGACAGGAGAGCTCCTGAGGACTCCACACTCCTAGCTCACCTCCAGCATGTTAGTCATGTTAGGGCTTTCTGTGGGGACAAGGGGACTGGAATGCAGTGCTTCTTCCTAAGGGCTGGGGGAGAAAGCAAGAAATGGCATTTACTTAGCACCTGCTTTGTGCACGGCATTGCACTGGGTGTATTACATGCACTCCTGTAAATTTGTCCTTCATACACCTCATGCAGCAGATACTTGGAATCATCCTATCCCACAGATGAAAAACACAGGGGATCTGGGAAGGGGTGTGACCTAGCCTAAGGTTTCACAAATGGGAAACGTGAGAGCTGGGTCTCACCCCCAGGTCTGCTGACTCTGAGCCTGAGCTTTAATGCTGTGAGGCTCTGTTTCCCACCTGTGAAGTGGGGCTAACAGCATTTCCTCCCTCACAGGGTGAGGGTGAGCATTAAACAAGTAGCATGTGAACCTATATAAAGCAGCAAATAGGGTATTTGGAACTCAGCTGATGCTTCATAAAAATGGCCCTGATTCACCTTTCAAAAGAGGACTCCAAACTAATGTGTAGGTGTTTTGAGGAGATAGCAGAGCCAAGTTTAAAGAAAAAAAGTGGAGTTGAAACCAGAGTATTTTTTTTTCCCCATCACGACTGTGATTTCTTCTTTTCTGTGCTCTCTGAAAACCAAAGAGCTCGTTCCCTATGCTAATTAGCTCCTGTCCTGGTACCCAGGCAACAAGACGACAGCAGGGTCAGCCATCTGGGGTCCTCAGGGTGAAAGCTGGAGACGTGAGGAAGGGCTGTGTCCTTAGGCCTCAGTGGCACAGACAACACCCGTGAGATCTGGCCATCCCAGACACCGGCCAGCTGCATTCACAGAAATGCTGCTTTTAGGGTTTATCTTGTTTGTCCATGTTTTCTTCCTATTTTAAGCCGGTGTCCCTCCCACCAGTGGGGCGTCCCTGAACCCACGAGGAAATGTATTACAAATGTTCCCAGACCTTGGCCAGAGTCAGGCTCTGAGTAGGCACCTAATAAATACTTGTCAAAAGAACGTACACGTAAGAACGTACTTACCCTATGTCTCCAAATTTCCAGACTGACTGTCTGCAGGTTTTTCAGTCATTATTCACATGGGTGGCAATGGGGGCTGCTCAGAGCCTGAGGCCCAAGAAGAAACGTCTTTTCCCCAAAGTCTGGGGGAGGTCGGATCTGGAATCCCCGGAAGTCTGATCTGGGCAGAGGGGGAGGGGCTGAGGGTAAGCCAAGGAGTAGAAGGACTTACTCATACACGTGCTGCTACACTACCTGAACTGGCTGCAGCTGTGGAGTTTTTAGGACCACACTGCATGGGAGGGCTGTGTCTAACGACACCCACAGGTGACACCTACAGTTAGACTGGCCATGGTGGACTGGCACTGAGTCTTTGAAAAGGAACCTTCTCTTTGGCCAACTGCTAAGAGTGCAGACCACACTGAGAGGCTCAGAACCCTTCTCCACCTTCCCCCATCCCACCTTGACCCTGCCTTTTGACCAGTCCAGAAGAGCAATATTTCATTTTTCTAAGAAAAACCATCAGCCCAAGACAGGAAACAGAATAGACAAGCCACCTTC
The DNA here is from genome assembly GCF_006229205.1 of Suricata suricatta. Classification (NCBI taxonomy): domain Eukaryota; kingdom Metazoa; phylum Chordata; class Mammalia; order Carnivora; family Herpestidae; genus Suricata; species Suricata suricatta. The sequence goes on from NC_043710.1 coordinate 60,229,452, forward strand.
CCAATTCTACCTAAATTTTCTACCTAAATTACCAAGACAAATATTTCAGGAAACCGTACTTGGCTGGAATGGTTGGGTAATTCATTTTATTTACCATCTAAATGCACTTGAGAGCTGAGATAGATTCATTCAAGTTGCCGCTTCTTAGTCGGATGCAATTCACAGTAGAAATTGCTGCCATCGAAGCTTCCATAACTTCCAAAGGGTAATGGATTTTTTTCAGCCCATCTTTCTTCCCGGCTCATATTTGCTTGAGGATTCCAAATGGATTCTATTTACTGTAATTACTGTTCTAACTGCAGAGCGCTTGCCATGCATCAGGTTAATGTTAACAAGATACCCAGCTGATGCTGGTAATGTGGATTCATTGTTCAAACTCTTTCCCCACCCCCTTTGGTGGTGTCTCAATTCTGTTTTTTGAACCCAAAGGGGAAGGAGCAAAGCCAAGTAACACGATTGTTTTTTTCTCGGTCTCTTTCTTCTCTAATGCCATGGGCTTTTTTCTCAATGATATTCATTGTTCTTGGGTTTTCCTACTCATGTATTTACATGGCACTATTGCAAATGTTGTGCTTTGTTTAAATGGTGATTTACATGCTTACCTTCTCAAATTTTTCTCACATTATTAGTGCTATTACACTTCATATTATAATTTAATTTCTTTTTAAAAAGTTTTTTAACATTTATTTATTTTTTAGAGAAAGAGACAGAGACTGAGTGGGTGAGGAACAGAGAGGGAGACACAGAATCCAAAGCAGGCTCCCAGCTCTGAGCTGTCAACACAGGGCCTGACTTGGAGCTCAAATGCACAAGCTGTGAGAGCATGACCTGAGCCAAAGTGGAACACTTAACCGATGGAACCACCCAGCTGCCCCTTATTATTTATTAATAAGAATGAACGCAACAAAGGTTCTGACAATTTTCAAGACACATTCCTCCTATGTATCTAGGCTAAGAAGAGAAATTCATGGCCCAGTGTATCAAGAGTCTTCTTCTCTCTTACTGGGTTGTTTCAGATTAAAACTCTGGGTCTATGGGAAAAGTACACACTTTGGAGCAGGGTGTCAAATTCTACTTTTATCATTTATTAGCTCTATGAGCTTAGGTGAGCTTAACACTAGAATTTTCAATTTCCTCATCTGTAAATGGACAGAACTAAGAAGACAAAATTAATCATGTGCTGTTGGGAAGTTCCCTGCCCATAGTAGGTGCTTAAATAATATCTGTTATTATTATACCTTATTAATAATTCCAATCACACAGCCAGATCTTAGAACCACAGCACACCCAGGTATGAACGTTATTTTAACGTGGTCAAATCAGGACTCCCAAATGGCCTCACTGAGCTGCAAGGATCTCGGCAATGAAACCTTACTGTTCAAAGTGTGGTTCAAAAAACCAGCCATATAAGCATCATCTCCAAACTTCGTAATATGCAGACTGTCAGGTCCTTCCCCAGAAGGAAGGAAAGTCTAATTGTAACTCCATGGAGTTGACAGGAAAAGAGATTGTCCCTCCAAAGTGACCTGCCTGGCTGCAGTCTGAAGGACAGAAGAGAGACCAGGAGGAGACCTCCCCACATAAAAGTCCTAGATCCATTCCAGCTCATTCTATTAGCAAGCTCCTGTGATCCCCTCAGAGAACGTTTCACCCTCCTGATAGTGATGATCATTAGGCACGAGCAAAACAGACGTCATTTGTGGATTTGGCTCTGAGAAGTACGGCTTTGATATGTCAGGCAGTTGCCCTCCAAGTGTGGGTGATCTCTTCTCCCACCTAGGTTACCTCACCTGTAAAACAGGAGGAGGATGGTAACACCTGCCTCCCAGGGTTGTTTGAGATGCAAAGTGCTTGGCGTGGTGCTCAGCACGGTAGTAACTCAGGGAGAACAGTAGCAGCACGGCCTTTATTAAGAGTAACTGTGTGTCAGTGCATGCAAGCGCGCAGGTATGTGCGTGCGTGCATGGGTGTGTGCGTGCGCATGCGCGGGGTGCATGTGTGTATGTGAAGTGGGAGGTGAGGGCTGGAGCTCCTGCGGCCCTTATGACCGCCTCTGCGAAAGGAGCTACTAGGTCCTTGTTCCCAAAGCCAAGTTGTTAGTCCCCTCCTGACATTAGCGGGAGGCAAAGAAGAACTGGTGTTGGAATTTTAAAAATCAGCTTCCCTTCCTGTCTCCTGATAAGTTTCTTGAGAAAATCTCTTAACCATGGACAGTATCACTTTCCTCATCTATAAAATGGACATAATACCATTTCCCCTGACTGCTGTAGGTATGGAGTGACGGGCTCATAAAATAAAGCAACTGAAAGTGATCTGCAACCATACGACCATGCTATGCCAGTTTGAACAAATGTGAAAGAGTCCTGTGACCCCTGCTTCCTCTTAGGCCCCAGGCCCTGAGCTCACGATTGTTCTCAGCTGTTCTCTCTCATTCTTCTTTCCGTCCCTTTCCCATTGAACCGCCAGCCTTTGCAGAGCTCTCCATCATCACATACGTCCCCTGAAAGCCCCATCCAAGTTTTACTCTCTCCCCCTTTCAGACCAATTTGCTTATCATGTGGGATGAAGCTTTCTTAGAAACTGCCCCCCCTTTTAAGTTTATTTATTTATTTTGAGAGAGAGGGAGAGAGTATAAGCAGGGGAGAGGCAGATAGAGAGGGAGAGAGAGAATCCCAAATAGGCGCTGTGATGCCAGCAACAGAGCCCAATGTGGGGCTCCAACCCACAAACTGTGAGATCATGACCTGAGCCAAAATCAAGAGTTGAATGCTTAATCCACTGAGTCACCCCTTTGCCCCTAGAAATTGCCCTTTCTCCTCCCAACCCATAGGTGGCATTATCAAGGGATGGGAGGTGTTTTAGAGCCCATACAACTCCATTAGTCTCCACTCCAGCCTGCCCTCCACAATCGTGCGGTCCAAGTCAAAAGTGTGCCTGCTGTGCATGTGAATCTTCCAGGTTGATCCTCCAGCCCTGTGCCCTCGCCTCCAGCCTGACACAGTGGTGCCTCTCTGCTGGTCCTACAGAGAGACATCAGAGCCACCTGTACCAAACCCTCCTATCTTTTTCTGAACAACCACTGAGGAAGCTCTTAGTAGGCCTACCTCTGAGAACAGGTTTGCAACACTGACTTTAATGAATTCTCCCTTGTGATAAACTCAAAGACAATGCAGGGGACCAATCTGACTGACTCGAGAGCCAGGGCTCTTGTACTCACTGAAGGAGATCTAGGGGGTTGGGAGCTGGCCACAGCGCCTCCCCCAAGGAGGACCTTGGTGTCACAGCACTTGGCATCACACTGTTTGCAGGCAGAGGCTGCAAAGAGCCACACTTTCCAGACATCGGTGTGACCTTTGGCAAGTTTCTTCTCTGTGCCTCGGCTCCTGGGGCCTTGGGCTTCTCTCAACCTCTGTTTCCCTGTCTATAAAAAAAAAGAAGCGTATCTCCAGGTTGGCGTGAAGCTGAAATGTGGTAAACTATGTGAAAGGAAACTGGAAGAATGTGACATATATGAGATGTTTAATTATTGCTATTCCCTGCACTTCCTTTGCCGAGGCTTCAAGGACCTCATCTTCCCCGAGTACCTGGACAAAACCATGTTTTGAGCTTTTTGTACCTACCTATAGTCATCAATCTTGAACAGAGTCATTCGTTTATGTAAGAAATCTGTATTGAGTGTCTCTCCTGTTCTGGTATAAGGGTACAGGCTAGAGGTGGGCAATACAATGATAGTGAGCAATGGTGCTGCTTTCCCCTCTCATGGAGGCAGGGCCCTAACAGCACGCACTGTCTGCTCAAGAACACTTCCAATTCAGCAGAATCAGCTGGCACCTGATACCACACCAGAGGGATCACTCAAGATGCCTTAGTCAGGATGAGGCATCAGCTAATGATAGCAGTTGACATCTGGTTCCATCACTGGCTCACTAGGTGACTGTCATGGACATGTTTGTGTGCCCCCCTCCCCACCAAACTTCATATGTTAAAGGCCTAACACCCACTGTGAAGGTATTTGGAGAAGAAGGCTCTAGGTGGTAACTAGGGTTAGTTAGGTCATGAAGTGGGACATGAATGACAGGATTAAAGGTCTCATGAAAAGAGGAAGAGAGAAGAGATGTCTCTCTTCATCTGCAGGCACAGAACAAATGCCATGTGAGGCCACAGCAAGTAGGTAGCCATCTGTGAGTCAGGAAGGGAATCCTCACGAGAGGCAGAAGTGGCCAGCACCTTGATTTTGGACTTCCCAGCTTCCAGAACCATGAGAAGAACATTTCTGTTCTTTAAGCCACCATATGGTATTTTGGCATGTCAGCCCAAGCTGACTAATACAGTAGCCTTCATTACTTGTCTCTAAATGCCTCAGTTTCCTCACCTGGAAGGGGGGGGGATAATTTCAGCTCTATCTCATGGTGTTGAAGTGAGGACTAGATGAAATGACATAAAATGCTTAGCACAGGGGCGTGCTCAATGGATGGTAGTGACGATCCTCCATATGCTCAATTAAAAATGCAAATCATAGAAGGATGGCACTGGAAGGGATCTTGTCGGCCCATCACTGAACGGAGGGAGTGCGGCCCGGAGCGGAAAGGCTGGCCCACCCTCACAGTGAGGGACAATTTCCCTCCTCTGTGGGCTCTCACTCCTGCTCTAGCTCCCTCCTGCCCCACAGCCCAGGAAAGCCTGGTCGCCCCTCCTCCTCACCCACCCAGCACTGTTCTCATCCCTGACACTTAGCACACCCACTTGAAATTGTCACCTCTCTCATGTGGTGAGTGGCTCCTGTGTGAGGTTGCTAGGAGATGAGGATCCATCACTGACTTCCGCACCTGGAAATTCTCTTAAATTAGATTGTCAGAATTCTTTGAAGAAAACCCAAAGAGAAAAAAAAAAATTCTCACTCATGTTTGCCTTGAAAAACATCGCAGGAGGAGTCAGAGCTGAGCTGGAGTGTGAGGCACATTTATAATAACAGCCAAACCCCTTTTGCTCATTGTACCCTTTATGGTTTGCAAACCACATTTCCACATACCATTGACCTGCCTTCCCATCCATCCATCCATCCATTCATTCATTCATTCACTCATAGATACAAATTTTGGCCCTTCTGTGCACGAGGCATTATCACAGGTGCCTGGGCTTTAGTAGCAGACAGAAGTCTGTGCCTTCATGGGGTTTATGCTCTAGCAAGAGAGACAGATAATATATAAGTAAATTACTAAATACCATGTTCTCAGATACTGGTAAGTGGTATGGATTTAAAACTAAACCTAGAGAAGGAGAGAGAAAGTTGGGGGGAACTGTTTTGAGTGGCAGGAAAGCCTTCTCTGAGATGCATTCTTGGATGAGTGAATGAGTGGACCCTCATTTTGTAGATATGGAAATACGGCCCAGAGCCACATAGCAGCTACGCAGTGGGGAAAGAAATACTCTGTCCACCCTGGCCCGTGGCAATGCCAAGGTTCATGTCTGGATCCAGGACGCCAGACCCAGGGATGAGAGGAACTCGGTCTACATGGAGATCAAGATCCCTGTGCTGTCCAGTCACACTACCACTATCACTGAGTGCTGCATCCCGAGGGGAGTGAGCGGGGCACTAGGACGGAAGAGATGAGCACATGTGGTCCCTGCCCTCAGGGAGCTTCCAGGCTGGTGAGGAATGTAAAACAAACTCACAGACAGCCACGCCTCTCAGTAGAAAGCATGTGTCTACACAGATCCTTTGGAATGGAACTGCCTCTCCAGTCCACACTAAGTAAAAGTTGCTTCCAATCTCCTGAATTTTTCTCTCTTTAACCAATTAACATGAATTAAATGCTAACTCCAAATTGACCTCTGCTAGGGATCACCTGGGCATGTCTTTGTCACCTATCTACTGCTGACACCCTCCTCTGTGCCAGCACCTGTGGGCTGGAATACTGTAATAGCTTTCCAACTTCTGCTTGTCCCTTGTCCCCAACCACCATGTCCTTTCAGCAGGTTCTCACCTCAGCAGCCAGAATGATCCTATTAAAACTTATAAAGGGGCGCCTGCGTGGCTCAGTCAGTTAAGTGTCCGACTCCGGCTTGGTCATGATCTCACGGTTCATGGGTTCGGGCCCCACGTCAGACTCTGTGTGGACAGCTCAGAGACTGGAACCTGCTTCAGATTCTGTGCCTTCTCTCTCTGCCCCTCCCTCGTTCATGCTCTGTCTCTCAATAATAAATAAATGTAAAAAAATTTTTTTAACTTATATCAATCATAGCATTCCTCTGCTCAGAACCCTCCAGGGGTCCCCAGCTATACACAGTAAAGTTAGATCCATACATTGGCCTACAAGACTCTACATGATCTGCCCTCACCTTATACCCAGGACCTTATTTCCTTCTTACTGCTCTCCACCTTGCCTCCTTTCCTCTTCCACACTCACTGCTATGCACCAGGTACAAGCCCATCTGCCTGGAAAGTTCTTCCCGCAGACACTCAAAAGACTTGCTCCCTCCCTCCCTCAAGTCTTCATTCAAATCACACCCTATGTAGCCTTCACCCTCCTCCATTCCCAGATTCCTTAGTCCTTGCTTTTCCCCCGTCATCACTTACCACCCTCTCATACATGCTACAATATTCTCCCCTTTCTTGCCTGCTGTCTGTCTCCACTTTCTAGAACATAAGCTCCATAAGGACAGACATTTTTGTCCAATTTATCTAGTCTTATCTCAATGGCCAGGGACAAACCACTTCCACTACAACCAAGCCTATTTCTCCCTTGGTTCTGTTAATGGCACAGTCACCTACGCCACCACCCCCTGGCTCAGTGCAATAGTGCCCTAAGCCTTGGTTGGAGCTGACAAGGTGACAACCCTGTGCGGATGGCATGGGAACAAAGGAGAACCTGGAAGTCACGTCCTGTGCCTCTGTTTGCCCCACTCCTCCAATCCAAACTAAACTTGAGCCTTCTAATCTGGAAAATCAAGATGATAGTACTGATTTCATAAAATAAGACAACATGCATGCAGGTTCCAGGAAAAATACGGGCCACATAGCAGATGCCTGATAAAACATAATTCACCTAGCACTGAGTTCTGGAGAGTCTGGCTCTCAAATACGTCAACTTCTGACCATCTTTCCCAGCCAGGCTGCTGCCAAAGTCATTCGGGAGGCTGAAGGGAGCAGTGCCTGGAGAGGCAGGGAGCTCTGAGGGGTAGGAGAGGTTTAGGGCAAGGGGTGACCAGGGTGCCAGCAGCCATTTGGTTTTAGCTGAATTCCCAACTCAATGCGATCAGTGGTCATGTGCACAGGAATAAGACCACAGCTGTCTAGGGCACAGAGCCCCAGGCTCCCACAGAACCTGGCGGGGGAACTCTTCCCTCCTGTCTCCTCTCCCCCACTCATGCCCAGCCTCCACTAAACAGCCCCTCTCTCCAAATGGGCTCCTCACACTGCTGCCCATATGTGGGAAGAGAAAGCCACCCAGCAGGCTAACTAATTGGTGCAAGTGGATGACGGCAGGATGTGTGGCCCCCATGGAAGAAAAGGGGCAGCCATTCCAAGCAGACAGGGAGAGTTGGGGGGTGGCCCGGGACACCTGCCTCTTGCTTTCTCTGATGGCTGCTGGCTAGTCCCACAGCAGCCTCCAGTCTGGCCTCTTGAGAGTTTGTTCCAGCGGGGAGAGAAGAGAGAGAGAGAGAGAGAGAGAGAGAGAGACAGAGAGACAGAGAGAGAGAGAGAGAAGGAAGAGATGAAAGATGGAAGAGAGGGAAGGGGTGAGAGGGAGTTAGGCAAACAGCAGGAGGCAGAGATTTAGGAACAGGCACAAAACAGATTTACCATCATGCACCAGGCCCAAGTTCTCTGTAAAGAAATAAGAAGGAAAAAGACAATTCGAGGGAAAGAGAGAGGGGCAGAAAGATGACGGGTGACCCCCGCAGATAGGTACCCCCGAGCCAGGAAGCAGTTCATGAACAAGACTGGCTCCTAAATGTGAGATGAACCTTTTTCTGAGTTAGGGGTCTGGGGAGGGGAGAAGGACATGGAGTTCTGAGGGTCCTAGACACTTTGACTACCAGGGAGAAAAGCAGGTACTAGGCATCATGAAGGCATGGAGGAGTAATGCTCACACCAGTGAGAGCACTCCGTCTCCCTCACTGGGCCAGACCATCTTTGACATTCCATGACCTTATTTTCCAGTTGAGCTTAGTTTAAATTTGTTTTCCCTTGGGATTTTCCTTCCCTTCAAATCTATCTGATAAAACAGATTTTACAATCTGCTGATCTGGAGAGAGAGAGAGAGTCTTCATTGTGACAGCCAAGCCCAGGAAGGAGTTCTGACCTAAGCAATCTCACTCTGGATGGACTTGTAATGTGGTTCTGGGGATGGGAGGTAGAGGTGGCGGAATAGCCTTGGCCTTGAACCTGACACACCAGACTCTGTGAATTGCTTCACTTCCTAAGTCTCATCTGTCACTCCACAAGCATGCCATCCTGGGGCTGTGACGACCTCTAATGCATCACGGTTTATAAATGAGTCTGAGGTGCCTCCTGGTACATGAGAAACACTTATAATCAATCAGGCAAATCAGAAATGCTGTAAAAATGGCTTATAGCTTATGTACCTACTGCCAGGAAAAGCTACAAAGGAAATACTCATAACCAATTGGCCAGAAATGTGCAATTACAATAAAAGAACAAGAAAAATAAAAAAAGAGGGGGGAAAAAAGTAGACAGTGTGGTGCAGTGGTAGGCAGCAGGGATTTGGCCAGATCTGGCTAGCTGTTTTTTTGTGAATAAAGTTTTATCGGCACACAGCATTTGTTCACACATCATCTTTGGCCGCCCTCCTCTACACAGAGTGACAGAAACTATGTGACACACCAAACCTAATATATGTATCAGCCTGGGCCTTTACAGAAGAGGTTACCTCTGGGACACAACATAGACTCCCCATTTTTTGTTCCCAGAGGCTAAATCGAAGGCCTGTTGTTTGTTTTCTTTTGTGACTCTGGTTTACCCACCTACATAATGGGTTTATAATAACTATCTCCCAGACTGAGAATTAAGTTAAAAAAAAAAAAACAAACAAGAAATACTAAGGACATAAAAGCACTTTACACTCTGCTTGGCACATTGGAAGCTCTCATCAAATAGCCTGTTTGTGTTATCAACATTATGTTACATTAGCCACGTAGCATTATAATTTATGCCATTTCCAAGAAATAGACAAGTTCAGGGAAGGCAGAGCTGGGTGACAAACGTACCCAGGGTCTTGGCAAATAAATTCCAGGCAATCTTGAAAACAGGTAAAGGAAAGGAACATTTAGGCAATGGTACTCTCTGGAAGGCTGGTATTATTTCAGCTCAGATTCTCGTAAGAACTTGGTGTCATTTAACAAGGGAGGATGTTGAGGCTGCGTGAGGCCACACAGTTATACAAAGCCATGGACTGTCAGTCAGGCTGCCCGCTTCAAAGCTTAAGTCCATTGTCTTGTGTGGCTCAGAGAACTGGTGGCATTTTACTTAGAAAACAGAATCGGCAGTGACGCAGTAGCCTGCCTCCAAAGACTTTAGTGTTTCCATGTACAAAAGGACCCTAACTTCCAGTACCTTCAGAGGACAAAACCAGGACCATTTCTGATTGCATGCTGCTGAAAAATTAAAGGTTCAAGGATACTTGATAATTCTCAATGTGAAGTGTGCAAAAAACACCAACACAATACCAAACAAAAAGAATCTGAAGTCCAAAAGGTTTAAGCCTGTTCTAAAGATAAGCTGGCAGGAAGAAAATAATAGTCTATGTGTGCAGAGTATTGGTGACTTATAAAAAATGTCCATATATAGGATTTTATTTGATCTTCACAAAAATCACAAGGTGATGATAGTTAACAATACTGTACTATATGCTTGTAATTTCCTAAGAGGATAGATCTTGAAATAAATCTTTTTATGCCTCCTGCCACACACACAGAATGGTAACTGCAGAAGTGACAGATATGCTAATTAGCTTGAGTGTGATCATTTCACAAGGTGTATGTGCATCAAAACATCAAATGGTATACTTTAAGTATATGTAAGTTTAATATCACTGATATTTCAATAAAGCTGTTAAAAATAATTTATGATGCAAATGTACAATATAAATATTTAGAATTTTAAAGGTTTACTGAAAATCAATTTAAAAATTCATAGAAGTGATGGGGCGCCAGGGTGGCTCAGTCAGTTAAGCGACTGACTCTTGATTTTGGCTCAGGCCATGATCTCACGGTTCGTGAGTTCAAGCCCCAAATCTGGCTCTGTGCCAATAGTGCGGAGCCTGCTTGGGATTCTCTCTTTCCCTATCTCTCTGCCCCTCCCCTGCTTGCCCTCTCTCTTTCTCTTTATCTCTCTCTCAGAATACATAAACTTGAAAAAAATTAAAAAGTCAATAAAATAAAAATGCATAAAAGTGTAAAAGCATAAAATAATGACATGGGGAAGATGAGACACATGTCACATCCTCCCATTTTCCAGAGAACGAGAACAGAGACCTAAAAAAGTAAGTGCGTGGCCAGTCACACAGCTAGCAGGCTACAATCAGAACTTAGGCTCAAAGCTGAATTATCTGAGACAGGAGTGATGAATCACGGGGCCTCAGCAGAACAAATTTACACAATTGAGTGTTTGTCAAGATGAGAAATGAAAATTACTCGGATCCTTTTGGCAGCCAGAGTCAAAAACTCACAGGGAAAAATTAAAAAAGCATTTTCTATCTCAAGGCCCCAAGTCTGGCAGAACATCTTTCCTACTCCTGAGATCTATACTTCTGGAAGCAAGAGGACCCCACCTAGGCAGGGGCTCTGGGAGCCACCTGGGAAGTGCCTCTCCTCAGCCATCGGGAGCATCTGGGCAGAGCAAGTGCAAGGTGTGGCTTTCAGCCACCGGGTCCCCATCCCTGTGTCAAGATATGGATCTAAGGAGAGGAGAGAGAACTTTCCCTTTTGTGTTTAAACCTTTTCTGCAAGGTTATAGGGTAGTGGTTATAAGAAGTCTCCGGAATCCTGGATTTATGTCCTTCTAACTGGCTGGGCAACCTTAGGTAAGTTAACAACCTTCTCCACCCTCAAGTTCCCATCTGCTAAGGAGGGATAATAATTGTTCCTACCTCCTGGGTTTCTGTAACAAGTGAATGCATGTGAAATACTGTCCAAGTTCCTGGTGCAGAGGCAATAATAATATGTGGCAGTTTCCCCCACCAGCACAACCCCAGGCTACATTAGAATGAAAGAAAAGGACTACTTCTGGGGCTGCTTAGACTCCTGGTCTGACTCTACTTACTATTTGGCCCGAGTTAAGCCACATAAGCCCCATGAGCTTTAGACTTCTCCTCTGTTCAACGGAAATAATAGGCCCTGTTATAGTTGTCTGGTGGGGTCATAGGATCAAGTAAGGTAATAGATATAAAAGGGCTTTGTAAATAGTAAAGTGGTATTCACAAATGAATCAAGGTCATTACCATCAGCACTATTGTTAGTCCTGAATGATGGAAGTGTTATTGTTTTAGGTAAGGAAATAATCATTCGTTTTTATATCTAATAGGACAATGTTTATTTTTTTTTTGTTTGGTTGGCTGGTTGGCTGGTTGGCTGGTTGGTTCTTTGTCTCACAATCTGGAGCTTGCTCTCAGAAACCATTTCCACTATATATCCAGATATGCTCATTGCCATTACAGATCCACAACAGATATTTTAACATAATGAGAGCTATCTTTTTTTTACTTCCTTTCCTTTTTTTGACACCCCCTGTATCCTAAGAGACTCTTCTTCTGCAACATCAGCATGCTGCCAAGAGGTAAGTGCTATCCTTATTTTATAGACAAGGAAAAGCTGCCCCAGGACCGAGGTCGAGCCCCTCCTCCCCTCCCTCTCCCTGCACCCCAACAAGCAGGAGACAGAGCAGATGAAGTGGTGGCTCCACCAAGGCGGGAGACAGTTTATCAAGTGACATGGGTGGCCGCCTCAAAAACACTCCACTGCACAATACAGTAACTAACAGGCCTTGGCAGAGGACTACACAGTCTCTTACATAGACATTCCTAAAGCAATGGCATGCTCTCAAATGCAGCATCTCCTTTTAAGGGTCCCCAAAGATGCACATGTTGCAGATTTGGTTCAAGATATTTCTCCCTCTGTTCTGAGGCCACTGCATCGCTAACTCTGACATCAGCCTGACTTTAGAAATGGCTCTTTTGGGGCACCTGGGTGGCTCAGTCGGTTAAGCCTTTGACTTTAGCTCAGGTCATGATCTCACATTCATGGGTTCAAGCCCCAAGTCGGGCTCCGTGCTGACAGCTAGCTCAGAGCCTGGAGCCTGCTTCTTATTCTGTGTCTCCTTCTCTCTCTGCCCCTCCCCCTCTCATGCTCTGTCTCCCTCTGTATCAAAAATAAATAAACCATTAAAAAATAGAATCTCTAGAAATGGCTCTTTTGATAAAGAGACACAGAAGAGGCACGCAAGCCTGGCAGGAAGGAGCACAGCGATCCCAAATCAGGTCCCAGGGAGTAACATGAGGCTCAGTATTACATGGAGATGTCCTCCGCTCCCACTGAGCATCTGGTCTCAACCCAACCAGGATGACTCAGGTGTCACCACACATATTTATCAAGAGTGGAGTTGATCATTCCTACTCTTAACCACCCACTGCCTTGGCTGTTCCCGAAGCATGTAGAAGGGAGACATTTTATTATTTTTGTTAATGTTTATTTATTTATCTATTTATTTATTTATTTGAGAGAGAGACAGAGCACGAGCAGGGGAGGGGCAAAGAGAGAGGGAGACACAGAAGCGAAAGCAGGCTCCAGGCCCTGAGCTGTCAGCACAGAGCCCGACACGGGGCTCAAACTCACAAACTGTGAGATCATGACGTTAGCTGGAGTCAGATGCTTAACCGACTGAGCCACCCAGGTGTCCCTAGAGGGGAAACATTTTAAACAGCCAAGTGACTACTGATGGAGCATAATCATCACGTGCTGTCTTTGGCACAGACATCATTCCAGAAACAATCAGTTTACACCAAGTTCTCCTTCCAAAATAAAAAGGGGGGAAAATGTAACTGTTAACTTTTGGGGGGTCACATTAATCCTTGGGTTGATACCCTCTTAAATTATCTTGCCCACTTCTACCAACGGCTGCCAGAGTTCCGTGTGTGCAGGCGTGGTGTGTGTCATAGGTACATCTGCACTGGAAGACATCCCGCAAGAACACTTAATTCCTGGAATATCAAAATAGCTCCTGTGTCACTAGGCATTAGGTTAATTGAGAGATGGAAGGGGACTAAATGGGATGGAAATGTTTCCACTTGGAAATGTTACCACAGTAATTACCCCGCCCGGAGCCGACTTCCCAGGATCTGGGGCTGCCCCCAGAAACCTCACTCCTTCACAGCACTCTCATCCTCGAGGCTTCTGGACCCTGCACCCAGGGCTGTAATCAGAGCAGTCTGCTAGATGAAGAATCTCCCACAACACCTTAGAATTTTTACGGCTTCATCCACTTAGAAAACTGCCCCTTCCAACATGAGGTTGACAATTTCAGGAAATTAAATGATAAATATTTAAAAAATGACCTTTAGCACAGTGCCAGCCCTGTACATGCCAATATTACATCGTGTTGCTCAGGGGCCTGGGAAACTGTGGTGACGGGGCAGCCTGTAGTGTGGACGCCTCTGCTCAGGGAGCTCTGGCCAGATGGGGAGGAGGCCACGGTCAGGACTGGGGACCCTCAGGCACTCAGGACAGGAAGCAGAGGCAGGGAATTTGTCATGCACCTGCGGGCCCGTGAAAAATGCTCACATCACCACATGGGGAGAGCAGGATGCACAGCTGTATGCACAGTATGGTCGCGGGAGTAACAAGTTATGTACTTTGAAAAAGCTGCATCCAAGAAATTGATGTGGGTGGTTGGTGAGCCTAGAGGTTCACGTCTTGCTTCCTTCCTTTCTACCTTCCCTTCGAACCTCCTAAGTGCACTCTCTCCCTCCTCTCCCCACTCCTTCTATACACACATCATGCACTACGGCAAAGGCACTATGCTGGATACTGATGATTATGGAGTAAAAATAAAACAAACATAAGAAAAAAACACCTTTCTCTTTCATTGTACTTTTATGCATTTTTGCAAGCTGGATTTCTTTTAAACAATAAGGCACATTTTCAATTGACATAAAAAGCAAAAGTATTATTAAAAATTACTGGTTGTGTAACTCTACAGGATAATTAGGGCCACTGAGTGAAGAGCTGATGCTGTAAAGGACTTCTCGGCAATTAGTTACACAGGATCGTGGTTTTGGGTTTGTTTGTTTTTATGGTGAAGAAATCTTAATTTTTTAGAGATGAGTACTGAAGTATTTTACAGATGATACTATGATTCGATGTCTGGGATTCTGACCCAAAGGAACCCAATGGCCAGGTTATGCTAATGGTTGAAGCTAGGTGGCATGGACATGGGGGTTAGCTAATTAGATTTCAAGTTTTATAGAAGTTTGACATTTTTCATAATAAAAGCAAAACAAAACAAAAACAAAAAACGTCATATAAAAGCAAATGGGACAGGGGCGCCTGGGTGGCTCCGTCAGGTAAGCGTCCGACTCTTGGTTTCCGCTCAGGTCATGATCTCACAGTTTCCTGAGTTCGAGTCCCACGCTGGGCACTGCACTGACAGCACGGAGCCTGGACCCTGCTTAGAAATCTCTGTCTCCCTCTCTCTCTCTGCCCCTGACCCACTCGCGCTGTCCCTTCTCTCTCAAAAAAAAATAAATAACAGAAAATAGAAGAAGTGGGACAAAGTCTGCTGGGAGGTGCTAAGGTCCTGGAGTGTCCAGCTCAGACTTAAAAAAGTTTTACTTCCCTCTACTTTCTCATTTAGATAAAAATGATCATCATGGTCATCAAAGTTCCTTCTAGTACAAAATAATCCCTTTTTTTTTTTTTTCAAATTCTCCAAGCAGAACCTTAGCCTCTTCCTCTACGGGTCCCCACGGTACCATGTGCAGTTTGATGATAGCACTTATTTTGCCATATTACAGTTTACTGATGCATCTGATTTCTCTCTGAACTCCAAGAGGGCAGAAGTTATTACGGTCTGCCCCCAAATCTCAGGCCCTCACACTGGGCGTGAATGTCTTGTTAAAACTGATTTCCACAAATCCTGGTGCAATTCATACGTTTTAAAATGTCTCCCCCCGAAATTTTAATGACGTAGGTGATAGGTTATCACAAAAGAATATGTACATGAAATATAAAAGCAGACTGGCATTTCTTCCCTCTTTGGATCTGCGCATTGATCCTGGTGGTACAGAGAGCCTCCCCTTTCCAGGGCGGGAGCAGGCATTTGCGGCCAAGTTTACAGTCCACAGAACCACCAAGGAGCACGCAGGACTGTGCTCTACCGTATACCTACCCTCAAAATGAAGGAAATAAAATGAGGTTGACAGTTGGCATTCGTGCTAGGGGAAATCACTTCAACTGTGGAAGCAAATCCCAGTTACAACCATCAAGATGAAGGTGTCTGCTTGGGATTTGAGTGGCTGGATTTTTACCCATCTGAAGGCTCCGTTCTTTCGAGACTTTATTCAAAGGTAACTTTTATGAACAAACAGGCTTTATATAAATGGGATATCATCTTAAAGTGAGGAAAGGAATTTTTTAAACCTAACCCTCTCATGCCTGCATTGCAAAATGTATTATAGGAATCTCAAACCCATCATGTCCCCAAGTGAACTAAGAATGGTCGCCTAAGTGATCTTTGCATCCTGTAAGTCTTCCCTGGACAGAGTGGCATCTTCCCCTGCTAGGTGGCAGCTCTTGCCAGGCCTGCGATGCAGCATGTCTAACCACTGTGTATGCCACAGCCTTGTGTCACACCACAGAGCTGCAGGTGACTATGTGTGAATGATGCCTAGCAATTGTTGTGCAACATGGGACACTGTGGCAAGATGGCACTTGGGGCGTTTATTCCAGAACCAAGTCCCTACGTAGGACTTCTGGAGTAATGGGGATGGAGACATGAGATCTGAGGGGTATAGTGTCAGTGCCACCGCTGTGTGAAGTCTGGGACACTTGAGAAGCTAAGCTCAGTGACCATCCCCCAAACTCTTCCAGTGTCTTTAGGTGAAAAGAGATGCTTTGTGTGTATTGCAGTGAAAGGGAACTTGCTTGAAATGTCTGAGTTGAGAGTGATCATTTTCACTGCGCTTCCAACCCAGTCCTCCTCCGACCTCATTCCCATCCGCCCCACAATGCCAGGGTGATAACTCTGAAGTATGAACCAAACGGCGTCCTCATAGGCTTCAAAGCCCTCAGCATATCCCCACGCACGAGCTGTGTTCTCTGGCACCGGTGCCTGTGCCCTCCCTCACCCCCTGGGCTCCCCCCTCTTGCCAATTGCTTAGAACTTCACCACCGCTGACGTCCGTGCCCTTGCTGCTATAAGTAGCCCTCCCATTAAACCCTCTTCAGTGGCCCCATTTCAAAGCACCGCCTATATGCACAAAATACATGACTTTGAAAGAGAAAAATAACAAAGGGGCAGTTGCTCTTGCAGATATCAAACCATGTTGCTTAGTGGGTTCGAGATGGATGTGGATAAATGAACACAGCAACAAAAGTGAAGTCCTGTGGATGCCGGATTTGACACGGGCTGGAAACGCCGATCTAAATCAGAGCAAGGGAAGAATAGATCACTCAGAAAATGATGTCAGGACGACTAGCAGGCCAGGAGGAAAAATAAAATCTGTACACTGAACATGTGCTTTATTATGTCACACCTGAACACTAAGTCCTCAGTTCCTCAACACTCAGCACGTATTCAGAGACTCAAAGAATCAGACATGGGAGCAAAATCGGCTGTATCTCAGAAGATCTTCTGGACCCGATCCCTGCATTCAGTTAGGAAAAAAAAAAAAGCCCATTCCCATTTGACAGATGAAGAAACTGAGGCCCAGATTGATTAAATGGCTTATGTAGACTCACCTAAGAAGTAGCAAAGGGGGCACAATTACTAGGACCCGGTCTCACACATCTTTGAACTTGAGGGCTAGACATGTGACTGGGGTTTTATGCCACTTCCCCTGGCATCCCAGCTCCAGGGCACAGACTAGACCACAATGAGTGCAGGCAGCTGCTGCATGTCCGCAGAGGGGAAATAATGCCTGTTCATCAGGGAGCTAATTCTGCAAAGTGCACCATCTAATAGGTACTATGTACATGTAAATAGGATGCTCTAATCAGCAGGAAGGCATGAACCGCAATCTCTCCCTCGTGGACCCAAAATATAACAGAGCAAAACTGAAGGTTTTATGATGCACAGAGCACTTGACTTGGAAGACTGACGCTTTCCCAGGCAAGGTGTTTATTTCCAGAACAACTTCCCACGCTCTCTGACATCCCATCCTGGGGAACAATGGGCACTGAACAAAGCAATGCCTGGGGCAGCTCTCCAATAACAATAGAATCTGTGGGAGACAGTACAGGGCAGAGGTTAAGAGCACAGGTTGGAACCCAGGCTGACCTGGGTTCAGGTCCCACTTTGCTGTTTTGTAACCCCGTTACTTTGGGCATGTCCCTTAACCTCTTCAAATCTGTTTTCTCACTAGTAAGAGGATAAGAATATCCCATAGGAGTACTGCGATAAGAAATAAAATAATGTAGGTAAATTGCTAGCACATAACAGCCAATGAGCTTTACCCATTACTCTTAGCCTGATTTCCTTGTGTGGCCCGTGGTCTTGTTCTAAACAACATTCCCAGGACGGGGTTCCCACAGGTTAGCAATGGTAGTTGCTGGATCAAGGGAGCCCGTTGCCCCTTGGAATGCAGCCCTGACTTGGTTTATTGAGTTGCATAGTTTCTTTTTTGTCTTTAAATCACATTCATTGACAAGAAGTTAAAATCCCAGCATTTCAAATAAAAATCCTGATTTCCAGTTTGGTTTGGAGCCTTCAAAGGCATGGTGACAAAGCACCTGCATCTGGGGCTGAAAGGGAGCCGCCCCCTCCCGAAGGCCACTGCATTCTCCAGTGCCGCAGTCCCCACCCAGCTCACTTGTTCTACCTTCCGGATCCTGACAGGCATTGGAGCTGGGGCTCATCGCCCAACCTGTAGGTAGAAACACGTGGGTGTAACACTTTATCAGAAGACAACTTAGGATGTAGGGGACTCTGGATTTGGAAGGTGGCCGGAGTCTAACTTAGGGCTCTGACATGTCCCAGCTAGGTGGCCTCAGTACAATCTGTCTCTGAAACACTGTCCCTGAAGTTCGGATTTCCTCATCTGAAAAAGGGGGCTGAGACGGCCATCTCGCAGGAGTGGCACGACGAGTGAGTGAGACCATGGGTACGGAGTGTTGGGCATGTGACAGACTCCCACTGAGGTGTAATCATCATAGTGATTATTGGGGGAGGAAGGATAGGGTCGCAGGTCCAAGGTTATGAATGAACTTATGGAATCTCTTCATGCCCTTGCACTAAACTAAACTAGAAATAACAGATAGTGCATACATATAAAAAAAGGTCATTTGATACATCTTATTTTTCATACAACAAGCCCTATTCATTTCATTTTCATATTCTGGTCTTTGCTAGCCAGACTCTAGACACTTCTGCTTCTCCCTCCCACACTGCTCGGTGAAATGTCTGTTGACTTTCATTAGTTGCAAGTAATCCCCAAGTCAAAGGAATTTTTCTGCATCTGGTCCTTCTTTTAATGAATTTAGTGTTTTTATTTGGAGACAGGCACTTGTTGGGCACTAGGGATAAAACGATGAATGGTACGGATAGGGTCCCCGTGCCCACAGACTACATGCCCTTGACTAAACTCATCAGAACCTTATCGCCCTCTTATAGTCAGCACCTGTTATCTGCCCCGGGGCCTGCCATGGGGCACAAGGCCTTGGAGGCACAGAGGAGAGTTCCTCTTTCCTTTTCTCTCCTCTGCCTCCCTCACCAACCTTTTTTCCCCTCTTCCCAAGGTTGAATCTCTCTTGTTTTGTTCTAGCTATCTCCATCAGGAATGGTGCCAAGATTCCTACATATCTAACTAAAATCCTCACAGTATGGAAAAGACATTGTGAAACTCTGAATGCGGCCAATTTACCGGTGGGCCATAAACTGCTATATACTGATATGAATAACACTGACAACAAAAATAATGAGCACTTATCAAACGTCTGTTCCCAGCCAGGCTCTGTTCTATCTTATTTCAATTAGCAACAGCTCTTCGAGGTAAATACTATAATCCCAGTTTTACAGATGATGAAACTGAGGCTCGGGGCACACGGAGACCCCAAGTCACACAGCTGTAAACATCAGGCCACTGTGCATCTTGGGCCCGTGGCCTCATCTACTACATTAGTTGTATTTGCTTTAAAAATCAGTTTCTATAATTTATCGCCCTGTAAATCTCTTTTCTCTAGTGGATTTAATGGGAATACTCACAATCACTCTGCTAGAGACATTTGCAATACAACAGATATGTTGCTTTTTCTTTAAAATGTAATTGTTTTTTAAGAGGAAACCAAAACCTTTGGGAGACGTGTTTCAAACTCTTCCTAATGAGGTATTTAGCTGATATTCCACAATGACTTTGATTGCAGGATAAATATGGGATTGCCACTCAGACTTTTGGGGAGAAAATATATGTAATTACAAAGATTTAGCAAAGTATAAGTAACAAATTGTTTTTCAACTCCTCACACTGAAAATTGCAGCATCAAGAGGCTTTGGGACCAGATGTTAAGCACGATGTCTGCCCCCAAATACCTGTTAGATTTCAGGTAAGCACCTCTCTGTTGTACCTACTCTCTTACCAAAGAATCGGGCTAAAACGTTTGCATGGTCTTTGATGAGGTAAAAACACAGGTCCATTGGCCCTCCTCTTTCTCTGGACCATCACCGCACCTAATGAGTTAGCGAGCTTCAGGGCTGCCAGCAGCAATTATATTATGAATGAGTCCACGCTCTTCTTATTGGGAGGGTTTTGATATCATGAGAGTTTAAATATTTTTATATATTTATTTTGAGAGAGAGAGAGAGAGCAGGCAAGCAGGGGATGGGCAGAGAGAGAGGGAGAGAGAGAGAGAATCCAAGGGAGGCTCCATGCTGCCAGAGCATGGACTCAAGAACCATGAGACCATGACCTAAGCCGAGATCAAGAGTCAGACACTTAACTGACTGAGCTGCTCAGGCACTCCGAAGTCATGAGATTTTAAAACAAACAAGACCCTGGGTGTTTAACTCCTGCCAGATGGAAGGAAACCTCCAGAGGTGGTGGTCGCCAAGTGTATGGCACTGATAGTGATGATGCTGCATGGGTGTATGCTTACCTCCACACACATCAAGTTTGTATACAATCAGTATCTACAGCTTTTTGTGTGTCAGTCGTATCTTGCTAAAGTGGTTTACACATGTTATAATTGATTACTTCCTGGATATGTAATGATGTACCAAATGTGCTTCAAAACATGTTCTCTGGACTAGAAAAGATTCTGTTCAGGAGTGGTTGAGAACTGTGGCTAGTTTGTTTCTTCCCTCTGGCCAGCTGGAAAGTCAATGCCAAGCTGTCCCCTAATCAATTATATTCTGAGCAGTTAAAATCTATCCTCTCAGAGACATAAGTCTAATACCCGTATGAGGCTGCCCTCTGCTAGCCAGGCTTTGCTCAATCCCATCATCTGTTCCAGAAACACCTGGCTGTGTGCCAGGTCCCGAGGATGCCATGATGAACGCAACAACCGTGGCTCCTGCTCTCGGGACCTTATACTTGGGGAGCCCTGGGTTAGTCATCTACCACAATAGAGACAGTGCAGAGGGAAGTAGGAGGAGCCTAGACAGCATAGGAACAAGGGCAGCTCCACCAGATCCTGGGAAGGTCTGAGAAGGCCAGTGAAGGAAGTGGCCTAGCAGAGGCATGGTTTGTCCGAGGAACACGAGGATGCCCAGCGGGGTGGGGGAAGCCTGTGGTAGGGATGGGGCTGGTGAGGCAGCAGGGGCTGGGGCACATACAGTACTTTTCACTTTATTTTGAGGTCAATGAGAAGTCACTGACAGGCTCTAAGTGGAGGAGTCCACTGTGGGAAGGTCACCTTTGCAGTGGAGAGGACAGTGAGCTGGAGGCAGTGGTGGGTGGCAGTGCCCCATGGGAGAGTGCCATTATGCACACGTCTTCCCAATTCCATGCTCAGTAACATCATGTAGGTAGCATGAAATCAGCCATGGTGGGAATGTCTGCACCTCAGAAATTAGAAAGCACTTTCTTTAAGTTTATTTACTTTGAGAGAGAGAACTAGAGGAGGAGAGGGGCAGGAGAGAAAGAGAAGCCCAACGTGTTCTTGGGCTCAGCATGGAGCCCAACATGGGGCTCGATCTCATGAACCAAGAGATCATGATCTGAGCTGAAATCAAGAGTTAGGTGCCCCTAGAAAACACCTTAAACATCCCCTCTGCCTCAGATAGCTGGTTGCTAAATACTTACCCATGCATCACTGGTCAGAGAGGACAAGGATGGTGGTAAGAAAATGTGTTAGGAACAGTAATCTAGACATGACAGGAGAGTGGCTGGGACCTGAGTGGTGGCAGAGGGGATGAAGAAAAAGAGGTGAGTGTGTATTTGTCTATCACTGTATCTGATAAAAGGAGAGACTAGCTCGTATGTGTCACAGGTGTTTCCTAAGCCCTTCCCAAGTCCAGGCTGGAGACAAAGAAGGGAGAAAATGGTTGGCATGTCCTCAAAGAGAATCAAGCCACATTAGGAGCATTTTAGTTCATGGTAGGAAGTGCCAGCTCTCACAATGGAGTAAACTCCATAATATACGTTCAAGCAATAACAGCAGCCGTAGCCACTGTACTTATGGAGGCTCCCTACATGAAAGGCACCACAGATTACTTACTCCCTGCGATGACCCAGTGGAGTGGGTATTATCATTCCCATTTTGCAGATGAGAAAACTGAGATCTCTGAGGTTGAGTAACTCTCCCCAAAAACCTACTGGTAATGAAAGCGCAGATGAGGAAGATTCCTGTTCTCAAAGACGGTGGCATTGAGCTCTGCTTTGAAGGATGAGGGGAACAGAAGGAGACTGCAGGCAGAGGGAACAGAGTCTGCAAAGATAAGAAGGTGGGCAGAACAGGGCTCCCTGCGCACACAAGTGCATTCTTGGTCCCTGCTGCCTACAATGTGTGTCACAGCTACTCCACCCTGCCACAGTTGCACAAAAATAGCCACAAAAAATACGCAAACAAAAGCGCATGGCTGTGCCCCAACAGAACTAGAACTGTATTTATGGACACAAAAATTTAAATTTCATGTAATTCGCACATAGCACAAATAGTCTCCTTTTGATTTTTTTCTAAGCATGTAAAGCGTAAAAACTATCCTTAGCACATGGACCACACAAAACTAGGTGGTGGACCACATGTGGTTCTTAGGCTGTCATTTGCAGATCCTGGTCTATACCAGTGCTGCTCAAGAAAAATAAAATGTGAACTGCATCAGTAATTTAACATTTTCTGGTAGCCGTATTTTAAAAAGTAAAAAGAATGAATGGAATCAATGAGATTTTATTTGACCTAGTAGATCTAAAATTTTATTGTTTCAATATATAATCTACATGAAAAAGTATTTATTACTGGGAAATATGTGGTTTAAAATATGTTTATTTTTGGGAGAGAGAGAAAGAGAGAGAGACAGAGCATGAATGGGTAAGGGGCAGAGAGAAAGGGAGACACAGAATCTGAAACAGGCTCCGGGCTCTGAGCTGTCAGCACAGAGCCCAATGGGGGGCTCAAACTCCTGAACCGTGAGATCATGACCTGAGCTGAAGTCGCCTGCTTAACTGACTTGAGTCACCCAGGTGGCATTTTAAAAAATTGGTACTAAGCCTTTGAAATCTGGTTTGTATTTTGAAATTAGAGAACATCTCAGTTTGGACCGGTCACATTCAAATGGTCAAGAGTCTTAAAAAGTAAGTGGTTAGCAATTATACAATACGGGTCTAGACTCTAAATGACTAATTTGTTCACTCCTCAAAGTAATGAGCACAATAGGCTCTCATATGCCCATTCCATAGACCATGCACTTTCCCCCCAACCCCCCGACAACTGCTCCACCCCAGCTCTGACCCTGGAAGGATCTTCAGTGATGACTCAGGACAGCATGCGTGGAGGCACAGAGCTTCCCAGTCATTCTTCAAGACCCTTCTCAGGAGCTGCCCTCTCAAGGTCACCTTCCTCATGAGAGCCCAGGTTGGGTGGGGCTCCCACAGCCTTTGGAGTAACTTCACTATGGCATTTGGCACCCTGCATAAGGGCAGTGCACCAGAGGCCTGTTTCCTATGCAACTTCAAACATGCAGTCTTGAGGGGCTGGCAGAGAGAGAGAGAGACTCCATCAGTACAAGCAACCTGCCAATCCCCTGGAGCCCATGCACCTGCCCTGAATTGAGGGGGTGTCCTGGACTGACCATGGTGGGAAATGTAAATCCGGGGTTCCCTCCAGCTTTTCAAGGTGTGATCATCTCTCTTTTCAAAGCTTTCAAGGGTAATATAACCTATAGTCAATCTTTACCTCTGGCCATAATGTGAGATGTTGATTCCACACCCATTACCCCGCCATATTGTGCTCAGAAGTCTACTTCCCTGACTCCCCCACATTCATGGTAAGCTCCTCAAGGACAAAGGATGTGATCTATTCCCCCTGGTACCTCTAGGCCCTATAAGATAGCCAACAGCTGAAATGTACCTAAACATAGGAGGAAGCACATTAGATAAATGGTTGATGAATGAATGAATGGTACAGGTTGTACAGAAGAGCTCCATTGTACATTCCACAGCTCCGCCAGAAGGCATAGGGCTTTAGATCAGTCAACAAGTAGTCACCCAACCATAGCTCCCACCTGAGACTATTAATATTGTCTTCTCTCTTGGATCAGAAAATAGTAAGATAGGTGTCATTTCCAGAACTCTGGCTAAAACACGACAAAACAAAAAAAAAGCACAAAAACTATAAATAAAACTTGGAATTTTCAAACCTGCATTCAAATCCTGATCCTGGTTGGATTGCCTAAGACAAGCCTTTCCTTGGGCCTTGGGCCTTCACTTCTTTATCTAGGAAATGAGAAAATCAAGGCCTAACTAGCTTGGCAAAATTGGGAAGATAAAATGAGCAAGTCTATGTGTGGGCATCTGCAAAGGAATCCCTGCTCAATAAATGTTGTTTTCATCTTTCTTTTTCTTCTGACCTTAATATATGCTTGTCTGCTAGAAGCCCTGATGCTCTCATTGGAGGATTCCTTTACAAGCAGCTACTTCCCATGAGTCAGCCAGAAAGAGGACATTTGCACAGTATGGTGCAAGATTATTTTCGTTCTCTCTCCCTCCCTGACTCCCTCCTCTCTCTCTCCCTCCTCGATCTCTCTCTCTCTCTCTCTTTCTCTCTCTCCTCAGAAGAGTCTGAGAAAATGGTTCCTTTAAGCATCTATTCCTCCTGCCAGGAGTTAATGCATATCACACCTTGCCTGATGCACATCTGCTATTGATTACGTACAATGGAAGAACTGCATCATTATGCCAATAGCTACTCGTGAAAAAAAATATATAATTTATTTGCTCATAATTTTCTTGGCTATATGAATTGAGGCTTTGGAAATAACTTATTTATGCTAATCCAGTGTGTCAATGGCCTGCTGCAATCATCCAAAATGAAGCAATTTTATCATCATTTTGATCCAAATTATTAGAAGAAAAGGAAAAGGAGACAGAACAAATGTGACATTCAAATGGCCTGCTTTGACCATAAAAACAACCCCCCAAAAAGCCAAACTTCTTTCTTGAAGCCTTCAGAAAGCCACAATTTGGATGGTTATTGATCTTTCTTTTTGGGAGGTCTTTTATGTCTTAGGATCAAGAGTTTCAAACCTTCTTTGTGTCAGATTAATGGCAATAATAATAGAGATCGTCTCTTGCTCTAACTAGATCTGACTGAAGCAGGTGGAGGCTGCTGTTTCTTTAGTCAAAAGAGAGCCAGCATGGTGTTGAGAGAGGCAAAGTCCTGCCATTTCTACCTTGCTGGGTCCTGTGGAAAGAGAGGAGGTGGCACCAAGGCCAGAGCTCTCCCCAACCCCCAAGACTAGGGGCTCCTCCAGGGCTGGACTACTGGGCAGGCTTCATCTCTTGTCCCCCAGTGCAGAGCAGCCTGAGCCACTGTTTATCCAACGGGTCCACCCCCAGGAATGGCTTCATCAAGGTAATGAATGAGCCAACAAATGCCATGGCTTTACCAGGGTAATGAATGAGCCAGACCCTTATGAAGTGGCCCAGAGCCACAGTTAGCATTGTGATCTCAGGCAGATCACATGACCTCTCTGAGCTTCAGTCTCCACCTACCTCAACGGGACACAAGGAGAAGCGAATACACAGCCACACGAAGCCACCAGCATGGTGCTCACTCAGGTGGCTGCCTGCAATTCTATTTGTAACAGAAATGTCCTTATCAAGGAGCAGGTGGCAGGGTATGGTTGAAAAGGCAAAGATTTTTTAGAGTATGTCAGACCTACTTTCCAAACGCCATACTAATGCTTAAAGCACGAGACTTTGAGACAATCTGCCAGTATTTTAATCCCAGTTCTGCCATTTACCAGCTAAGGACAAGACACTTAACCTCTCTATACCTTACTTTCTTTACCTGAAAAATGTACCTCCTAACAGCACCGACCCTATACTGTTATGGTGAGGATTAAATCAGTCAGTACGTGGCAAGAGCTTAGACCGTCTGGCATATAAATATTAACTGGTGTCATTATCATCGTCATTGTACTGAGCAAGTTAATTAAACTAATTTCTCCACCTGCACAATGAGAATGACAATATGTGTGAGGACTTAACATATTCAGGGACGACAGGTACCTCGTACATGGTAAACCCCAAATAAATGTGGAGTTCTCTTCCCTCCTTCCTTTCCTGGTTCCGGTAGTAAGCAAGCTCTGTCCAGACCAGGGCGTTTGTTTATGGAATTTCTTCCCCGCCCTCTTTTCTCTTAACGGTCTCAGGTCCCCAGCTAACAAAAGAACAGGCCACATCTTTGCCAGGAATGAAATCTGTGTTTTTGGTTCTGGTTTTGTTTTGACTGGGAACTGTCCTTGCAGCTGGCAGGGTCAGGGGTCACTGGAAAGGACTCAGAGGTCTCCCAGAGTCTTGAGCACCTGGGCAGGGCCTGGAGCGCTTAACCCTCTAAGCCTCTTCAGTCGTAACCATCCCCCCCCGACTTAAGTAGTGGATGAAATCAGCATGTATAATTTCTCATCTTCTGATGTTCAGAGAAGAGCATTACATTTCAGCATAATTAACACTGTTTTCCCTGGTTTGTTCATTTTTTTTCTCCTTTGCATCTTCCCTTCCCGAAAACCAGTGGAGGGTTCAAAGAAACAGATAGGGACAGAGGTGAGTACTGCAATAGAACAGGTGCTCAGCTTTAAGTGACACGCTCAAAGGATTGGTAGTCAGGAAGACATCTTCCTTTCCTTACCCTCTCCTGGATTTAGAGATTGACCAGCAGGACTTCCTCAGCCGAGAGACAAAAAGAACGGGGTGAGGAAACAACTCACCTCTTAAACCCAGGATCACAGTCAGCCAGCCAGTCATCCATCCACTTATCCATTCAACAAGCTCTCCCCAGGCTACTAGATTAGGTAAGGTTGGACTCATCTGTAGACTTCAGCTCATTTTTTTTCTAGAACCTTCTCTGATCTGAGAGTAGGTCAAACTCCTCCAAGATCTAACAGCTCTGAACATATCTCATTTAAAGCAGCGCCAAGGAGCACATGGGTGGCTCAGTCAATTAAGTGTCCAACTCTTGATTTCAGCTCAGGTCATGATCTCAGGATTTGTGAGTTTAAGCCTTACGTCAGGTTCTGTGCTGCCAGCACAGACCCTGCTTGGTATTTTCTCTCTCTCCTTCTCTCTCTGCCCTTTCCTACTTCTTTCTCTCTTCCTCTCCCCGCCTCAACCTCTCAAAATAAACTTTAAAAATTTTCATTAAAAAAATATATAAAGCAGTGACCACAGTGGTATATGCAACATTTATCGACGTAATTGTTAAATGAAAATATGTTAGAGCTAGGTTCTCACCTAGACAGACAGGACTGTCTGTCTCCAAAGCCCGGGATCTTTCTTAGTGGAACAGATGGAGCTCTGGCCTGCGTTTAGGAAGCCTGAGTTCCAGCCCTGGATCTCCAACTCACAAGCTGGGTGGGGTGTTCCATAAGGTACTTCTTCACTTGGGGTCTGTTTCCCCATCAGTAAGGGAAGGAGGCCAGACAGGGAGACATTCAAACTCCCTTGTCCTGCTTTGATTTTCTAGGTTCGTTGTCATGTGGAACTGATGTGTATAGAGAGCAGGCCCTGTGAATGAAGCCCAATGAACAGCAGAGGCCCTTGCATCCCCTGGGCCAGGCCTCTGCTCACAGCCCAGTCTGGCCCTCCCATCCAGACATGGGCCCACGAAGATGACGCCTGGGCCCGTCACACCATTTTCAAGACAGCAGTAGCCTGTCTTCTCCCTCTTTTAACTGTGAATTTCGCAGGCGTTGTTGCACCTGACCCCAAGGGGTATCAGATTTGAGGGAGATGAAGGCCACAGGCCTCCTCATCTCAAGATGTTATAGCAGCAAAGGAGCTCCTGGGGGACACCTCCACTCATCAACTACTGCCTCCGTGATACGAGGTACGAGCACCCCTGAAGTTCAGAAAAATTAAAAAATGGAAAATTTAATTAAAGTCCTCTCTGCATAATTGCCTTCCTGTTGGCTTATGGGGTCCTTTGAAGGAAAGAAAACAAACTCTTTACCCTCGATGTCAGCCTGGGATTCATAAACTTGAGCCCTCTGCTAGCAGGAACACAGGCTGAGGCTCCCTCTGCCTGCACTGGTTATTTGAAGAAAATCTAGAAAAGTATCTTTGTGACCTGCTGATTTCCCACTTCTCAAAACCCCCAAATGCATACATTCTAAAGATGAAAAAGTGATGAATCTGATAATCCCAGAATTAAAGTATTTGAGCAACAAAATGAATAGGTGAATATAGTTTGGGAGAAGATACTTGTCCGAAAGTGACATGGGATTAATATTTAGAATCCACTAGGAACTCCTCCTGGTGAACAAGAGAAGTTTCAGGAATCCAGAATGACACACGGACAAAGGAGATGGAGAAGGAATTCAATGAAGAGAAGCCCAAAGGGCCAGCATGCTATGTAGAGATACTCAAACGTATCTGTAGCCAAATAAAAAAAACTGACAATAAAAAATAAAAAAATAATAAGCTCTGCCAGCACCCATCAGATTGGCAAAAATAAGAAGTTCTGCCCTAAGAGTTGGAGGCTACATGGAGATGTAGGAAGCAGGAAGCTGTGTGTCAAGGTGAATGCAGACGGGGCAGCCTTGGAGGAGAGCAGCCCCAAACTACTTAGTCAAGGTAAGTCCATGCACGCTCTCTATCCCAGTGCACAGCCTGCGACAACTCAACAGTTCCCTGGCCGACCTGTTAGCGGGCACGTAGGATGCCATGCTGGTGTCCCTCTCTGGAGGGACGCGTATGGAAAGGCAGTGAATGCACACAGTGGTGACTCTGCAGCAGTTAGAGACAACGAGCTGCAGTGTACACACAGCAATATGGACGCATCATAAAAACAACGTGCTGGAAGTAGGAAACAGAAAAGGTCTACGGCATAAGATCACAGAGTAAATTAAAAATATTTGAACACAAAACAACACCTGCTTTTAAAGAACACACAAGGGATGCCTTGTGGGAGCCTTGAGTGGCTCATTTGGTTAAGTGTCCGACTTCAGCTCAGGTCATCATCTCGCGGTTTGTGGGTTTGTGGGTTTGAGCCCCACGTCGGGCTCTGTGCTGACAGCTCAGAGCCTGCAGCCTGCTTCAGATTCTGTTTCTCCCTCTCTCTCTCTGCCCCTCCCCCATTCATGCTCTGTTTCTGTCTCAATAAAAAATAAAATTAAATTAAAAAAATAAAAGAACACACATAAACAAAGGGATGAGCTTCCCAACATGTGGGGGAAGGGAATAGGAGTGGGGATTGGGGGTAAAAAAAAATCAACAGCTCAAAAAAGTGGGTTTTGAAAGCCCCCACGCTCATGTCTCCCAACAGAAAGAGAATTAATAAGTCCAGCTTCAGCACCTGAGGTCTGAGAACAGCAGCAGCACTGATGCCTTGATGGTAGTGACTGTGGCTTGGTGCTTTCCTCCCGCCAGAGGCACAGATATACACTCAGAGAGTAGTGTGGCCTGGCTCTCAGAAGCCAACAGACCCCTGGGATATTCCAAGGCAGCCCCTGGACCCCAAGGGCAAGTGATGGGCCTGGAAATCAATCTGACCTGGTGTTGAGTCTTCTTCAGTCGAGTCTCCTTGGCATTTGGCCAAGCTACTGAGCCCCCTATAGGCCCCAGTTTCCTCTTGGGAGGGAGTGAGAGGGGGTGCTGAGCTCACCCCTCTTTGAGTGATTGAGATTATAACTGGACATATACAAAGCACCCGGTCCATGGGCCAAGCCTAGTCCCTAAGAGGTACTCAGTAAGTGGCAGCTTCTCTTCTCTCACCTCTAAGATGTCCAATGTCCTCATGATTTCCACCCCATTCCCCAACCCTAACCAACCCACCTCTCAAGAAGGATCTAGAACCCACACTAATCACAACTATTACTGCACTCTTCAAAGTGAGCCATCAATCGAACTGATGTAAACACATCATAGAGTTGGTGGTCCAAACTCTACTCTGTAGCTGAGGAAATGGGATGACAGTATCAACTCCCTGACTCATTCAGAACTTACAATCAGTTCATCCCTTTAGTAAATTTCATGCAGGAATGGGGCTGGGAGTGAGAAGCAGCTTTCCTCGGACCACATACTCCAGCCAACATCATACGTGTCTGTAGCCCATGAGGTCAGTAAATTTTCCAGATTAAGCCTCTCTGTGCCAAGAAGACTGTCATGTTTGCGTTTGCATCATTTCCTTCTCAAAAGGGGGAGAGGGCAGGCTTCAGAGTGAGGGCAGGACAACAATGTAGACATTCTTTCATTCCACAAAAGCTTTCTGAGCACCTACTGTATACTAGGAGATATTGTTCTAGGTACTAGGAACGTAGCAATGATCATCCTTGCCCTTGTGGGGCTTAAATTCTGATGGGAAAAAAACAGACCACTGGCAACAATGGCTACATAGAAATACAGAGTCAGGGAGTGATACATGCTATGAAGAAAAGCAAAACAGGGGTGGAACCAAAAGAAGGTAGGGATGGGCACCATTTTAGAAGTTAGGACTAACCCCTGACGAGTTAGAGACAACAAGGGCAGGGCAGGGGGAAATGAAGAGGGGCGAGGGTCATGACTAGACTTCCCATCATTGATTTAATTTATAGTATGTCTCTCAATAAAGACGCCTCTCCCTCATCTCAGGAGTATGCACAGAAAGCTACACAAGTTGCAAAGCACCTTCCCTCTCACTTTTCAGTTTGATCCAAACAAAACCCCTCAGAGTCAGAAGCCATCTCCATTCTACAGATGGAGGAACAGCTTGGAAAGGAGAAATGAGTTGCCCAAGATCATGCGGCCACTAAGCAGCAGATCAGAACCCCCTGCTCCCACACCCTTTCTACCAGATCGCACTGCCTGACTTGCTGATCCATGAAACAAGAGTGCTTTGCAGGCCCTTTGGACCAAGGACAAGAATATTAATGACAATCATGTTGCATGATCCCCTTAGAATTGCAAGGTGCTTTCATGGCACAAATTCACTGAATACTTTCGAGGAATGGGCTGGGGATGGGCCAGGCTTGCTCTTGGTCACATGACTGGGAGCACCATGGGCTGAAGTGTATAGAATATCAATTTTACCACCTTGGCACGGGCTTCATTGCTCAGGACAAGACCATAACAAGCCCTTAAACACAGGGCTCACAGTTGACTTTGAGCTCTCCTAAGATTCACTTGCAGCCCCCCATGGGCTTTCTTACCTCCTATTCTAGGAGCCGATAGTCTACATGAAGGATCTGCCCCTCCTCCCCTAGCAGCACCCCTCCCCAGGTGTGAACTGTGGTTCCCAAATCTGTGGTGTTCCTTATGAAAAGGCACAGAGGAAACAAGAGCAGTTGTTAACACAAGGATAGTTATTATCAGCAAAGGCTGAAACCTCTGGGAAATGCACATAGCAAATGTGATCACCCATATATCCAAACCTCTGTCATGCTGAAGAAAAGAGACTTCATTTTAAACTCTTCCCCACCCCCACCCCCTCAAGGCTCAGAGCTACACTTCCATCCTGATGATTGGAGCAAATGGTCCCCAAACAGCATTCAGAAAATGTGTAAGGATGAAAGGTGGCCAAGAACAGCAGCTGCCATTAATTGAGGAAGAGCCTCAAGACGTCAGGGCCAGAACTTGGTTTGGAAATGGCAATGAATCTTTTAAAGCTGGATCAGCAGGGCTCCTGCTCTACCCCCACTCCCACCAGGCACAGACGAACTTCCTGGAGTTTCACAAGGGTCATAAAAAGTATGGCACAGACCAATTGACTTTTGTATCATTATCCCAGTTTATGAAATATGTTTTGAGTGGCGATTTTATTTTTATTTTTTCCAATCTCAGTCTCAAAAGGTCAATCCAATACTTAATAGATGGACATCCCAGGGTCTGTAATAAAGTCAGGATCCATATGATGGGATTTGGATGGCAGGACCATTTTCTTTTGCAGTAAAATGTAATAAGAGAATCTGCAAGAAGGGGAGGTTGAAATTATGTGTTGAGGGTAGGGGATGGCTTTGCTGTGTCAGAACCACAAACTTCCCTGCTCCTTTCCAGGGATTCCTGCAGTAAATCAGCAGGGGCAGAGGGGAGGGAGATGGGGCCAATTCCTCAGCGGCTAATTACTCAGATGTGAAACCCAAGAAGAACCGACCTTCTTCTCAGAGCTGACAGTATACGCGGAGAGGACTGTGACGGGATCAAACAGAACTGTGGACCGTGGTCTGCATGCACTAACTCTGAGAACATGAACAAGTCATTTGACTTCTCTAAGCCTCAGTTTCCTCTGCATAAAATGTGAACATAATGCTTGTTTGCCAGGATACACAAGCTCATGAAGACAGGGGGCTTGGCATGCTATTGGTTCTCAACAAATGTCAGACTCCACATTACTTGCCTTCTTTTTGACAAATTCACTTATGCTGTCATACGCAGGGAGACGGATGGTGAGCCTCGACAGTACGGATACAAGCTGGCTCCAGCAACGGTCCTGCTTCTACAGCTTGGCAGGGAGCCAACCTTGAGGCCAATAAAGCATATTAACGGAGGCACTTTCAAAGCACAGAGGAGAGATGGCTAAATGCTGAGGACAGGAAGGTTTTGCTTGCTTTGTTCATTAGAGAAGGTTTTTTTTTTTTAATTATAAAAAAATACATGTATAACAAAACACTTTAAATATACATCAGGAAGAGATGTTTATCGTTTTTGTTTACTACTGTATCTTCGGGGGTTAGAACAGCAGCTGATATAGTATAGTAGCTGCTCACTGAGAAACCATTGGATGGATGAGTGGATGGATGGATGAATGGATGGATGGATGGATGGATGGGTGGATGGACAAATGGATGAATGGATGGACAGATGGACGGGTAAATGAATGGGTGGATGGATGGACGGATGGATGAATGGATGGATGGATGGAGGTGTGAATGGATGGATGATGGGAGGGTGAGTGAATGGTCAGGGGACATTTGAAGGAGGAGGTGACATAGAAGTTAGCAGGTAGACACAGAGAAAGAAAAAAGGAGGAAGTAGAGAGGGCATAAGAGATGACCAAAATCCTGTACTTTCTCATAAATTTGAATTCTCACTTTATAAACTAAAACATATTTTTTTTATTCTAAAACACAGTGAGGTACATGATTCCTAAAATGGTTATTTTATTTAAAGGTCCAACTCACCATGGAGCTCTAAGAAACCATTAAGTGAAAGGCCAAGATACTTATTTCAAAGCTAAAGGGTATGATTAGTGGTGATTATTTTCAATTCCATGCCTTCTCAGGCAGAGGAAAGCAAGCATTCCAGAATGTTCGGGGTGGAGAGCCATCCAAGGCCGGAGGTGGGGGCAGGTGGGCCAGCCAGTGCTGGTGGATCAGAAACCATCAATGCCCGTCACCAAAAGCAACAGAAGAGAGACCATTTTCACAATTCCAGCCAGAACCAAGGGTCGATGATTACGGAGATGAAATTCAGGGCAATTACGGTTACTCCTCGAGGACTGAAATCTTCAAATATTAATCTTTCTGCTCTGTGACCACACTAACTGCTCCAAGTCACCTCCAACACACGTGGTGATTAACATGGAATTACTAGTGACAACCAGCAGAGAAACCTCAGGTGCCCTTTTGCAGGGATCAGGGTGGGTGACAAAGTATGACAAAGTAATAAATCTTTTATTTTTAATGTTTATTTATTTATTTTGAGAGAGAGTGAGTGAGCACAAGCAGGGGAGGGGGCGTGAGAGGGAGAAAGAGAATCCCAAGAATTATTACTTGGCCTGATGTATCATGAATGTTAAATCATTTACTTCATTAAATACTTCTGAAATTTTAAATACTTCTGTGCTGACAGTGCAGAGACCAATGTGGGGCTCGATCCCATGAACCATGAGACCACTACCTGAGCCGAAATCAAGAGTTAGAAACTTAACCAACTGAGACACCGGGCACCCCAAAGTCATAAAACTTTATATATAAATTTACATACACCCACACAGCAACACAGAAACTGAATGTAAGGCAATAAACAGTTTACATACTATCTCCTGTTATTTAAAACCATCATTTCAAATGGTTGCATTTAGCCTATTAAAGTGAATGCAATTACTGGAAAACCCACTCCCTTACTGCTAGAGATTTATTTTACCTTGTTTCCAACTTTTCTCTATTACAGTTGACAGTGTAATACTATCTTTAGGTGTAAAATCTTTTTTTTTTTTTCTTACCTTGGATCGCATCCTGAAGGTAAGAGCTCAAAAATGGCACCATTGGGTCAAGGGTATAAATTTTGTCAACAAGTTTTCCAAAGGGGTTGCGATGATTTATTTTATATAAGGATGCTAGTTTTGCCATAGACTCTCTAACAGAAATTATTACTAAAATTTTCTTTTGGTAGTTTAATAGGCAAAATAATGACAGGTAAATTTCTAAAATAGCCATAGTATACAGAAAGGCACAGTACTACAAAAATGTTTTAACAAATCCAAGAATGCATTACAAAGAAGGTAAAAGCAGTTGAAAGTCTGGGATAATCAGTAAACACACGCACACTTCATGGGAATCCTGCTCTGGCGGGGACTATGGGCGCGCCTTGAACTCATTTTCCTTTCAAAGACTCTAAAGCCACTTTGCCCTTTTTTTCTGTGCATTAGTCCCTGTGGGAATTCCATGAGAAAGGCTGGAAAGGAATGAGAGAGAAGGATTTCAAATATTCCCTTTGTCCAGCTCATAATAAGGATTATTCTAAATCTTTTGTCGGGCACATATAAGATACCACGGCAGTTAATGAATAAGTTAATTGGTTAAATCATTCTGGTGGGGACCTTCAATTCATTCCCTGTAAGCCCATAATGTGTGTGTAAAAGATTAGAACTACATACAAGAAAGGAGCAAGATACCAGATGGCACAAAGTAACCTCACTGATATTTCAATTTTTCTTTAAAGTGGTATGTTCTTATTAAAGGAAACTTGGAAAAAAAATCACGAAAAAAGTAAACAAAAGCAGTCATCGTATAGCTTCAAAATCCACAGCCGATATTTTGATAGGATTTTAAGCAAATATACATGCATTTTATAAAATTGAAATTACACTATAGATTTTTACCCTGCTTCTTCCATTCAACATTAGCTTTTCTAAAAAAAAAAAAAAATCAGCCAACATGTATGTAAGGTGAAAGATTATTACCGAACGTGGATGTATCATTTACTTCATTAAATACTTCCGAAGTTTTCTTTGATTTTTCTATTATGTCATTCGCTCAGCATATAGTTATGGTATGTTTTCCATGTGGAGTGGACTAGGTCAACAAGATGTTCTGAGATGCCTCTCCTCAGTGTGAAAAATACTAAGCAATTAACACATACTTATTTAATCAGAGCTGCATAAATGCAGAAAGAGAAGAGCCCTGTAAGCTGAGACGGGAAAGGCTGGTAAGGGATGGCAGGGACAGAAGGGGTAAGCACGTCTGGGCAGAGGGAAGCACGTGGGCAAAGGCAGAGGCAGGAAAAACCTGTACTGCAGGTGGAGGGACGCTGTGAATCTTGGGAGCACAATCGTGTGGGAGGAGCACTGGCCGCTCTATACGGAGCACTGTGCTGCCGTTCACACAGTGAAAACCACAGGATGCGCTTTTACATTCTCAAAGGTGTGTTAACACTGAGAACACCATGGGACTGGATTTCATAGACCTGACAAGACTCTAATCAGCAGCCAATTTGCATTCAATTTCACAGCCAGCCAGTCTGCTGGTCTGTCCACTACGGGCCACGGGTACAGGACAGCAGGACAGCATCCAATGGGAGATGAGCACTGTCATTCTGCGAGTCTGTCCCTTCACTCTCTGGTGGCTTTCACCCACAAGGAGGGCTGTGAGGGGGAGAGATACCAAGTACACTTTAAGCAGTAACCACAAGAAGAAATGTCTGGGTCTGGATGCCCTCATCCAAGATTAAGGTCAGTCTTAAGGGGACCAGGGGACAACTTTCACAGGCAGAAGGCGTGTTCAGTCTCAACCATGTAGCTTCAGAAATGCTGCTCTTTCCCTGTCTTGGGTCGATCTGGATAACTCTTACTTATTTTGCAGCTTCAGTTCGCGTAGTGCCTCCTGGAAGCCTTTCCAGGCAGGGCTGAGATACCCTCATCACTGGCACGTTCCTCTATCCCAGCACTTGGCACAGTACATATAACAATCTCTTGACCAGTTTCATTGTCTGGAATGTGAGACTCGGAGGGCTGGTCATAGGATGTCTGCTCAATAACTTTTTGATGAAAGAATGAGCAAATTATGATCCCCACATCTCAAATTTAATTCTCATTAGAAACCAAAGCACTTCCCCCTTCCCAAGGATGTCAATGGCCCCCTGCTAACTTCTTGTCCTGCCTTTGCTGGGGCGGTGTGTCCCTCCCGAGTGCCTCACCTTCAGTCCTGCTGCCTGCCCAACTGTATCTGCTCCGGAAGAGGATCTGTGCATATTCTCTGTGCAGCCCCTGGAGCAGGTGTGGAAGGTTGAATAATGGCCTCTTGGAACCTACAAATGTTATCCTATTTGGAAAAAGACTTTCCGCAGATGTGATTAAGAATCTTACAATGGGAAGATTATCCTGGATTATCTGTGTATGCACTAAAGGCCATCACAAATGTCCTTATAAGAGAGCCGGCAGAGAGATGTGACATACGCAAGAGGAGAAGGTGATACGAAGCCAGGCGGAGATAGGAATGATGTGGCCACAAAGCGAGGAAGGCCTGCAGCCACCAGAAG
Organism: Suricata suricatta; assembly: GCF_006229205.1. Classification (NCBI taxonomy): domain Eukaryota; kingdom Metazoa; phylum Chordata; class Mammalia; order Carnivora; family Herpestidae; genus Suricata; species Suricata suricatta. The sequence goes on from NC_043710.1 coordinate 60,266,006, forward strand.
CTGGAGGAGGCCAAGAACAGACACTCCCCTAGAGTGTCCAGAAGAAGCACCTCAATTTCATCCCAGGGATACTGATTTGGGACTTCTCCAGAACTGGGAGAGAATCCATTTCCCTTGTGTAAGCCACCATGTTGGCGGTACTGGTACAGCTGCCCCAGGGAGCTGCCACGGCTGGGGGTGCACAGCTCTGGGGGTCAAGACACTGGGGGTGTCATCCAACTCTGAAACTCACACAGCAAGTCCCTCTTGGAATGAAGATCCTCGCCCAGGCTTCATCCTGACTGCCAGCCAGCCCTGGGCAAGCTTTAGTTACCCTCCAGTGAGATGCGTGTGAGGGCAGCAGCCACCACTGGGAGAGTGGCTGGGGGACAAAGGGGGACAAACACCGACAAGCCCTACCTAGCACGGTGCCAGCACACTCCAGCCCCCCGCCCCCACAGACTCCTTCCTCTCTCCCTTTATTCTTACGAAAATAATCATCAGCACTGGCCAAGCGCCAGGAGAAGGCAGAGGTTCTAGCCAGCACTTGTCAGAGCAGAATCATTGGGGGGCTCAATGTTCCCAGGAGAGAGAGGTTTTTGAGCTCTCTAGAAAGCAGGATGACAGAATGAGGTTTATTGAACAGCTACAATGTTCCAGAAAGAAAGGAAGAAATCTCCAACAAATGAATGAAACAAAGCACAGCCCCGTCACAAAATATAGAATTCTTTTACTCTTCCAGGGTCACTTTCCCCATCCCTTTGTCACCTGTTCAGGGTATTTTCCCAGCAAGGGTGTCTTCCCCATTATGCAGAGGTCAGATGCAAATACTACACACAACTTAATGCCTTCTCATTTCGTCACCTCTCTTCTCCGTACCTCCCTTGGAAACTATTCTAGACTCACTAGTCTAAAGAGAAAAAATAAAAAAATAATAGAAAGCTTCTGGGATCACCTGCAAATTTGGGAGCTAAAGATTAATACTTCGCTCTCTTGCTAGAATTCTCACCCATGCCCTAGATCCTAAAGACATGGAGAAAACCTGTCAAAGCCCCAAACCTGTCCTCAGGGTCAAAGCCCTTCTCCTGCTTGGCCTTGCAGCCTAAATGTGGAATCAAGCCCGCCCAAAAGGCACATGGAAGGAACCAAAGTGGATGAATGAGAACAAGGAAGACCACCAGGAAGGTTCTGTAACCGCCCAGCTAAACGACTGGTGTGGGAGGACGGATCCAGCTCTTTCTTCAGGATACTAGTACAGACGCTCGCTCTGGTGTGAGCCTTGCTCTGATCCCTTTCCCCATCTCACTTAAGTTCAGGCTTCCCCCCAGGCAAGAAGGGAGAAGAGCGGGGTGGTTAAAGGATGGATCACAGCCCCCGGACTCCCTGGGTCTGAATCCTAGTCCTTGGGAAAGGAGCTCAACTTTCCCATGTATACAATGCAGATAATAAGAGGAAGACAGGGAAAGTATGGCTCAGCCAGACATTACCTTGGTTCATCTTTATCCCTTCTTCTGCATTCGTTCTGAAAACAGAGTGGTAAAAGCCCCTGTCCTTACAGAGATTACAGAGCTTGCAGGGGTGTCTGAGAGTAAATGAAAAAAAAAAAAAGATAACTACAGCTGTGAGGAAATGCACATTTTGATGACAAAGAGGAAGGAGAGAGACGAGAGAAAGCTGAACAGGTGCATTAGAGAATGCATTCTTGAATGAGCCAGCAGCATATGCAAATTCTGCTATATGGCCAAGGTCTGGAGGGGTTAAGGAACAGAGTATGAGATCAGAGTGCCTGGAATAGCACAAGGAGGGTGAGAATGCCACAGAGAAGGTCAAAGAGCTACCTCACAGGCCAGGCCCCATATGAGTTGTTTCAATTTCACTTGAATTATGATGATAAACCTACTTGGAACATTCTATGCAGCAGATTGAGGCTGTTATATCTGTGTTGTCAGAAGGTTGGAAGCTGGGTGGAAACAGTATTAGAATAAAGTGGAAATGGGACCCAGTAGTTTGAACACGATTGCAAGGGCTCAGGGAGAGATGAGGGTGGGCTAGGCCAGGGTGACCCCGAGCAAGATGGAGAGAGACGGGTTCAGGGGAGGACTGATGGTACCTGATGTCTGCGTGCTATCTAGCACACGTAAAGCACTCTCTCGGGCAGTCCTCCGGCGGCTCTGTGAGGTCAGTCCCCTTATTGTCTCCAGGTGAGAAAACTGAGGATCAGAGAGGTCTTCCCTAAGACCACCCAGGTAGGATGTGGTAGAGGCAGGGTCTGAATGGAGGCCACTGGGATCTAGAGCCCACACAGCAAACTGCTCTTCTTCCAAGAGGCCTGGATAGAGGATGGGCAGAGGGTAGTGAGGGAATGGAAAATCTAGATGTCATGCACAGTTCGGACGTGAGAACCTGGGCTGCTTTCAGTGGTTTTTATAGACAAGCCTGAATTGGGGAAGATGCTGGCTTGTAGGGGCAGTGCAGGCAGACCACCGGAGTTCAGGGCTCTGATTTGGACATGTTGAGGTCCGGCTGCCTTCATGTGCTCCTTGACCCTTCCCTGTTTTCTGGAAAGCAGTCAGGGGTGGAGGGTGAGGTGGGACAGAGGGAAGCAGAACAACTTTTCTCTGTCCACATGACCCCCTCTCCCCCAACACAGACATCTCTGAGCCTCCCCATGTCCTTTTATAAAAGGAGGGAGACATGTTTGGAAATGCAGTAAACGTTTAATGAGAAAGGCAAATCAATATTACCCAAACGAGTTCTGGGGTTTTGTTATTGGGGGGGGGTTTAAATTTTTTTTTGTTTTTATTTTGGTTTTGGTTTTGATTTTCTGATAAGTTCCTGGGAGTTCTTGGGAGGGGTATGTGTGGACATGTTCCACATGAAGACAGGGTGGGGAAAAATGGGGATGAGCCACAATACAAGGCTGTGCTGTGCTGCTGAATCCTGGAGGTGGAGCCCACAGCTATTTCCGGGACTGGGCAGTGTCAGTGTCGCGGCAGGGTTCCCCGCCCCTAGCGCCCACGTGCTGAGTCAGGTCTTGGGAACAAGGCTGAAGCTTCTAGTTCAGTGTTTACTTGACTTTGTGGGATGTTAATAAACGCCAGCCACACAAAGGTTCTTGGTCACATGGCTTTGGAAAAGCTGGCTTATCAAGGCTTCCTCACCACAGGATGTCTCAGAATCTCGAACCTGGGAATCCGCACTGTGACTCTCCAAGAAGTAGGAAAAACTGCCAAATGTATTTGATCACCGAAGGCTTCTAGAGCCAAGCATCTCATGGCAGAAGTGGCCCGGGATGGGGATTTGGGGAAATGTTCCCCTCGTCCCGTTCATTCTCAAGGCAAAGGCAACAGGTCCATTACTGAGAATTGAATTCTGGAAGCTTCCTCAGGGTGCAACTGGAAGTCTCATAAAGGCTGCTGAGCACTGGAGGCCGCGTGCTCAGGCTTAGGGCTGAATGCATGCTGTGTGAGCTCCAGCCGGCTAACGACGCCTCCAGAATTCCGGCTTCTCAACTGTCTGTTGAGGATCAGAATAACACAGAACAGAGTTCCGTGAGCCTCAGGGAGGTAAGTGATGCCAGACCCAGGTGCAGGAGACCCACACACAGGAGGCCTCTCCGGGGGCTCTGAGGCCTCTGGCAGGCTCCCTACAGACCCCTGCACAGGAAGAGACCTGCTGACCTTCCCACAGTACCAGCTCCACCTTTCCTGGGCAACAGCCCTCCTCAGGTGGCCCAATTCCCTGCCATCCACTGGCTTCTCAAGTGGTCGGTCAGGGGGTGGCTAAGTCCAAGTGGAACTTACAAACAAGGCCCCCTCAGGCAGGCAAGTCATTGTGGCCAGCAATGCAATCATGCTCCAGCTTAAATGGCCTGAAAAAACTTCAGGAGGAAAAGAGCCAGTGTGCACAGGTTTCTAAATGCATCAGGCTTCTGGAATGCTCCAGGGCTCCCTGTGCACCACAGCCATAGCTTCTGCAGGGGCTCCAATACATAAGAGCTGGCCCTGCATTTCAAAAGCCCCCAGTCTTTGCTTACCATTCCATTATTCATTCAACACATCCTGACGGCTTCCCTCTCCGGATGAAACATGGGGGCCAGGCATTAGGGTCCAGGGGACCTGCCAGTCGAGTGGGTAAGGTAGACCAGTGAGTGGGGAAGCATTGGGACAGAGCTACAAACAAGCTATATGAGAACGGGAAGGAGGAGGCTTTTGATTCATTCCAAACAGTGGCTTCGAAATCCGCTTACATTTAGGAACACTGGCAGATGCCCAACGATAGAATAGAAGATTTTTGCATATATTATCTCGGCGCAGACATAATTATGATGCCATTTTACAAAGGAGAAAATGGAGCATCAGAGAGGTATAGGGAGCTGCCCAAGGCCACACAGCTCATTAGGGGTGGGCCCGGCTTTGAATTTAAGTCATGCAGAGTCAACTCAGAGCAATTAACTGAGCAGACAGGGCTCCTGCCTGGGGGTCCTCTGAGGATTAGAGGAGACAGTCTCTGGGAACATCTTTCCTTAACCTGGGGGCTTCAAATCTACGTTCTTGTTTTTCTGCCTCATCTTTCTTTCCTCTGCCTTATACAGACTTTGCCTTATACAGACTTATATAGACTTATGCCTCCTAGCTAGGAGGTTTTAATTAATTAATTAATTCCACTCTTAATTCAGAATTTAGTCAAAATGAACAAACACAGAGTTCCCACCATTCCCCATGCTCTGAGAGACCAGTAACCCCTTCAGCACCCCCCCCCCCAGTAAGACTTCCTGAAGGAAGGTCTCCACCAGGCAGAACACAAGGGGTTCTGCAGTCTAGGGCACCTGAGCCCTCAGTGGAGCTGGAGGCTGGGGAAGAGGGGAGCAGCGCTACCATGAGCTCTCCTCCCCAGAAGAGGCTGGAAGCCTCATCTCCAAAGGCTGGGGGCTGGCTCCAGGCCCAAAAAACAAAACCACTCCTCTCTTGTGGGAAGATTCCTTAGAGGAATATTTATGAGACATTAAAACCACTGCCGTCAACTCTTTAAAAAATTCCTGTACATGTAATTATGGGTCCGGGATGAGATTCCTGGATATGGTCTAATTACTTCCCTGAAGCTCGTATTCCCCAGGGACTGAGGGCAGGTACATTCTGCCTGCAGTTCTGTTTCCTTGTCTCCTGGTCTCTCTTCGCCCCTACAGATGCTTTCCTGGGGTCTCCATGCCCCACCTCTCTCTGCTCAGCTCTGAGCCACGCAGGATGGCCCAGTGGATGCACCAGTGATGCAGGCCAGCATCAGCACCATGTCAGGGTGCCTTCTGATGGAAGGCACTAGCCAGAGATGGAAGGGCAGGAGACATCAGATTTCTTGCCTGCTCCTTCCGTGCTCTGGAGCTGCACCTGCCATGACCACAGCCCCTGCCCACAGCTTCTTCATGCTCTCCTAGGCCTCCAGAAACACCACTTTCTCTCCTTGCCCCTTCACACCTGAGGTGGTTTGGGCTCAACATCCAAATGGCCTCAACATCTCTTGTTTAGTCCCTGAATCCTGCCTGTCCCCTTTCTGCTAAAGAGTTCCTTCATTAAAGTCTCCTTAGTTGAACCATCTAGGATGCATTCTGATTTCCTGGTGGGAATCTGGCAATAAGCAAATCATGAAGAGAACTGCAATATTTCAAGCTCGTGCCTCAACCAAGGTAAGGAACGAACCTGCTCAGTCACCACCCCACCACTGTCACCCCATCCTGACATTCCTTGCTCTGTGGGGGTGCTGGAGATATGGGGGTACAGGCGAGAGAGGGTGTCCTCAAGCTAGGAAGAAACCCCTGTTCTGGTTTTCCTCTCTTCTCCCCCCACCCCAGGTACATATATGTTTCTGTTTTCAACTCTTATCTGAAACTGAACACCCCACTACCCACATCCTTGGTCAAAAAATATTAGAAAGAATAATAGAGACTTTTTAACTCATCATTCATGTAGCAAACCTGCTCTGACAACCTTCTGTGTGTCAAGCCCTGGATAAGACACTGTGGTACAGAGTTGAATGGCTCCATAAGGTATGGTCCCTGACCTTGAAGACTACTGAGCTTCATGTTTCTGCTGACCAAAGAAACCTATTGCACAAGGGTAAAGATACCCTGCCCCTTGTTCTTCCCTCCCCTCTGATTCATCTCATAAAAGACACACACACACACACACACACACACACAGACTCCCAGCTGCACTTCAGCTGGATGACTGTGGATTCTGGCCCAATGTGACAGCCATGCTTATCGGTAGCTTTCTAAACCCAGGTTTCATGGTGATGCCCAGGATATGCACATGGTAGTGGACCCCGGGGCACACGATTCCTCTGCTTTGCTCAGTAGGACCTAGTCTGTGTTTCTCTGGTGAAGGGTAATAACATCATAGTAATAGCATGGGGCTTTGCAGGCATGCCTCATGGATTCATGTAGCATCAGTCACGGGTCGTCTAGTCCACTTGCTCCTCTTGCTCCTCCCATCGTGGAGCTTCTCCATTCAGTGTCCTTCCATCCAGGGAGGAGCACCCACCTCTCCGTCCCACTCTGCATCTCCGCTCCTCTGCTGACACTGCCAGGTCATAAGCTCCCATCTAGGACTCAGACGCCGGGATTTCAGTCTTAGCCCATCACTGGCTCCCCTGCTGTGCACAAGCCATGCCCTGTCTCTGATCCTTGATCTCCCACCTGCACAAAAGGATGTCTGAATGGTCAGGAAGAACCCCTTAGTGAAAAATGACCGCACAACTGAAAGCCTGCTGTCACTGAACAATAGTGGATAGTAAGTGAAAGCTGCATAAGGACACAAATGGGGGCCCAGTGAAACAGGTATGGAGTGAATGGAAGGCAGGTCCCATGGAGGTGAATTCACTCAATTCCAGCCAGGGGGTTTCACTATGGCTGCGCCTTTTCATCACTGGAGGAGTTTTCAGGAATCCTGATCCCCAGGCTGCTCTCAAGCCCAATCAGATCAGAATCCCTGGGGCTGTCATCCAGGCACTGGCATTTTTCAAAGCTCCCTTTGTGATTCAAATGTTCAGCCAAGACTGAGAACCACTGATGTATATTCACTACCCAGATTTGGGGTATGTTGCACCAGATGGTCAATAATGGCCATTTAGAACACACAGTTTCGACGGAGAGGGTAGAGTTTTCAATCATAGAAACCTGAAAGAAGCTAGGATATTAAGGAATCTTTATTTAATTGTGCTTCATCTACAGAAAGTATAATCCTCTACTAAGAAGAGAGTATATATGGATCAACTTCTATAATCAAAGAACGTAATTAATAATAACCCAGTTAGAACAAGATTTTGAAGAGCCAATAATCCCTAAATACAAATTATGTAGCCTCATTAAAATCTAACCATTAGAAACTCTACTTAACAAACAGCCCCTTATCTACCAATTTGCTTTACTTTATAGCAATAGAAAAACTACTTTTTCCCTGTCCTGTGAGATTCCTCCACTAAAGGTTTTCAAAGGTCCTCACTCATGGGTTTCAGCCTGTTGCCCTCACTTTTTCCAATACCACCCTCTTCATGTGTTAAGTTCTAATTGCCCATCCTCCCTCCTAGTTATGCCACACCCATGCCCACCCAACCCCCATTTGCCATTTGGGATCTAAGTGCCTGCTAGGTCTTTTCTAGATAGCACTCCCACTCAAAGATGGCATATTATGACCTCTCAACTTTAGCTTGCTCCAAAATCACTTACTCACACTCTTTCCATTATAGAATAATGAAAAGAAGATAGCACTTTGGAATCAACTCTGGTCTAAAAATCTGATGCCAGAATTCAGAAGGAGACCCACAAATGTGCAGTCACCTGATCTCTGGTAAAGATGACACTAACGTGCTCTGAAGAAAAGGTGGTCTTTTCAATAAATGTTGGTAAGTCAATTGGTTACCCATATAAAAAAATGAACCTTGACCTCTATTTCATACCACACGAGAAAATCAATTCCAGATGGGCTGCAGATCTAAATGTAAAAGGGAAAATAATAAAACTTTTACAAGAAAATGGAGGAGAACATCTTCATGACCTTGGGGTAGGCAAAGTTTCCTTAAAGAAAACATAAAATTGTGCTGACTATACAAGGAAAAAAAACTGATAAGCTGAACTTCATCAAAATTAGGAACTTCTCCTTATCAAATGATATCATTAAGGGAGCAAAAATACAAGCCATAGAATGAGAGAAGATATTGTCAATATCTGACAAAGGACTTGTGCCACAGTTGTAAAGAATTCCAATAAATAAATAAATAAGGGAAAAAGCTGACAATCTCATTTTAAAAAGTCTTAAACAGGTACTTCACAAAACAGGATAGCCAAATGTTCCAATAAACACATTAAAAGGTATTCTAGTTCATTAGATACAAGGGAAATCCAACCATGAGATACAACCACCAGCATGGCAAAAACGCAAAAGGCAGTTGTTACAGAATACATGGAGAAATCAGAACTCTCCTACCGTGGGGGTGTAACCACTCTGGCAAAAATAGCCTGGCAGCACCCACTATCTGAACATACATACATTCTATAACCAAAAACTCCAATCCTTGGATGCACTTAGTGCCAGAAGATCGGTAAGGAATATTTATGAAAGCACTATTTGTAATAACCGCACACTGCAAAGTCACCAATGTCCACCAACAGTAGAGAGAGTAAAATATATATACTCACACGAGGCAAAACTTCCAGAGTGAGGGAATGAATGAACGACACAGACACACGTGGAACAACACAAACACATCTCCTAAACATAATGTCACATAAACGCCACAGACACAAAACAGTATATGCTCCATTTCTATTAATTTAGAAAACAAGCAGGGGCGCCTGGGTGGCTCGGTCAGTTAAGTGTCTGACTCTGGCTCAGGTCACGATCTCACGTTTCGTGGGTTCGAGCCCCGCGTCAGGCTCTGTGCTGACAGCTCAGAGTCTGGAGCCTGCTTCTGATTCTGTGTCTCCCTCTCTCTGTCTTCCCTTCACCTGCTTGCGCTCTCTCTCTCTCTCTCTCAAAAAATAAATAAACATTAAAAAAAATTTTTTTTTAATTAGAAAACAAGCAAAATGAGTCTGTAATGTTACAAAGTCAGGATAGCAGTCATCCTTGCTGGAACTGAGGGGAAAAACAGACTGAGAGGAGCCAGAGGAGGACCCCAGGAGGCGAACATGTTTAGTTTCACGATGAGGAATCTGGTTTCATAGGTGTGTTCACTGTGAAAAATTCACTGATATATACATTTATGATTAGTGCACTTTTGTTTATGTAGATTATATGTTGATAAAAGTTTATACACACACACACACACACACACACAATCTGGCTATTCTACCCTTTAATTATGTCTGACTTTGGACAAGGCACTTAATCTATCTGGTATTCAGTTTCCTCTTCTGTAAAACTTGGAATTGAAATATCACCTACTTTTCAAGGTTGTTGCAAGGATGAGATGAAAGGGAAAGTATAACGGCACACGGCACTTGGCATAGAGAGCGTGCATTTGTAAATGCGTGTCCCCTCCCTTCCCTATGGCAACTCTGTAACAGCCTCTTACAACAGGAGAACTGAGAATGCTTTACATTTTGTACATTTAAAATGAAAAAACCTGCGGCACCTGGGTGGCTCAGTCAGTTGAGTGTCTGACTCTTGATTTCACCTCAGGTCATGATCTCAGGGTCGTGGGATCAAGCCCCATGCTGGGCTCTGCAGTGAGCACGGAGCCTGCGTGGGATTCTCTTGCTCTCTCTCCCTCTGTGGCTTTCCCTCACTTGCTCTCCCTCTAAAATACTTTTTTTTTAAAGAGTGAAAAAATTAAAAAACAAGACAAGACCTGGACCAAAGACACTTTGAGTATTAAAGTGGCCAGGACCTTTCACAGACAGTCTCGAAATGTTTGGAGAATCTGCGTATGGATGACCATAATCCCACCTCGGGTGCGGTTAGGACCAGGCGCACGTCACGGCCACAGGGCTGTGTGCTAGGCCAGGCAATCAGAACCAGTGACAGCGAGGATCCCGCGGAGGGGACAGAAAGAACGCAGTAGCAGGCTGTCTGCCAATGTGGCAGCCACGCTCTCCTTTCTTTTCACCACACATGGGCTGAGTTTTCCAGCAGCAAAATTCTTCACAGACAGAAAAAAAAATCAAGGAAAAACCACTCTGTTGCCTTAAAACAAGTGCCAAGTCACAATGTGTGAAAGTGCAAGTCACAGAAAACACGCAATTCCCAGAAAATCAACTCGTCCTTACCAGGAACAGGAAAGCAGAGCACTGCAGCCCCTTGGGCCCGGCCACCTCCAGGCGCGGCCCTCGGGGGCGCTCTCCCGTGCGTGGGCTGTGGGGACCGCCTTGTCCCTGCATCCTTTCCTTCACCCGGAAACACCGATCGCTGTGGAAGGATGGGGGGCAGCCTGGTGTCGGCTGCACGCCGGGCATCCAGAGGAGAGAGAGCTCGAGCCCTGCCTTCATGGGGCCTACAGTTTGGAGGATTCTAACAGGCAAACGGGTGATTCTTTTCTTTCTTTCTTTCTTTTTTTTTTTTCTTTACTGTTAAGAGTTTTTTTTTTTATTTTTATTTATTTTTTAATGTTTCTTTTTTAATATAATTTATTGTCACATTGGTTTCCATACAACACCCAGTGCTCATCCCAACAAGTGCCCTCCTCCATGCCCATCATCCATTTTCCCCTCTCCTCTACCCCTCATCGACCCTTGGTTTGTTAAATCTCTTATGGTTTGCCTCCCTCCCTCTCTGTAGCTGTTTTCCCCCTCCCCCTCCCCCAGGGTCCTCTGTTAAGCTTCTCCTGTTCTACATGAGTGACAATATATGATGTCTGTCCTTCTGTGCCTGACTTATTTCACTTAGCATGACTCCCTTGCGGCGCTGCTATGAACACTGGGGTACATGTGCTCTTATGCATCAGCCTCCTGTATCCTTTGGGTAAATTCCTAGCAGTGCTATTGCTGGGCCATAGGGGCTATAGCAGTCTATTTTAAGTTCATACCTGCATAAGTAAAGTTTCTCCTTTTCCACATATGAGTGCAAACATATGGTATCTGTCCTCTCTGCCTGACTTATTTCGCTTAGCATGACACCCTCAAGGTCCATCCACGTTGCTACGAATGGCCAGATTTTATTCTTTCTCATTGCCATGTAATACTCCATTGTATATATATATACCACATCTTCTTGATCCACTCATCAGGTGATGGACATTTAGGCTTTTTCCATGATTTGGCTATTGTTGACAGTGCTGCTATGAACATTGGGGTACATGTGCCACTATATATCAGCACTCCTGTATCCCTTGGGTAAATCCCTAGCAGTGCTATTGCTGGGTCATAGGGCAGTTCTACTGATACTTTTTTGAGGAACCTCCACACTGTTTTCCAGAGCGGCTACACCAGTTTGCATTGCCACCAGCAGTGCAAGCGGGTGGTAAACAGGCAATTCTAATGCGGGGAACTGCATGCCGACATGCAGAGAAACACGAGGCACTCAGGAACCAGAGGGGAGAGGCCTCCTTCCTGCATAAGAGACACCTGGGCTAACACTTAAAGGATGAAGAGTCAGGTGTAGACATTCCCAAATCGAGGGGCCGGTGTGAGCAGAGCCCAGAAGGGAGACATTGCCCCCGTGCTGTCAGAGCTGAGGGTGGAGCAAGGAGTTGCAGGGAAGAGTTTGGGGAGGCTGGTGGCACCAGATCGGGGTGGGCCGTCCATGGACTGTGCCCTGCAGGCCAGCGGTCTCAGTCCTGGCTGAGCATCGTAATCACTGAGCATCTTCCAGACATACGTCCTGGCCTCATGCCTACAGATATTGGCTTCATGGGCCCATCATCAGAGCTTCTTAGAAGAACCCCAGGTGCTTTTTCAGCGTGCAGCCAGCATTGGGAGGCATTGCTATAGTTCAGGGGTCTGCAAACTACAGGCTTGGGGCGAAATCCACTACTTTATCCCTGAAAACTAAGCATCGTTTTTACCAATAAACATCTGCAATCGATTTCATGGTAAGGAACCCTACTAACTCCAATTAAGCAAAACCCCCATTTGAACTCCAATTAATCAAGATGCTATCTCCCCTCCGAGAAATGAAATTCCATCCTTCTCATCAGTAGACCTAAATCACAAAACCGGCATTTGATTATTATTATATTCTAAGCTTCATTAATAAAACCTATGTGAAAATTTGTTTTCTCTCTTATTACCATATAATATCCACAATTTAGGCCTCTTGGACCGCAAACTCTAAAAGATTTAGTACCTGGCCTTTTACAGAAAACATTTGCTGACCCCTGCTATAATTGATGGGGAGAGATGGAGTGGTTTGGAGCAGAATAACACATAGGCTTGTGTTAGGGAGGCCAAGGAAGCGGCCATCATTTTAGTGTTGGCCCAGGAAAATGTGGCGTGAGCCAGAGCAGTGGGATGGAGGTGCGGTGGGCAGGCACCCGTCTCAGAGGCTGGAGGAGGAGGTGACACGCATGGGCTGTGGGGTATGGACGAGAGAAGGGTCCAGAGGTCCTTGGGACCACCAAAGACCGTACAGAGCCACCAGCACCGCCGTGTCTCCATCCTGGCCAGGGAGGGCAACGCAGAGGCTTATCCCAGTACACACACAGAGAGAAAACTCTTCTTCTGAAAGATCCTATTTGCTCATTGTTACTCTAGCGGATAGGTCACCAAAAAAAGCAAATAACTAAACTGTGCCTTAAAATCGTTTGTCTCTGTGACCCCCAAGGACCACCCAGTATGGCAGGCAGGAGGGTATACACTCCCCCTTTTACAGACAGAAAACAGGCCTAGAGAGGAGCTACATGTTGGTTGATATGGAGTCTTTTGACTCCCCCTCGATGTGGCGACATGACACCAAGACCAACTGGCCCCTAACTGTTTTCAGAACGTCCTCCTTGTCTGTGTCACGCCCATATGTCCTTGAAGCTCCACGCAAGCTCCTGAATGCCGGCACCTGTGATCTCACTCCCTGAGATCCTCCTCCGCTCCAGTGCTGGTCGGCCCGTGGTTCAGATCCTGACCATGTCCTCACTGCTCTGAGCCCCAGCTCCTTCCTCTGGGGAGAGGAGGTTGAGACTCTACTGTGTATGATTGTTGAGAGGCTTACATAAGATCATGGAGCGCTCTTAGTCCAGAGCCTCATGCATAGTAACTGCTCCATAATGTGTACTATCTCCTTAGGGTGGCTTCCCCTTGGCAGGCTTCATTATTATTGCTGGAGTCTGCTGGACAATGCAGAGAGGCCATGTACTTGAACGTGTGAACTCCGGAGCCGAAATGCTGAAGTCCCAAGCCCAGCTCTGCCCCTTACTGGCTGTGTGACCTTGGGTGAGTCACTTATAAAAATATATGACTCCTGATGGTGTAGTCTCGAGAATTCAACGAGTTAAAATCACGTAGGCCATTTGGAACAGTGCCCAGCAACAGTAAGCGTTCTTCGAGTCTTGAGCTATTGTTATTGTTTCACAGCTATTTTTATTTTCCATGGTAATTTTAACAAGTAGGCCAGTAACTGGGACCCAGCAGAACAGGCAGCAACAGCAAGTCGGCAGGTACTTGGATTCACCCTGCATTTTGCACCTGCATTTGCAGAAATGGCCTCGGGGATGCCAGGGTGAACGACCCTCTGCCGGCACACCCGAGTTCCTCACATCTTTGCAAACTACTGAAAACAGATTTACCCAGCTGTGTGCAGGCGGCCCTCATCTCTGTGTGGACTTCCAGAGTGAAGCAGTAAATATTTATCACAGAGCCACAGGCCCTCAACAATCCTGACCTCCAAATATTCTCAACCCACAAGATTTTTCATTTTTTTAAATAAGTCATTTGGTGACAAAACCTGACCTGAAGTGATGTAAAGCTATTTATTGTCTTTATTTTCCCCACTTTGAGTGAACAGTTCACAGCAGAAAAATTAATGGGTTTGATTATGGAGTACTACCCCGGACTCCGCGGGGCTGTTACATAATACACAGTATACGTACCCTAGTTCCTTTCTAAAATCCAAAACCATGCCGAGTTCCAGAACACATCTGACCCCAAGCGCTTTGGATGATAGACTGTGGATGTGCATTTATTATTTCCACGGGGACAGCAATAATCACTCCATCATCCCTTCAACCGAAAGACACGGAAAACTGGTGTTTGCCCATAACCAAATGACTTTTTATTTCTCTTTGAAAAAGAAATCGATAAGGGGTGTTTTCTAGAGAGAACCAAGAAATAAAATCAGCTTTCCTCGTTTTATGCAGTGGATAGTTCGAAAAACATTTACGTTATAACCACCACACACTCCATCAGACTGTTCTCAGCCAAAGAAAACCCAGGTTTGAGGTCAAGGACAGCCAAGGTGGCTGAGCCCCAGGCGCAGGGCCGGACGGGTGTGGAAGCGGACCGCCCAGTTTCTCTCAGAGTGCAAGCCTTAATCTCTGCCTCCTGGCCCTCAGGTCTCACCCTCTCCGTCTGACGTTTGTTGCTGGGAAATTTGGGTGGATGGAAGGCTTGTGCTGAACAGGGCAGGAGAGAGGCATATTGTGAACTTGGAGGCAGAAGGAGCAAATTGCAAATGAACAATTACTTCATAGGCTAATTGGGAGATACCCACTCTGCAAATTGCTAATAGCCTTGGGGCACTGAAGTGACAAGCTAAATTAGCAGGCAAGATGGCTGGGTTGCTTGCTCCTGAAAGCCCCTCTTGGTAAAGAAAGCTTCAGAAAGGAAACACACCCATATAATGATGCTATATATGCTCCTGGATTGCAAAGGTTTGGGGTTAAAACACACACACAAAAACACAAAAAAACAACAACACTCAACAACAGCCTACAGAGCCCCGGTTTCCCAAAGCGGTGACCAAGCACCTCCCTCATGACCCCCATCCCGTGGCGTCCAGGGGTGGAGGGTACCACGCCAGCGATGGGACATATGGGTCCTGATCTGTGCTGTGGCCTTGCTGAGCGACTCCGGGCAAAAGACAGAGCTCTGAGCTGCACCTTCCAGATGGGGAAGCAGGAGACATCTCTCCCCTCTCGCATCCTAATGAAACAGGGTTGATTCATGGGTTGCTTCAAGCATCCAGCCTGCCCCTTCTCTCTCCCTTTCCTCACTTCTCACCACAAATGAAATCTGGAATCCCCAGCACTTGAATGCTGGGAAGGGACAGAGTGATCCACACACAGGGGCCAAAGAGACAACGAAGACTTGAGTGATAATCCATGCTGGCCCCATGGCTGTCCACCCAGCATGGCTCAGCGCAGGACCCTGGCTCCCCCTCGGCTCCCCCGCCGGCCCCCAGGACCTGGCAGCTCCGTCCTTCCTCTTCCACAGGGTCCGGCACCCTGGCCTCTTTTCCTTGTACCATTCTTTTCTCAGGGTAGCCCCTTTCCTTCCTCTGAAATCCAGCTACAACAGACTGAGTGCCTACTATGTGCCAGGCAAATATGCCCACAGAGACTACTGGGCTTGGTTCTCCAGAGGGCCTTGTGGAATGCAGGTCACCCCCTTTCAGAGAAGGGGGCCCAAGGCTCACAGATGAAGCCACTTGCCCAGAGTGATACGACTGACAGGTGGTGGTGGTCGTACTCTAACTCAGGTCCCTGGGAAGTTTCCATATGTCCGTGGGCTTCCACTGCCTCATTTGTACACAAAGCTAGTTTTACCTTTTTCACAGGATACTTTTAAAAACCAAATGGGAAGTCTGCAAAGCTGTGCGTGCCTCCTCGGTGGTTGTACGAGGGTCATATCCCAAAGAAGGGGGTGAGGGCACAGCTTCTGTTTCCAATTTATGGAGCCTTCATAAGGCAGAACCCTGCCACCCTCTAGGCAGCTCCTCCATTTTAACAATGGCCCATGAGATGGAAACAAAAGAAAAGCAGGCTGAGAGCATGGGCACTGGGGGAAAGCCTGGCCCAAAGGAGCAGGGATGAAAACGCTAAGATGTGTATGGGAACCAGAGACAAGCTGAGTCTCTAACTGCTGGACAGAAGCAGGGAAGGAATGTTCCAGAAGGTGATGGAATCAGGGGCGTCTGGACTTTGCCCTGGTCAGTGTGGAGCTGTGTCAGGAAATGAGAAACAGATTGTCTGGCTCTGGCAGTCACTGGGTAGGAACGGGGTAAGGGTGGGACTGAAGGAAGGGCCAGGGGAGGCATCTAGACAAGAAGAAAAGAAATTCCTAGAGCTTGAACTTTGGCAGAGGACTCAGACTTGTTCTTTAAAAGGAAGAAAATGTGGGGCACCTGGGCTGCTCAGTCCATTAAGCATTTGGCTCAGATCATGATCTCATGGTCCATGAGTTCAAGCCCCATGTCAGGCTCTGTGCTGACAGCTCAGAGCCTGGAGCCTGCTTCAGATTCTGTGACTCACTCTCTCTGTCTCTCCCTTACTCATGCTCTGTCTCTCAAAAAATGAATAAATGTTAAAAAGAAATTTTTTTAAGAAAGAAACGAGGGGCTCCTGGGTGGCTCAGTTGGTTAAGCATCCAAATTTGGCTCAGGTCATGATCTCACTGAGTTTGAGCCCTGTGTCGGGCTCTTTGCTGACATCTCAGAGCCTGGAGCCTGCTTGGGATTCTGTGTCTCCCTCTCCGTCTGCTCCTCCTCTGCTCATGCTCTTTGTCTCTCAAAAATTAATAAAGGTTAAAAAAATATTTTTTAAAGGAAGAAAATGAGAATTGCAACCCAACCTTCCCCCATCCTAGAGTGAAATCAGCCCATCACCCACAGGAATGCCTGCAGACTCACTAAAGCCTAGTTCTCCCCAAACCTGATCTATACTCTGACACGTTCAGTAACTGTCAGTTTGCTATTCTGGAAGACTTCCTCCAGAGCAAGAGAGAGCTCTGGGGTGTAGTTGGAGCCAACAAGCATTTACAGAGAGCTTGGCTCTCCTGAGGGTCTGGCGAGCCCTCTGGGCACATGAGGAGGGATGACCTGGCTGGCCCCACACCCCAGCAGCCCCACAGGTCAGAGGCACAGAGGGAATGAGCCAGATCTGAGCTGGATTTCCCAGTTCAGGTTCTTCCTCTCCTGTCACTTCCTAGCCATAGGATTTTGAGCAAATCACCTTTTGCACCTCAGTTTTGGCATCTCTAATAGGGCTGATGGTGCTGCCTACCCTTTGGATGTTTGTGGGAATTTAATGTGATAATCGCTGTTTCCTGAGCCTTGATACACCATATACGTGAATTATTCTATTTCCCACTGATACATGATAACCAACTTTGGTGGTTTGAATTGTGTCCCCCTTAAAAACACATATGTTAAAGTCCTAATCCCTGGACCTGGGCTGATGGCCTTATCTGGAAACCGGATCTTTGCAGAGTAATTAAGGTGTAAATTAAACTGAGGTCAAATGGATTAGGCTGAGCCCCTAATCCAATACGGCTGGTGTTCTTACAAAGGAGAAGAGACACAACAGCAGACACAGAGAAGAATGCCAGGTGAGGGCACAGAGATAGATGTGCAGAAGGAAGATGGCCCTGTGAGGACGGGGAGACATCACAGTTATCACCTACCAGCCACGGAGCCCACGGATCGTGGGCAGCCTCCAGAAGACAGGAGAGTAAGCCAACCCTGCACAAACCTTGATTTTGGACATCTGGCCCCCGAACTGTGAGAGAGAACATTTCTGTTGTTGGAAGCCACACCCACACGGTGTGTGGTACTTGTTGTGGCAGCCCTGGGAACCTACTGCACCCACCATGCTACCACTCAGAAAGCGCCCGAACAGAACAAAGTGTTGGGGAGGAAATAGAAGAATTAATTCCTCTCCTGGTGCTTGCACCTGCTACCGTCTCTTTCACATCAGCCTTCTACCTTCCAATCCTGTGCTCAGACCTACCTGTTGTCCAGAAGATATTTCTGGGAACGAGTCTAAATGGTAATATCACTTCCTAAAATCGATGCGTCACATCACAGCTGAGAACCCACTGCATCCCAGGGCCAGGCATGGAGGGTGTGGAGCGGAACCGCACGGACCCCACCGCCAACTGCAGAGTTTACAGTCTGGAGGGGGGACACTTGGAACAAGAAATGGCAAGTGGGAAACAGGTACTGAAGGGGAAGTGGCAGGGACGTGCCCCAAGACAATGCAGCAAGAGGATAAACCATGACCCACTAAATGTGTCAGCAGCTCATATTAACAAACTCACACAAGTTCCAAAAGGTCACAGGCATATAGTCACTCCTCAGCTCAAGAACTTTCTATGACTCCCAGTGGCTCCGGGAGGAGTCCCATCCCCTTATTCAGCACTCTTCCTATCCTCTCTAGATATTTATCACCCAACCCTCATTTACAAACACTTTACATCCCTTCCAGCAAATAGGCAACACAGGCTTTAGGGAATCCTGAGTTAGAATGTGTATGCCCACGTATACTGTATGCCTTCTAGTATCACTGAATATTTCTCAGAGGCATGTGCTGGGGCTCTACTCAGGATACAGAAATTAATAAGACATGTTTTCCCTGTTCTCAAGCAGCTAAAGAGCAAATTAGAGTTCCTTGGCCTCACCTTGCTCATCTGCAAAATGGGGGCATGGTAGTAGTCCTCCTTTAACATTGGTGTGAAGAGTACGTGTGTCACAAGGGTTGAGCACTCAGCAGGTACGTGATGAACACCAGATCCTCATGCACTTATTTTCTTGACTGTATCTGGGCTCAGACCTTCCCCCTGCCTTTGTCCTTTCCTTTCATCTTGACTTCTTTGTAGCCAATACACTTTTACGACTCAGATGAAATCCTGGTCCTCCTGTAAGCTTTTATGCACCCAGTCCTGAGCTTCCCACCTCCACAACAGTGGAGTCTCAACTCCTCAGTACTCTCCCCAGAGGGATGGTCCAACCAGGCATCTTCGTGTGTGTGCCTTAACCCCTTCTTCTCCTAGCTTTCTGTGTCCTGCTTTCTATCTAGTTCTTGTTCTGGGAGCATCTGTAGATTGGTTTGCCTCTGGTTTCATCATTGCAAGCCCCAGGAGAAGGGGTGAGGGGGAGTCATACAAAACCCCTCAAGTACTGGGCCACTCAGGAGCCAGCACTGCCTAAAAGTTGAGACAAGGGGGAGCTGTCCTCAACAGAAGCCCCGTGATCCCGAGACCTGAATGGCCTCGTCACTTCTGCCTTCCTGGCTCCACACTCCGGCAGGGGCCCCGTTCTGCCCAGGAGCAAGGAAATGGCTAGGAAATTGTAGCTCTAATTGAGAGGCAGACAGAGTATGGCTGGGGACACAAGAGCCCATAGGTGGCCAAGCTGAAGTATCCACGGCTCCTCCTTTTGTGTGGTTCCCAGCCCAATAAAACACACTGTTCCCTCTGACCTTTAGACATGGTGGCTGCTGGGCCTCCCCATCTCTCTCTCCTCTCTGGTTCCCACTCCCGGTCTCCCAGGGGCAGCCTGAGTAACTTTATGAGTCACCAAAGCCCAGAAGGACACATTCCAAAGAAAGCTGCTCTCTGGGTCTGCAGGGGCGATGACAGGGGGAGAATGGGGCACTCTGGTGGACTGAGGGGACCCTCGTTCCTTCCGTGTATGACATTTCTCCAGATGATATGCCAAGTGGCTTCAGAGCCAAGGACACAGGAGGTTCGGCAGGGACCTTATATTCACGTGGCAGACACATGGGGCACAGAGAAGGAAACCATTGACGTTGGCTTGTGAGATCAGCGAAGGATTCAAAGGGCCGACCCTCGGGACAAAGCAGGAGCTAAGAAGTCAAGGGCATAGCTGGGGACATTTGATTCACGGTACCGACTAGGAACTGGGCAGTGTGCTTGGCAGTTTCTATGCACAATGTTATGTCATCCTCAAAACAGCCCTGTAGTACAGGTGTTACCATTACCAACACGGCCGTTTTGCAAGTGAAGAAGCCCAGGTAGCTGCGTAGCCTGAACCAGCCCGGCCCGGAGCCCGTAAGAGGCCGGGCCAGGATTCCAACCCAGGTCTGACCACCCCACAGCCTGCCCTCTCCACCGGGTGCTGCGTGGCCACGCATGACCGCCCAGATGGTCAGTCCTGCTCCTCTCTGGGTGCTGTTTCCTGAGTCCAAACGTGTGGCATCAGGATAGCTCCTTTCCAGGCCAGAGGTAACTGCCACTGAGGGCCAACGAGGAACGGCATCCTCAAAAGTAAGACATGGAGTAAGAGCACGTGGGATACAGACAGCTAGGCTGTTTCGGGAGCCATGGAGGCAGAAGTGAAGAGCCTCCACGTAGAGGTCACAGGACTCCTCCTGAGAACGGGTGGTCCTGTCTTAAAAGGCTTAGGGATGGCTAGCTCCTGATGGACGGCCCCATACATGGGGGGGGGGGGTATGTAATGTTTCTTCCTCCCTTCTTCGGAGCCTTACAAGTTACCAGCAAACTAATCTACAGATACTGTCAAAGGGAGGTGCTGGTGCAGAGTTAAAAAGGAAACAGTCGAGCGTTTAAAAATGCCAACTCCAGGCTGCCACGCAAGACATCCATTTAGACGTGGTTTCTCATTAAATCTGCGTGACAACCTTGCATGGAAGGTAGTATTGTTATCACTCCTGCTGAAGAAAAATTAAAGCTCAGAGAGACTATTTTTTAAATTAATGGATTTACATATGCACCTTTATTTACATTTACCCCAACTGCACAAAAACAATGGCAGGCTCCCACACAGACAGAAGGTATAAAATCTGAAATGCGACCCAAGCTTGCTGCAAGTTCTATGCTTTTCCTTCTTTCCTGTGCTTTGCAGCACCCCACCATGTATGTGTCTTTTAACCTAGGACACCCCAAACCCTCACCTTCCACTCTGCGTTCAAAACCAGATTCGGTATGCAAAGGTTCCATTTGCCTGCGAATTTTCAGAAGCAGCAGACGAGGGGTGTGGGGGAGGGTCTCATCTGGGTTGAGAGTTAGGTCAGGTGCTTTTGAAAGTCAGCAATATTCACTCAGCCCTACCTCTCGGGGCTCTGAAAGAGATGTGGACAGGAGGCCACCGCGACACTTCCGTGACCCCGAGCTGATCATTTCATCTCCCTGTAGTTTTGTTTTTTCATCCATATCATGAGAATATTAATAGCATTTGCTACTGCTCACTGACAGAGATGTTAAGGGGAGTGAATGGGGAGAGGAATGTAAGCACGCTCTGGAAGCCATAAACTGCTACACAAATGTGAGGGCTTATTTCATCGCTACCCAGGTAATGGCTCTCAGCAATATGGACCCAGAATGACCTGACCTTAAGTGAAACATGCTCAGGGTCTCCTGCAGAATTTACTCAGCTGCATTCAACAGACATGTCTGAGTGCCTGGCTCTGTGATAAAGGACAAAAGATAGATACTGAAAAAAAGTGAAAATCACATTGTGTTAGGTTGTGGAACGGGGGCCCACGGGGGAGGCTGGTGAAGCAGGTGCAGGACAGGCAGGCACGGAGCTGCCGATGAGGGGGTGCTGGAACGGAGTCTTGAAGCAGGATTTGGCCGAGTGGGATGCAGAGAAGGCCCTCGGAGCTGCTGCCTCTGCCGAGAGGGCTGAGCAGGATGGCGTGTGGAGAGAAGTGTGGTGATTCCATGGGGAAGAGGGAGCCTCGTGGGCCTGGGCCCCCATCCTTCACCAGGAGGGAACAGGATTTGTTCCTCGGTCCTTGCAACCACCCTGCATGACTTTCAAGCCAGACACATGAGGCTGGCCCCAAATCTCACTGACCCAAGTGACTGCCAGAATTTCTCCTGCCACTTCTTCCTGCATGTGATCTGCTAGTGATTTTCTGAAGTCAGACCAACCCACTGGGCACATGAGTTCCAACCGTGTTAGCAGAAATCTACTGGTTCCATAACCTTCTCCGGGGAAGGAGAAATCAATGGTAGTTGTTTCCTGTATTTACATGGGTACTTTCTTCTCGCTTGAAATGACTTATGAACAAGGACTAATCTTAGGGAGGCAGAGGAGAATTGTGGTCTCTGCCGCCATGGGTAGGGAGGAGGGGCTGGGGGGTGATGTTCTCTGCTTTGTCAGAACTATGAAAGACTTCGATTCTCTGAAATGCGAGAGCAGAACTTAAAGCTAGAGGAGATGGTGGTGATATTGTCCCACAACCTGCCCAGTGTAGGCATCATTATAAAACAGCCTGGCCAACTGGTAGGCACCAAGTCTTTGCTTCAATAACTTTTGCTTATTAATTGGTAATTTCATGGATCATACTCCTAGTGGAAACATGCACACTGCACATAAAGACAGAGAAACAGATGAGGAAATGTGGCTTTTTGGTGAGACCGTCCAGCTTGGCTCCTCTGCTTCCGCAGATTAAAGCGACCATGACCTTAGGCAAAACATTCAAACTCTCCTTCTCCTCCCTGGAGAGTGGGTAGCAAAAGCCTCCTTGCTGGGGTTGTTGTGAGGATTAAGTGGACCAGTGTACATAAAAGTGCCATGCAGAGCTGCCTGGCACGCAGCCAGTACTCAATAAATGGTAATTATTATTATCTCATTAGCCCAAACTCCCACACAAGGCAGAAATCCTTCTTTAAACAATCCTGACAAACTAGAGAGCCATCAGGTCTCTACTTGAATAAATATTTGTTGATTGATTTGGTAATCAGTTGGTTCTAAACACCCAGACACACACACACACACACACACACACACACACACACACACCCCCTATGATTATTTCTCCAAGTTCTCAGAGATTCTTTAGCAACAAGACTACATCTCTCTCTGCTAGGTGGTACTTAGTTACTTAATGGTTAAATCCTTCCCAGAGTGGAGTCAGGCTCTGTCACCATAAGTTTTCTCTAGTCCATGGTTTTCTTAAACAATTTTTTTAAAAACACACAGACACCTTGGAAGAACATCCCAGAAAACTGCCTACCAATTGCCTACAACTTCGGGGGTGCCTCGGATCTCATGAAGAGCTTCATCCTGCAGGCTACATACCGCTTTTCGAGAACCTCACCAAACAAGGCTCTGCGGGTACAGACACCCTTTCTGTGGTTCACCAAGGACCCTCTCATCTTCTTCCCCAAACACGCTCCCACTGACGTCAGAAGGGGAAAGTGACACCGGACTCAAGTGCTGCAATCAGCACACCACCGATCTCCAGGTGGTTCATCATTAAGCCTCAGTTTCCTCATCTACAAAATGGGGATATTAATAGTATCTACCTCGTAGTGCTGTTTTGAGGGTTGAAAGGGATAATGCACGTTGATGCTTAGCACAGTGCCTGCACAGAGTAAACACACAATAGAAGTTGGCTATTGTTGCTGTTCCCATTGTATCTGTTCCCATGCCAGAACATACATACCACACCCCGACTCAAAACAGTCCTGGGTGTCATGCCTTACGTGTCAGGCAGGGGGCGCTCTGCCCAAGTCAGACTTGGGAGAGCGCTTACCAGTGCCAGGCTCCTAGAGAAGCAATGATGGACATTTAGATGACCACTGATTAATATAAATGAGAAAAATTTGAGTCACTATTTTTAAAATGCAGTGGTTCAATACATTAAAAAAACGTAATAAACAAACGGTATGGAGACAAAAAAAAGGATCTATGAAATTAAAAAAAAAAGAGAGAGAATCCCAATACTCTTTCCCTTCTTGTTTTCTTTTCTCCTTTCCTCTCTCTCTTTTTCCCTTCAAAAACACATGTATTGAGTGGTTACCTGTGTCAGCCTTGTGCTAGGCACTGGGAACACAAGACAAATAAACCCTGGTCTCTGCCCTCAAGGGGCTCACAGTCTAGGCGGGGAAGCCAACTTACAGAGAGAACACAGTGGGACAAGACCCCAACAGGATTAAGTATAGGTGCCAAGGTTGCTGATGTGAGTCTCAGACTCCAGGCGGGACACAAAGACGAAGGATACTGCCCGGAAAGGGTAACACTCAAATTAACACCTTTTAGGCATTTCTAATAGACATTTTTGCTGGTTATAAAAGTAATACATACTTATTGCTGGAGATTTAGAAAGCACAACAGTGCCAGAAAAAGAAAACATCGACCATTTCTCACCACTGCAGGCAACTACTGACACATTCTGGAGCATTTCTCTGTGTTTCAGTCTATGTATTTTAACATAAATGAGCTCATTATGTCTAAACAACTGGATAGGCTCCCTTTTTACTTCATATCGAAACACAAGCATTTCCCCATCAAGCTCGTCTGTAGGAGTGACCCTCAGATCTTTGAATGGAGGACAGAGCTCCAGAGCCCCGGGGCCAGGGCTGGCCTGGAGGAGAGAGGACAAACTGGGCTTCGGCGAGCAGGTCCAGTCCGCCGTGCTTGAAGCGCATCTCACATCCCACAACTGCGGGCGGCCGGAGAGCGGGCTGTGGCACTCGGGAGGTGGTCCAGGCCTAGAGGGTCCTCAGCACACAGGTGGTGGTTGCGCCATGGGATGGATGAGGCCCCTCAGGGAGGGTGTGCAGGGTGAGCAGAGAGATGACCAGGGTAAGGCCCCTGCCCTCTAGAAGCTCACAGTCTAGTTGCGTTCATGTGCAAGCCGTTCACCCCCAGCTAGATTGTAAGCTCCTTGAGGGCAGTTACCACTTCACACACAGCAGTCCCTCGCCAACCACAGGGGGCTCAGGTTTCTGAAATCCCCTGGGGCAGAAGTCAGGCTTGAGGAATTTACGCCCTTACTGGGGAAAAAATAGGGTTAGGGGAACGAAGTCACGAGTGAACTTATGAAATCATCATACTTTTTACATTGACATAAAAGAAAACCGTCAACACATTGAATATCTGTGATAATGAAATTACCCAAGTATTCTTAAATTAGCCACATAAACTTTACAATTTATTTCCACTGTCCACCGCCTCAGGAGAGCCCTCCCCTTCCCAACTCTTAACAATACGCTTATAAATCCATTTTTTCATTGCCAAAAAAAATACACTCGGTAAGAATCATTTTCCTCTGTATGTTCCCCCACGCAAATGTTCAATACCTTTTGGGTTTTGTGACTCTGAGCTACTGATTCCTATCTCTTGGTCCTTCCTACGCACGAGTGCATTCCAAAACCTGACAGGTAGGGGTGGGCTTCTGATGGCCTGATGAGCTCCTTCCCACACCTCTCCCTCTGCCGCTTCGTTGCCAGTACCTGTGCTCACCTATTTCCCTCCTCCCAACCTCTGGGCATATTGCATCACTGCCCCGGGATTGACCTTGATGGTCATGGCTTCCGAAGGAATAGGCAAACGGCAAGGTGTCAGTGTTAGCGTTTGGAGTCTTTCTCCTGTAGACCCTAGCATGCTGTGCACTCCTAAACTCCCTGTAGGTGCTCAAAGAATTCTTGCTGAACTGAGCAATTTCCTAGCCCAAAATAAAGGATGTGGGTTTTATTTCTCTTTCCACTCACTGCTCCAGATGAATATTAAACCTTGCACACAGCATAAATATTGAAATATTTGTAGGCACATTTAATTTTCCCTTCTGACAGGTCATGATGACAAGAAGGAACTAATAGATGCAATCTGTCTGCATTCACGAAGGCAATTTTGAGTTCCACATGACATGCTGTCAATAGACTCAAAAGGTATGGCCCTTTAGTGAAGGAATTCTCCATCTTTTCCAGCTCAGAGACCACGTGGATAAAGCAAAAGACCTACTAACCAGAGATTTCCCCAGGCATGTTCATGACACAAAAGGCTATCATCACCTTGACTAAATGGAAGGACCAGCACTGGTTTTGAGGGGATACCAACAAGACAATGTCTTTTAAATGAAATAATAATCAGTTACATTTACACAGCACTTTACAGTTTACAAAATTGCTCTCAGGTACATTTTTTAAAATCTCATTTGTTCTTACAGCTACTCTTGTGAAGTGATCAGAGAAGACACTGATATTTCCATTTTGCACATGAAGAAACTGAGGCTTACCCTAAAGTCAAGGGTCAAAAGGGGGGCAACTCACCACTTAAATGGAGCCCCGCTCCCATTACTGTTACCAGCTGGGTTCCAAACAAAACATAAAACTGAACCGCCACACTGTTCCGCTGTTTTGTAATTGCCAGTGCCTGAGACCCAGCCACCAACTAACCCCGCCGCCTGGCTTCCTTATCCACTAGCCACCCCACAAGTTTAGTAGCCAGCCGGCCCCAGGAAGACATTTGAGCTCATGACCTACAGGGAAAGGTAATGAAGACATATTCCACACCACGTGTATCAGAAGCCGCACTCAGCACTCCACGTAAATGATCTCACTTTATGCCCTCGACACCCCTGCAAAGAGGCTGTGTGTGCCATTCCCGTCCTGTGGATGCAATTCCACATTCTGTGCGTTGCTTAGTACTTTGCCCAAATCACAGGGCTTCGAGTGGAAGAACCTGGCTTGAAGTGAGTGTGCCCCCTTTCAGCCTCTATTTTACCATTATTCCCACCGGCCCATGATTGGTAAGTAGCAGGACTAAAATTTAAACACTGGTCATTTGATTCTAGGTTCTCCGGTCATGTTTCCAACATGCTCCACTACTTCCAAAGAAGTGAAGCAGAGGTGTGACGGGAAGAGGTCCCTGGGGTACCTCCCGAAGCCCTTATCTTACTTAATCCACT
Source organism: Suricata suricatta (assembly GCF_006229205.1). Classification (NCBI taxonomy): domain Eukaryota; kingdom Metazoa; phylum Chordata; class Mammalia; order Carnivora; family Herpestidae; genus Suricata; species Suricata suricatta. Next base: position 60,292,523 of record NC_043710.1, read on the forward strand.
ACAAAAACCTCAGTGATCACTTCCTTAGAGACACAGAAACTGGGACTCTCAGAGTGCATTAGCTTGACCAAGGTCAGATGCCTAGAGAGTGACAGTGGCAGAATTTGAACCCAGGCTCGATCCCTGGACAGCAGGGAAGTCCCAAGAAAGCAACTCACCGGCCAGAAAGGCCCGTGGTCTCCACATGCACCTCCTGGCACAGCACAAACGAGGCTGGGGACCTGACCCTCCAAGGAGACAGCTACCCTGAGGGCAAAAGCCTTCAATAAAGGTCCCTCAATGGGGACTAAAGCACCTGACATTAGGAATAAGCCCCACCCCCCACAAAAACTCCCAAAATTTTTTGAGAAAAAAATCAGTATTTTAAATGAATTTACTGTGATATTTTGGTTTCAAGAAGTGGGGCTTAAGTCCACTCATGTATTTCACAGGGACGGTTAGCCAACTGGCTAAGGGCAAAGACCGAGGAGCGCCAGCCAAGGGAAGGGAAGGTTCAAGTTCCACACGTGGCCCCAGAGACCATGGAAAGTACAGCTGCAGAGACAGAACGCAGGCTAGTGGCTGCCAGGGCTGGGCAGGGGGAATGAAGGATGACTGCCTCATGGGTACTGGGTACCGGGCTTCCTTTGGGGGTGACG